>NW_027490041.1:2737500-3082500 GCF_041146795.1 Maylandia zebra
GATTCCTTGTAAACTTCTTCCTCTTCAGTCACAAACAAACAGGAAGTGATGTCACATGTGTTCCTGTCCACACAGCAGAATGAGTCTATTGCTGACAGTGATGTACAAACAGAGTGAGCATTTCTGAGGCCCAAAATAAACTGAGTAGTTCACTGAATGAACAATGGACTGTGAGCTCAGTTCCTTCATCATTAGTATGGATTATATATGTATATGTATTATATTAGTATCATATATATCAGGTGCTGCTGCTTTCAGTCATTGTGCAAATGTGCTGTTTGTAAGCTTGTAAAGCTGCAGTCAGCTGAGACTGAAGAAGTCACCTGATCAGTGAGCAAACGTTTCTGAAAACGTCCAGATGAACAGAATCAACCTTTTGGGATCAGCCAGCAATGCAGCATCATTGTTGTTCAGCTTCAGAGGTTTGCAGGAATGAACTGATGAGCAGAAACAGCTGCAAAGTCCAAGAAAATACCAGCTGGAGTTCAGCTGCATTTGAAGAAGTCAAAGAAAAGTAAGGATGGCAAAGGGCGACGTTTTCTTCCAAAGAGCTGCAAACATGGTCGACGCCTCATTAGAAGAATCATCTGGACATTTGTGAGGAACTCTAACCAAGAAAGCAACGTCACACAGATCCAACAGACAGTTTCCATGACTGCAAGTGTTGAGTGGAAAAATGCTACATTGCATTATTGCATCCTCTCACCACAGGAGGCGCTGTTGGCACCACTGATTGCTGATCAGCTGTTCTCTGATGATCTGATTGATACTGTGAATAACGGGACTCACTGAACTCTGTGACACAGTGAAGATTACAGAGTTTAACTTCACCCTTTAAGACTGACCACAGAACCAAGTCCGCCAGACCTTTTGTTATATTTTTACATGCTGTGGAGCCATTTGTGGGAGCATTTCAAGTTGCTATACATCAATACAACTGTTATAGCCCTAATTTTAATAATATGTATGCATTAAGTCCATAGTAACTACATAAACTGCAAAAACAACCTCTGCTCATCCATCTCTGTGTGTATCAGGATACATTTGATTCATAATACACAGAAAAATCAGCGTTATTACCTGTAATAAATGTGAAAGATTCCTGCAGTGATAACCAGGCAGGACTGAAACACATCCAAGCTGTCACCACGGTAACAGCACCGCCCATCCACAGGTGAGGGGAGGAGCAAAAAGAGGGACTTTGACCATTTTATACTAAAAACACTCAACTAATGTTTCTAATATGAAACAAATAAGCCCACATTAATGTGAGCGTTTATTAAATAATAATAATGATGATTTCCTCCTGATCTCATTTCCACAGCAGAGAAAACTGTGGTGTATATTGAGGTGGAGGGTGTGGTCTGTGGCTCAGGTGTAGAGTGAGGGTGGGGTGCACCACAGCAGCATGCTGGGACTGCTGAGGGTGGAGGAGGGAGTGATGATGACATCAGAGCTGCAGCACAGAGACCAGTGAACACACAGTCTGTTCATCTTTGCATAGATACAATATACAGCACAATATTGAATGACAGACACGCTGTGGGAGCTTCCACAGATACACTGACGTCAGCATCCAGAGTCCTCCTGCTGCTCCCCCCTCAGAGCCCCGTGATCAGCACCAACACATTCAGTTAGATGACAGAGTCCAGCTGCAGCTAGAATCAGCTCCCCTCTGTGAACAACAGCACAGCGTCAGTGTTTCACACTCAGTGAAAGGAGGAAACAGCAGAAGAACACCATGTGTGCTACGTTTCCCAGGACACACTACAAACTGCACAAATACAGAGCAGCACGTGGAAGGACCTGGAGCTGCATTTACAGAGCTGCAGACAGCGTGATGTCCTGTATGGACAGGTGGAAGGAACCAAGTCCTCAGCTGGAACACTCGTGTTTGTCCACAGACAGGAAACACAGCAGGAAACTTCCTGACAGAAGTGCAGCTCATGGATAACACACTTCCTGTCAGTCAGAATGAGGCTGCAGCCAAACACAGAAAGGTGTTTTTGTCCAGATGAGCCCAGAGAAGAAACACGAGTGTTCACAGACATCAGAAGCTCAGAGAGGTGAAACATGAGGTTGGAGTCCTCGTCAGCATCCAGAAGAGCTGCTGTGAAACCCTGAGTACTCATGACAGACTCTGATGGCACAAACACATCATGATTCAAACAGAAAGACAAACATGGAGCTCCTGATCCTCCTGCATGAGAACAAGCTGACATGAGCGCTGTGCCTGAGAGTGTCTCCCTGTCACAGTGACAATAACACAGCTGCTGCTCACAGTCATTAAACTGACCTGAGGTCAGCTGTGCTCCTTACATATGAACCATGTGACCTCACATCAGTGCTGTGGATGACTGTAGTCATAGAAGAGTAGAGCTGTAGCAGGTGGTGTGAGGAGGAGGTGGTGTATTCTAGTTAACGCAGTACTGAAACACTCCAGCAGAGGGCGCTGTTAAGTCCTTATTGTAACACAGTTACTGTGTGCAGTTAGACTTCATACATAATCTGCACTTATTTCCATCAGACATGCTGTCAGGAAATGATTGGTTTCTATTGATTCTACTTCCTGTTGACTCGTTTGATGACAGTGAAACAATCACAGCTGATTGTGTGATGATGTAAACTGTCACTGTTACATTCAGTGTGTGTGACATAATGTTAGTGCAGGCTGATAACAGCCTGGTTGTGTTAGAAACACATGAACGTGTCCATAGATCAGTGTGTGTTTAACATGAGAGCTTCAGCCCTGCTGATGTGTTAAATAAAGACATGCAGGAAAACTGATGAGACTCTGAAATAACTCTTTATATTTATAATGTAACTCTGCATCAAAAGAACAACAAAGGATCCCAGACAGGTTTCTGTGAACAAAGACCATTCTGATGTTTCTGTGTTTCTAACACTTTGACATTATTAGTAAACAGACTGCAGTGAGCAGCATTTATAAAGAGCTTCTATATAAAGATATGACAGCTGTTTGACAAGTTTATCACTCTGTGTTTGGACCTGATCAGTCCAGCTGTTTACTTGAAACATGTTCATTTACCTGTTCTGTTATATTCATGTTCTTGTCTCTGTTGAAAACACATTTTAATGTCCCTCAGATTTTTCTCCCAGATGAATAAATATAAAAATGACACAAACTGACTGCAGCTACTTTTTGTCCTTTCTGTCAAAAACCTTCATGTGACTCATGAGAGACACGTTTCAGCTGTTTGTGACAGATCAGAGGCCAACAAGTCATTTATAACACTTTCCATCATTGTTTAAAGTTCTCAGTGTTTCTGTGTTGCTGCGTATAGGATCTCCCAGCATCATCACTGTGCTGTCCAATCATTGTGTGCGAGGTTACCCTTATAGTGCGATGTGTGTTTGCACAAAGAGAAGCATGTGTGTCAAATATAAATAAGCACAGAACAGAAACAGCTGCTCGTTTCTTCTGTTTAGAGTCAAGTTAGTGTTTTGTGTCTTTGTTTGAGGCCTGATGTCGAGCAGAGGTGTGTGTAACTGCACTGGTCTGTTATATGTGTGAAGTGTGTGCTTCTCTTCAGCATCATCTTTGTCACTGCTGATTCCTTTGTGTCATCATGTGTTGAGAAGAGAGAACAGTTATAACGGAGGAGCAAAAGGAAGCCCTGAAATCTGCATCAACAAGGAAGTGTTGGCTCACCAGTGATCCCAGCAGAGCCACTGGTTTGGCTCCAGTTGTTCTAGATTCAATGATGTTGTTGCTACAGATACATGTCAGCATCTTTATTGAATTTAATATGAAGCAGAAATGGTGTCATCAGGAGAAGAAGAGGAGAACAAGTCCGGCGAGGAGGCAGCAGCTCTTAAAGATGAAACAGCAGCTCAGCCCTGAGCTCAGAGAGCTGCACATGAAAAAGCTCCTCAAGCAGATCCTGTCAGAGGTTTGTCATCAACAGGAGGAACTGTTCACATCATAGGATGAAGATGCTGTCAGCTGGATGAAGAAGGTTATTTAATGCAAACGTTCACACTGAAGTCAAATTGTTGTCGTGTTGAACAGATTCATGTACTGATCGTCTCCAGAATGTTAGAAGAGCTTCAATGAATCATTAGAAACAACTTACAGCTGCACAGCTGTGTCAAACACATCTGTGTGTCATTGTGGGATTGTTGTGTTTCTACATGTGACACACGTCTAAAACATGCACACAATCTGAACACAAACAGGGACTCATGTGTTCCCACAGCCAGATGCTGAGAGCCATTTCCTTGTAGTCCTGTGTCTACATACATGAACCATTAGATGTTATTGGAATGATTGTCAGCTCTGATAGTTTCATGTGTGTTTAGCTGGACGCTGTTTGATCCTCGACATGTTTAAAGGTGTCCAGTCCTGAGACACTGGGGCTGGAAACAGCTGTGATGTCATTGGACTGTCACACAGACAGAAGTGCATGAAGTGAGCAGCCGAGGAGCCGCTGATGTTTTGGATTCAACAGCATTTGAAAGGTCGACACAGACACATTTGCACACAGAAAGCTGAATCTGTCATATGCCACAGTGAACTCACTGTTCAGTGTTTTTCAGGAAGCTTCTTAACTGCCTCTGCTGCCAAACAAGCAGCTGATGTCCTTGAGAAGAAGCTGAAGAAGTCTTCAACAACAAATACAGGAAGTGGACTTTCAAATACTAGATTCACTTTAGACTCACAGAGAAATGACTCAACCAGCTGTGTTTGACTATATGAAAGGTCAGTGTGTGTCTGCACACAGACTGTTGTGTTGGACTGTTATTCAGTTGTCTGCTGAATGTTTTCAAATGTCTGCATCTCAGCTGTGATGAGGCTGGGGGTCATGGGAGGCCACCGTAGCAGCCTCTTCAACATCATGACATCATCATAAATGCTGCTGGACTGTCTGATGGGCTGACGGTGAAAAAGCCGTCGGGAAGGAAACAGAAGACGTTTCAGAGGCTGCAGCAGATTTCTTTGATTCGGGGCCTTTTTCAGCTTTATTGGACAGAGCAGTGAAGATAAGTGACAGCAAAGCAGAGAGAAAGGGGGCGTGGCCCGGGTCAAAGCCAGGCCAGCTGCTCTCCACCTCGTGGTCACCTGCTCATCCTAGTGAGCTCCACCAGCAGCCCTTTCACACACTTTACACTGTCAAACACTGTGTGTGGACCTCAGCTAACAACAGGCTACATTTAAGTCTGGACTACATGCTTTTATATTGTTTTTATTCCATCAGCAGCTCAACATCATGAGCAGCTTTGACATAAAGACATCAAACTCAAGCTGACTTTAAACTACTTTTAATACAGGGGCTCAAAAACAACAACATCTTTATTATATATCAGGACACAAAGTCATTTCATCTCAAAGGGAAACAGCTTTATTTGGAATAACCAGCACTATCAACTGGTTTGGGATCTCCACCAGTTTCATGTCTTTGCAGCTTCTCCAACAAAGTTCCTGTAAAATCAGCATGTTTGTCTTTATTGGTTTGATAGTGATTGATTATTCAGTCCCAATCTGCTGTCATCTAAAGAACAAAATGATGTTTCTATGAGTCACAAAGCTCCAGATGTTGTCGGCTTCACAAAGAAAACAAAGAACTTAAACACAAAGTGTTTGGAGCCAAAATGTTCCCAAGCTGCTCTTTTTGAAATGGCAGAGGTACAGTGGTGTCTAACAGCACACTGTGGAAGGCAAACATGTTATTGTTGGATGAAACTTCATGAATCCTTTGTAGATTTGAGCTGTTGGAGCCTTTCTTTTCTCTTCAGGTGTACAGATGCTGAGGAGGCAGGTGAAGCAGGTGGAGCTGTTGTGATGCTGGCAGAGGGTGTGTCTTAGTAACTCTGTGAGGCAGAACTGGATCCAACATTGTGGATGTGTTGATGTTGGAGCCATTAAGAGTCTCTGGCCACACTGTAGGATTTCCCTTTGATCCACTGTGGGGGCATTTTGGAGTCTGTCAGTGAAACTCTTCATGTTTGTGTTTGACTCCAGTTTATAGAAACAGAGAAATGTGTCATGCTTTTGTTCGGCCTCCACAAATACACACATTTGTTCATTGGTTGGACTTTTTGGAAGGAGACACATTGAAAACCATGTTAATAAGATCTTGTTGTTTCCTGTGGATCCGACACAGAGAGTGGACTTCAGACAGAAAGCGTGGAAGAGATTTTAGAGGCCGTGTGTGGCAACAGGAAGTTTCTGTGTGTTTGCTGATCTTACATGTGGAAAACAACACGTGATGTTTGTGAAGTTCTACAATGATCATTGTTCTCACAGCATTTTGAGTGGGAACAGTTCAAACTGGGAGTAGTGGGAGTTATTTACTGATTGAAACAAGCTGAATGTTTCTGTGACGATGAAGATCAGCAGCTCAGCTGATCAATGAACTGACATCTATCAGTCGTTTCATGAGATGAAGTCATCAGCAGACATTTGTTCTGACTGTGTGATGAATGTCAGAAGGTCAGGGCTCTGCTTTAGTCACTGCTTGATGATCATTGGCTCATTGTTGAATCCAGGGGCCCAGTCTGACCTCTGACCCTTTGCTGCAGGTCTTCTGTGTTATCTCCACTTTCATGTCTGATCTTCTCCTGTATCGTCCAAAATAAACATCTGGATCATTTCCAACACTTCAGCAGATCTTTAGTTTGGGCAGTGCAGCACAGAATAACACATATTGTACTATACTGCCCACTTCCTGATCTTATTGGATCTGTGTGTGAGGTTGGTGAAGGAAACACATGTTTACTGAGTGAGTCGCTGCCATTAGGAACTAGTTTTTATATCACAGCCTGGAAATCACACAGGACCATTTCTGCAAGTGAAAAGTCGTCATTGGAGGAAAATGATTATGTAGTTTGTTCGACTGAAGACTTGTCCCAACTACATGTGCTGCTGACCTTTGACCTTTCCTTTAGGTGCACAGAGGAGTCTGTGGGAACATCCAGAACTGAGGCAGTGCTACAGATGCTTCAAATAAAGTGGTGTATTATCCATGTTTTCTATAGATCACATCCAGTATCCTGATCTAACGAGCCCCCTTTTTGTGGATTTTAGAGCCTCTGACTTTTGCTGCGTCTCATTTCAAGCACAAGAGCAAGAAGTGGATGAAGAAATGGGGCGAGTGGGGTCAGTGTGGTGCATGTCAGCTGTGCTCACACATGCTTTCACAAAGAACATGTGTGTTCATCGGCAGCATCAAGGTGCACTTTAATCTTCATAATAATAAAGTATTCTGACTTTATTCTTCTGAATCCTCACAGTCATGTTGCAGCTCTGCTCTGCTTTAAGAACATGTTCTACCAGGATGTTACTTTCCTAAACGTGTTCTCCAAATGTTCCAAAGACTTTGTTCTAAGTAGTTCTACATGATGAAACATCCACACTAAGTTTAAGAAGGACACACAAACACCATCTGTCCTTTCATCATGTGTACAAACGTGTTCAGATGTCAAATGTACCGTGAATGGATGCAAATGTGGATCGTTCCAATAAAATGAGGCAGTTTTGTAAGTGGATCACAGTCTGAAGTTCATTAAAACCTATAAGAACATGTTATTCAAACCAATTTTATCCAACAGGAAGAAGCATCAGGGGAACAGGAAACATTCAAACATGTTTACTGTAAGAACTGCACAAAGGAAGGAAACACAATCCTACACACGAGCACTTTAAAATGGACATTTAGCTTTTCAAACATCAGGGAGCTGCAATAACAACACTGAGCCCATTCTGATCAGACTGAAAGATTTATAGAGATTTATCCATGTGCTGGAAAAGGATTTGATATCAACATAGATGCAGATTAGCAGGAGCATTTTCTTCATATTGATTTAGAGTTCAGTACCAGGAATATGTAGAATTAACATCTGTGTGCATGACGAGTGATGAAAATTCAAAGTCAGGCTTTCAAAGGATGTCAGAATTGGTGAAAGTCGCATTATGAAATAAATAGACCATCGGGAAAAACGGGATTTTGAAATAAAGACTGACTTTGAAAATAGGTCATTTTGGAATAAAAACGGCTGGAAATACATAAAATGCCTCAGGAATAATCTCTGTCATTATTTCATAATAATAAGTAAATGTATATAGCAGAATGCAATATATTTCACAATAATGAGCTTTTTTTCAAAATGTGTTCCATTATTTCACAATATCATTCTCACATTACTTATCTGTGTCTTATTTATTCACATAGTTATTTATTTCATCATGACTTATTTATTAATTTAATTTTGAACACTTTGTCAGAGTGGTTCGAGGCACAGTCCTGCAGTTCAGTCAAAGTGTTATCATGCCTGGCCACGTCGCTTTTTATGTCCGAAATTGAGGGCTGGATGCTCTGGTTCAAGGATGATATCTCGCCTCCTATGGTGGTAGAAATCTCTAATATGCAAGTGTCCAGTGCTAGTTAGTTAGTTCTAGTTCTAGTGGTTAGTGGGGCTTTATTTGATGATTCTAGTGTGTGTTACATTGTTGTCATATTGTTGAGTCGCAGAGCTGTACAGTGTTACAGTTTCTGTAGAGTCTGGTATAAGGAACTCAGATCCCTCTGTGAATAATGTTCACTGAAACTGATCTGTAGTTAATGAACTAGTCAGGATTTACACTAGAGAATGTTTCTGCCATTACATGGCCTGTATTTGTAGAGCGCTTTACTCGTCCCTAAGGACCCCAAAGTGCTTCACACATCCAGTCATCCACCCATTCACACACTGGTGATGGTAAGCTTGTAGCCACAGCCACCCTGGGGCGCACTGACAGAGGCGAGGCTGCCGGACACTGGCGCCACCGGGCCCTCTGACCACCACCAGTAGGCAACGGGTGAAGTGTCTCGCCCAAGGACACAACGACCGAGACTGTCCGAGCCGGGGCTCGAACCGGCAACCTTCCGATTACAAGACGAGCTGCCAACTCTTGAGCCACGATCGGCCCACATATTGTTGTCTTTTGTTGCAGACACCAAGTGTTGAGATCCTGTCTCAACCTCCTACATTCTTCCAGCAGGTTACACATTATTTTTTGTATTTGGAATCAAATATATGTGTCAGTTGGGCCTAGTGCAGGGGTCAGCAACCTTTAACACCCAAAGAGCCTTTTGGACCCGGTTTCCACGCAAAGGGTCAGGGTTCGGGAAAACACTGGGAGCCGCAAATACTTTGTGACATCTAAAATGAAGATAACACTGTGTATATTGTTTTTACCTTTATGCTTTGTGTGAACAACTACAGTGTGTTGCTTATGAAATCCATGAAGTGCTACAGAGAAAATTACATTTGATTTATGTAATGAACACATTTTGAGCTCTTAAAGAAATATAACAAAGGAAAGCTGAACTACAATGATCCATGTAGCAAACACAAACTGTTATATCGCCTTTGGGCTTTTGGAGCCTTGACCTGACTTTTAAAAAATAATTGGAAAAAAGCTCTATGCTGCTACAAAATGAAAAATAGATATTTGCAAAATTCTGCCCAAGTATGTATTTTACCTGGTTACTGCGTGTGGCGGGCGTGGTCTGCAGCGCCGCTGCAGGGGAGGCGGACGCACCTGAGCGGCACCCGCAATCACGCCTTAACGTCTGTGCTCTCTCTGCTGTTGTTGGTGTGTGTCGGGCTGTGAGCTGCAAAGCTACAGCCGGCTGTGTGCGCACAGCAACCGTGTGTGTAAAGTGGTCAATAAAGAGATGCTGAAAAGCGCGTTCATGCAAACATCGTAGGGTCTGCCGTGATATGTTTACAACGGGACTTCTGCTCCTGAACCTCTGCGCACAGCGTCTGCAGGTCGGGGCTGTACGAAGTCACTTTATCTCTACAGGACTGTAAGCTGTCGTCTGTGAGGCGTGAGCGTGTTTGTTTTAACACAGTTCACGGTGGAGAACAGCTGCTGACATAATGTGGATCTGAAGATCCATAACTGGCCTACCTGGGGCTGAAAGTCTCCATAAATGCAGGCGTTTCGGCGGCTACACCGGCTTCCACGAGTGTGACGCTTATTTTGAGAAAATAATAGAATATAAATGTATTTTTATATTTCAATATCACAATAATCTTCCAATGTAGAACTACAAGTAAAAAAGAACTAACATAAATAAAATACACTTCAGCTGTTAGAGGAAAAATGATTCTATGTTTCTTTACCTTCTTTTAAATGTACAAAGATGTCCTTTGTCTGTGTTTAGATTAGTTTAGAAGTGTCTTTTTAGACTTTCCCAGCAAAGACATATTGTTTTGGGACATATTGTTTTAGATTGTTTTATCTCTCACAGCTCTCTCCCAGATCTCTGCTGACGAGACTAGCACCATATATGGAGTTGTTTATTTTATCTGTTTATTATTTTCTTATCCTGTTCTCACTGTCTCTGTGATTTGTGCCTATAAAAATGCCAAGCCTCTGTTCATGGGTGTGGGTTGTTTTCAGCAGCTCACCCGTGTACACGTTAAGCATAAAAAAGTAACTTTGTCTCATTGTGTCTTTATTCCTCCTGGGTTTATTTTGCAGGGTTTTCTCCCAACATTTCTTGGTCCTTCGATGCCGGAGCGCCTCCATCGTGTCCCATCTCCGTGACCAGTCCACGTTGAATGACTGTCGACAGCTCACATACTAGGTGTGTGATAAAAGTCCAGGAGCGTTAAATTCGAGTCTTGGCCAACGTTTTAGAAAGCGACCCACGGCGGTGGGGCCCGATCGAGGTGGACCGGATCCGGCGACACTGACCAGGTAGATACAGACACACTGACACAATCTTGCGTATTTTGAATTCGGGGAATTTAAAATAGCGGAAGTAGCTCGTCGACTGGTAGCTCCCCATTTTTGTGGGTTTAGAGCTCTGGGTAGCTCCCCAGCTGGGTCTAGACTGGGTCTAGAGAGTATTTTAAATTCAGGGAATTTAAAATAGAAAGTAGCTCGTCCACAGAAGGACTGGTAGCTCCCCTTACGATAAGGGTTCAGATCGCGCGAACAGGTGTGAATGTGAATGTGTGTGTGTGTTGTTTTAATTAACGGAGCAAGCTGAATTTTCGCGGTCCAATACGAGACTGAGCTGCTCCTACTGTGTTTTTCTTTTACTGCTGTTCACTGACGTGCTGGTGAGTTGAGAGAACGGTCGAGTTCCGTCTCGTAAAGTTCACACCGCTTTTGGAACTAGTCCGAAAGTCGAAGGGCGTGTGAGCAACCACTCTCATCCCTAATACCAGCGAAGGTGGATAGCAGCTGTATTGTCAATTTACTATAAATAACATAACTAGAATAAATAAATAAGTAAATAAGTAAGTAAGATACGCCAAATAACAAATAATAATAAAATGGGAAATGAGACCTCGAAACCTGTTGCCAGTAATGGACAGTACACACCCAAACTCACCAATGACGAACAGTGGATAGAAAATAAATATCCAGGTGCAGGGAAAATAAGCGCAAGGAGATGGCGTAATCCTAAACAGACGCCATGTCCTGTGTGGGAGGGTATATGCAGCCCCACAGCTTTAAAGCAGCTCAAAGACAGTTTATTAAAAGAAATAAGTGAAACCACAAACTTAAGACAGAAAGGAAAACGCACAGATGAATTAAAATTCCTAGATGCATGGAAAAAAGAGCAACAGAGACGTGCTGAGAATAAAGAAAAGAGACAGAATAGAAAACAAAAGCAAAGCTGTGATGCGCCTGTAGAGACGAGTGCAGCCCCTCCCCCTTATGTTACTGCCCCTGCATCAACTCCCCAGCACATAGAGAATGATGCAGGTGTGAATAACCCATATGGTCCAGTGCAGGCAGATTTAGCCAAGATGTCACTTAACACATGAACCCAAAGCAGATATAGGGGAAGAACATACAGGCAGGGACAGATGGCCTGACCCCCCAAGCCCCCCAGGAGTATTCCCATTAATAAGCTCGCCAAACCCCAGATATGGTCAGCCGACTGGACCTATGGGGCATAGAGATGCCCAGCCCACAATTCTTGTGTTTAGACCATGGTCACATGAGGATCGAAAAAACGTTCTTAAAGATGTCCCGCCTCTGAATGAGGGATTTGACACATGGAAGAGAGCAGTTGAAGCCATTAGGACTCAGTGGTATTTAAACGGTCATGAAATGTACCAGGTACTTCAAGATCTTTTAGGTTTGAAGTTTGGCTCAGTGAAAGGCTCTTTCACTGGGGGTGCAATTAATAACCCCTTAGACTCTTTAGTAATCGGAAACGGGCCACAACCTCTGCGCGCAGGTGACCCTGACCTAGAGGGCCAACTGCATAACTTCTACGAACGTGTGAAGCTACAACTAGCCCCCAAGCCTAACTACAATAAAATAGGAGAGGTGAAGCAGAAAGACAATGAAACTGCATCAGACTTTCTAGACCGCCTGCGCCCAGTTTTCAGGCAGCATTCAGGTTTAGACTATGCCGATGGCGATGCAACGCCATTCCAGCAGCAGCTAAAAAATGCATTTCTAAACGGGCTGCTCCCACCAATCAGAGCACATGTAGAGAAACATTGGGTCACAATGAACACTGGCAACCTGCCAGACGCTCTGTTGCACGCTGAACACGCCACAAAAGTGCACAAACAGAAAAATAAGGTGACGTCTTCACCATAGATTCAGAGACGGGTTTCCTTGCATTTGCAGGAGGCTATCAGAGGCAGAGAGGGAAGCAAGGTAACCGACATCAAGGCCACAAACACTCACACAGAGACAGCAGATATAACAGAGACAATGCCTGCTTCAACTGCGTTAGAGAAGGTCACTTTGCACGAGACTGCAGGAGTAAGCCACACAGAAAAAATGGCAGCAGACATGATGTCAGGCAAAACAGTGGCAAATCTATGGAGAACAGCGACATGTGACTAGACAGCACACAAGAAGTAAACATTGATGAGGGAGGAGAAGTTTTCAACATAGAGCAATTGCTATTAGGGTCAGAATACAAGCCAACGCTGCTAATTCATGTGAATGGGCAGCCAATCCAAATGCTATGCGACACAGGAGCATGCAAAACAGTTTTGAGGCAGCCACCTAAGAACTTACAGTTTTCAAAGGACAAATTAGTTGTGAAGTCAGCAACAGGCCACACCACTGTACAACAACTAACTGCCCCGTTAGAACTGGTACATACAGAAAGTGGCCGCAGGTGCTTCATTAAATGCATATATGACCCGTCGTGTCCAGTAAATCTGCTAGGTAGAGACGCTCTGACAAAACTTAAGATAGGTGTGATACCGGAAGAGAATGGCATGACTGCTGAGTGCATGCTAAATGACACCACACCAGAGCCAGATAGCATTAACGCGGAACACAGTAGCCACGTGTGTCTCTCTCAAGGCCACGGTGTTCCACATTACTGCTGGACTCTCGCGTTGCCAGAGCTAAAAGCACTACACAATGTGGCCCGCCAATATACACCCGCCACATCCTCTTTCCAGAAACCAACCGAGTATCACAACCCGTTGAGATTTAAACAAACTCCAGGCCCAGATCCACCTTATGATCAGCAAGTGTGGAGGCTAGGAAAACAGAGTTTGACCTTACAGCACCTGTATGTCACGAAGTCTGGAAATGCAGTGTGCTCTGTAATTCAGTCAGCAGAGGTGAGGGCTTTGAACTGCATGCCTAAGCCACACGTGTCTGTAGCGCATAACAATCACTCAGACTGGAAGGATTTAGGAAAAGTGTTAGCCAGGGTTGAAGCAGACACTTATGAAAAAACGGAGGACACTCATGAAGGCTGGCTGCAAGGCCGCCGGACGGGTTGTCTCCGATACACACTGGGTTGGCTGGTCGCAGTCAGACCTACAGTGCACCTAGCCGATGTTGCTGCAACACACGCCCAACTAACTGAATGACACCAGACAGCACTAGCTCAGCTGCCTAAAACTCTCTGGTCTATAGGCCCTGCTGATGTAGGACTTATAAAAAATGCAGATGAAGTAAGAGTAAGACCCCTCTCAAAACACAGACCAGTGATACCTCAATACCCACTCACTGAAGAGGCAAGACATGGCATCCGCCCAGTGATAGCAGACATGGAGAAGGCAGGAATTCTAATAAAAACAAAGACAGCCACCTGTAACACTCCTATTTTTCCTGTTAAAAAAGCTACCACGGGTACATACCGTCTAGTACATGCCCTGAGAGCTATAAACGCAGTGACTGAACAAATTCCACCTGTGGTTGCGAATCCACACACTATTTTAAATCAGGTCACACCAAAAGAACAGTGGTTCTCAGTAATTGACCTCTCAAACGCTTTCTTCTCAGTACCACTACATCCAGACTCACAGCCATTGTTTGGCTTCACTTTTGAGAGTCAGAGGTACACATACACTCGTTTGCCACAGGGTTTTCAGAATAGTCCAACTCTCTATGCAGAGGCGCTGAAGAAGTCAATGTCTAACTGTAAACTCCCACAGTTAGGTCAGTACTTGCTGTATGTAGATGAGATTTTAATAACCGGTCACTCACAGCAGGCGTGTAAAGATAACACACTCGCTGTGTTACAGCATCTGGCTGAACAAGGTCACAAAGTCTCACAGCACAAGCTGCAGCTGTGGAGTGATACGGTTATCTATCTCGGACACACACTCACAGGCCAGGGCAAAACACTGCTGGGAACCAGAAAGCTGGCAGTGCAAAACACACCCAAACCAACAACAAAACAGCAGATGATGAGCTTTTTAGGCTTGTGTAATTTCTGTAGAGCTTGGATCCCAGAGTACGCACTGACAGTTCAGCCATTGCAAGACATGATCTATGGCAGAGACCTTGCTTTGCGCGACACAATAACGTGGACGGTAGAGGCAGACACAGCATTTACTAACTTAAAGGTGGCTTTACAAACAAACATAGTCCTGGCACTGCCTGATTATGACAAGCCTTTCTCGCTGTATGTTAATGGGGGGGCCGGCTACATGAAGGCAGTTCTGACACAGGCTTTTGGTGACAAACAGCGACCTCTAGTATTCTACTCATGTAAGTTAGATGCTGTAGTTTCGGGCCTGCCAACTTGTGTGCAAAGCTGTGCAGCAGCCGCAGAAGCAGTGAAGAAGTCAGCAGACATTGTTTTAGCACACAAACTAGTTGTCAAAGTTCCACATGCTGTCACATCCATACTGCTGCAAGCCAATCTCTCTTACCTAACTCATGCCAGACAGCTATCGTATGTAGGCATTTTACTATCACAGTCTCACATCACACTGGAGAAATGTGGCACACTGAACCCAGGGACTCTAGTGAGCACACCAGGTGATGGAGATCTACATGCCTGCCACGCCGAATTAGACAAAGAGACCAAGCCCCGCCCAGATATCTATACTGAACCACAAGCTGGTTTTAGTGATGTCTTTGTGGATGGATCAGCCTCTAAAGACAACACAGGCCGAAATTGTGTAGGTTACGCAGTGACCACAGACAGTAAGATAATTGAAGCAAAACCACTTTCTTCTTCATATTCTGCACAGAGCGCTGAGCTGATAGCTGTGATACGCGCATGTGAGATGCACAAAGACAAGCGAATAAACATACATACAGACAGCCAGTATGTCTTCTCTGCTGTGCATCATTTTGCAAAAATTTGGCAAAACAGAGGAATGATTACATCAACCGGCAAACCGGTTCAGCATGCCAACCTGTTACAACGCCTACTGACTGTAATACATTTACCACAACAACTCGCATTGTGTAAATGTGCGGCACACAAAACTGACGGCTCTTTCATTACTACAGGCAACAACTTTGCTGACAGAGCAGCAAAACAGGCGGCTCAAATGACAAACATCACATTGATGGCAGTGAACACACATCAGATTCCACTGGATGTGTTGAAAAATGAACAAAAAGCAGCAAGCACAGCAGAGCAGGCAAAATGGTTAAAACACGGTGCAGTTCTGACAAACGACTTAATGATGTGCTATGGCAAGCCAGTGTTGCCTAAATCTCTCCACAAAACAGCGGCATTAGTGACACATGGCTCAACGCATTTGTCAACGGCGGGAATGACCAGTATTGTCAACACACATTTCTACACTGTAAATTTTGAAACCTCAGCAAAACAATTTGTCAGAACGTGCATGACGTGTCAAAAATATAATGCTCAGGGAAATCTAAGACCTAAAAGAGGCTATTTTCCCACTCCACCTTATCCTTTTCACACAATTCATATGAATTTTATTGAGCTAAGCGAATGCCAAGGGTCGAAACACGCCCTAGTGGTTATAGATGTATTCTCAAAGTGGCCAGAAATCTACCCAGTGAAAAGGGCTGATGCAATTTCAGTAGCAAAGTGTCTGTGCAACCACTTCATACCCACATATGGCATCCCAGCTTTGATACGGTCAGACAACGGCACTCATTTTGTAAATGATGTCATCACCAAGGTCTCTGAAGCACTCGGTTTCAGCATAAAACACCACTGTGCCTATCACCCACAAAGTGCTGGCCTTGTAGAGAGAACTAACGGCACTATAAAACAAAGGCTCAGGAAGTGCATGGCAGAAACAGGAAGGCCGTGGCCTGAATGTTTGGGTTTAGTGAAAATGTGGATGCGTTTAACACAGGGCTCCCATAAACTAACTCCATTTGAAATCATTCATGGTAGGCCATTCCCACTGCCCATCACCAGTGAACCAATAGATAAATCAATCCGAGAAACCACATTAGCAGAATGGATGTCTAAGCTGTTGGAAAACAAAGAGATCATTGTACATAGTGTCTTGCAGATTACAGCCCGGTGAATGGGTTCTGATCAAGGTGCTCCAAAGGAAAAACTGGAGCTCACCAAGGTGGGAGGGACCATACCAAGTTCTTCTCACCACGCCCACCGCTTGCAAGATAGCGGAACGACCATCTTGGATCCATCAGAGCCACTGCAGGAGAGTAAGTGAAGCCATCTAAACTCAGCCGACACAGGCTCACCCAATTGTTGTGATCCTGCTCGGTGGAGGGATCAGCCTTTCTGGCCGAGAGTTCTACTCACAACAGGAGGGTGTGTTCTGTTGTCATGAGGTGTTGGCTGCTTATCACTGCAGCGGGCTTGACCCTGGCCGGGCTCCTCATCATTGTTTCAGTGAGGGACAACAAGTCACGCTACATGAAGAGAAGGCAGACACTGTATGACAAAGGAAAGCACACCAAGTTTCCCCATGGCTACGCCACTAATTTCTGGTGGCAGTTTATGAACACTACAGCTCACTTGAATAATAAAACTGACTGCTATGTATGTGCCCATATGCCCTTATCCTCGCAGACGTCTGGCCTATAGCCATACAGCATACCGGAAGATCGCAGTTGGTGCCTGTTGGGCCTGGCAACGCATCCAGGCTACGGTACCCATTGGTCCAAGGCCAACTACAGCATCCCAGCAAACGCGACCTGGAGGTCATCGTCACTCACGAATGTGAACTGTTCCGGACAGACCAACCTACTGACCTGGCCCCAAGTCTCAGACCCACTGCCTGATGTAATTCTACTGAACAAACTGAACGCAGCGCAACTGGCAGTATGTGTGATGAACAATGGATCGCGGGCAGTGGGGGAGCTGCCTACTCACCTATGTAAATACATATACACTTTCTGTGCACCAAGGAATGAGAGGAAGTGTATGGCCTGTTCAATCAACGCAACCTGTGCCAGAAACACGACGCTGATGAGCCTCAACTGTCGCTCCAACTACAGCTACCGGATGCCACTACAAACAAAGACTCAGTACCAGACAGGATGTGCACGGACGGCACCCAGCAGTAGAGGAACCAGAGTTTTGGCCGACTGGTACTTCCTATGTGGCAATAAGGCTTATCTGTCGCTCCCTGAGAGATGGGGGGGTCTGTGCGCCCTGGTGCAATTATCAGATCACGTCTTCTTCATGCAAAGTATTGAACACCACCCCAGCAGCCGACGGAGACGTGAGGTGGACATCGCCTCACCCAATTCTTTTGGAATCACAGTGGACACTGGAGTGCCGGGAGAGTTTCGCATCTGGGGAGGAGGAGTGAAGTTCTTGCAGAGCTTGATCCCCGGCATTGGAGTAGCCGAGGTGCGGGACCATGTGGAGATCAACCGATATGCTCTGCTACGACATATCAACTTGACTAAGACCCTGGGAACGGCCTTAGCAGGAGAACAGAAGGCCATCAGGACGATGGTGCTGCAGAACAGACTGACTCTAGACCTGTGTTATGGTTCGTTCGATTCAGGTAAGAGAAGAAAGCAAGCCCAGGCCGAAGTAGGTGTCAAAAAATAGTGATCTTTATTACACACTTTTGCGCAGTCAGTGTGGGAAGGACAATTTGCAATACAATCCTTCGTCGACTGGACCGTCCCGTCTCCTTATATTGCCATTATGACATCACAGTTAGATCTTTACTGGAAATGATAACAATTGCCCTCCTCTTCAAAACCTTGTCCTAATATAGACATCAACTGCTACTCTTAAAGAAAAACAAGTGTGTATTACATTGTGCATTTTGTGAAAGTGTATCTATCAGAAAAACTGTCCTCAGACGACCCTCCTATTATTACTAAGTGTGAGTGTAAACGTGCGTGTGTTATATAAGTGCGTGCATGTGGTTACAGGCCGGCGTACGTGCAGAACTGAACGCAGACAGGCCAGTGTCCAAGTACTGATCATCTGTGTACATTAATATTTGGTCAAAGTAACATAGATGTGATTCAAAGATTATTCTGTCAACAGATTCAACAATGGTAAATGATTAATCAATGATAACTGATTATAAGAATACAAAATAAAATATCTCCTGGTCACACTCCTCCTCTTTGGCCTTTAGAAAAAAAGGCCAACTTTTACCCAGATATTGTGTCACTCCTCCGTCCAGGCGGCTTCTCGCAACGGCATCATATGTTCCGGACCAGCTGACCCAGCTGAACCAGAAGCTATGGCCCTGCTCACCAGATTACCCAACACCTGCCTTACCAGAGGAATGAGACAACACCCGATCAGCAATAAACCTAGAAAAACTAAAAGAGAAAACATGGCAGACATAAACACACCCTTCCATTGCCCAAAAACAGATGTGATCCAGTCTCCCAGCCTCGAGTTCATGCCTGATTGCTCATGCATGGTTCTAGATAACGCTTTCAAATTCTCCAGCGCCCGCGTGACCGTTCCGTCCGGAGCTGTATTGTTGGGAATAAAGGTGCAACATAAGTCCCCAAACATCGCACACACGCCTCCCTTTTCAGCCAATAACATGTCCAGCGCCATTCGATTTTGGATTCCCATTAACGACGTCGGACCTAATTGTTCTGCAAGGCCTTCCACCGCGTCCCTAGTGAGATTAGAGAGTCTCAACACATTATAATGAACATAGTTAATGCGATCAACATTTTTATTTGGAGTTACCCACAAAAACACACTTTCAAACCCGGCCGCTATCTGATCAGCTAACTTATACTCATCTGGAACTCCTCTGGGAACTCCTATTGAGTCAATCCAGGTTGGCGAGTCCCGTCTTGGGTCATACCTGTGGATACCCCCTGTGGCTCTTCTTCGTCTGGCTGTAGACACATCCGCGCCTCGCTGTGGAACTGTCTCTAGCCTACTTCCTATGAGCATCAAAGGTACAGCTAGGCGCACCAGAGCACATGTTCCCACACTCCCCAAGGGAACCTGCACCAAAAGGGTGTACTCCCCACAATAATAATATAGCCCAGCTCTCGCCCAGGTGCCTATAATTGTGCTTGGGTCACTTACATCATTGGTAGTCCTACCTGTGATCGTCCTCTGACACCAGCTTGGATCAATCCTCCCTACCCTAAATCTCACTCTGTCTGTAGAGAACTCAAAACATGTATAATTATCTCGTTTTGGTGTGAATGAACCTGGTTGTGTACGTTTATCAATTGGCGGATATAAACCTGACAAAGTGGTGCAGTTACCTGTGTCCACCGCCTCTCTAGTTAATCTCAGCATGCAATTATAACCCCACTCATCCTCTGGATACAGAGGAGCGGGTTCAGTAAACAAATGAGGTCGAGAGGTAGCACAAGCAACACAATCAACCACTTCCTGCTCTTTAGCATTTTGAGCCACCCAATCTAACCAAAGATTCCTATCTCCGAAACCTGTGGCACGCTCTATCAACTCCTGAGGTTTTAACCTAGTATAATCAGTGGCAACAAACCATTTCTCTTCTGAGTCCTTGTAAGTAACTGTCTCTAAGGGATCCATTTGCTCCGTGAGATTCTGTGCAGAGTCATTCCCCAGCGGTTTAGACCTGGGATTGAATAAATTCACCCGAATTAACCCGAATGGATCTGTCCCTACTTTATCTACCCCTACTACTAGATAAAACGCACCTCCATCAAACCCAGGTTCAGGGAGTTCACTCCATGGTCCTAGGGAAAGAGTAATAGGGTTATTTGTAACAGAATAATCTCTCTGAATAGCTATTCCTTCAAGGGCCGATGGCACTGTTGGCTGCCATCCTACTCCTGTCCACGCGACCACATCCTGCCAAGAACACCACTGATCCGTTACATAGGTGTAGATGTCACTATCCCATGATGGGCCCCACACCGACTTAGGGTAACACATCATTGGATGATAACAAACCCACACATTATATGTTCTCCAGCTATTACCGTCACCCGAGCATTTAATTACCTCACACAAATCGAATGTGAACGCCGTCGTGGACCCATTAACATACCCAAACTCGACTCCGCCACTGGCTTTGAGACACCCATCATCCCCACCTGAACCAACCGCACGCTTGACTTTTTTCGACGATTTGATCGGTTCGGGCTCAGGAGCGGATAGACCTCTGTGTCTGGGCAATTCACCTGTCTGCCAAAAAACAAAGAAACACGTTATGACACTTATTAACCCCAGCACCCCCGTTATTTTCCAATTTTCCCACAATTTCATGATGCTCCCAGGCTCGTTTTACTTTTACTCTAAGCTATACTCTAAGCTACGTAATAAGAATATAAAGTTATAAGTATAAAAGTATGTGATTAACGTACAAAACTATTAAGATTCCTTTAAACTATCAATTACTTCAGACTAGAGCCCTAGCCTATTTAAGAGCCTCAAATGAATTGACTAACGTGTGCCGCTCCTCTTCTTTTCTTCGCCTCAACTCAGGTTAGACTACTGAGGAGGACCGTGGCCAGGGGGAGAGGATTATTCTGCCTCTATATTCCCCCTGGGTTAGTTGGGGTGGAGCTTAGCTCCAGCAAGCTCTCGTCCGCGACTGCACACTGAGACCAATGGAACCAGGTCTCCCCTTTCCCGTTCAGACGGACAGCACTGGTGGTTCGGGCAGTTACTTCGAAGGGTCCGGTCCACCTCGGGTCTCTCCACTTTCGCTTAATGACCTTCAGCCACACCGCCTTGGCATCGGGGATGGACCTGTCCTCCGCTTTCACCCCTTCTCCAACCTGTTGTGTGAAACTAGACACAAGAGCTTTTAATTCTTTCCAACATTCAATATGTTTTCTATTACTTTTTACACTTTCTTCCGCCGGAACTGTTGTCCAAGGACCTGGAAACTGTCGTCCTGTCAACAGCTCATATGGTGTGAAACCTGTGGATTGATTAACACAACATCTTATTATCATCAATGCAATTGGCAGGGCTGCTACCCAATTTAGCCCCGTGTGAGCAGAAATTTTAGCAATTTTATTCTTCAGGTTTAGATTCATTCTTTCTACCTTTCCCTGCGACTGGGGGTGATATACCGTGCCAAATCTATGTTGCAACCCCAGCTTCTGTTCTACCTCTGCCAAATCTTTGTTTTTGAAATGAGTCCCATTGTCGGACCTAATCCGCTTCGGGAAACCATGGCGGGGGATGTAATGATTGATTAAACACTTAATCACACTTTTTGCATCCTCCCTCTTGGTTGGCCATGCCTCAGGCCAGCCCGTCAAAGCATCTACACTTACCAGTAGATATCGAACTCCTCCTAGGCCTGGATCAATCATGTCAGTGAAGTCAATGACAATCTCTTCACCTGGTCTTTCTGGAATGGGGAACTTACCTGCCTCTGGTTTAATCACTGGCTTCGGATTGTGCCTCCCACAGATCAGACACGTCCTGGCCTTCTCCTTGATCATATCCTTCAAAAAGGGATGCCACCAATGGCACAGATGTCTCCCCATCTGGGCGACACCTACATGTCCAAGACCGTGCGCTTCGGCAATCTTCTGTTTTGCCAAGTTGGCTGTCAACACTGGTCGACCGTCAGGTCCTCGCCAGAGACCTCCTTCTTCCCAGGCTCCTCGACTCTTCCAGATCCCCTTTTCTTCTGGGGCGGCCTCCCCTTGGGCCTTCCTGGCTTCCTCTAGCATGTTAACTCCTAATTCTTCCTCCACCGTTATTTGTACCATTTGTCGTGATGCTTTATAACCCGCTGCCTCTTTTGCAGCTCGATCGGCTTCCTGATTTCCTCTGGCCATCAGGCCGGTCCCTGAGGAGTGGCCTTTGCATTTTATGATGCTCACCTCCTCTGGATCTCCCAAGGCCTGCTCAAGTTCCTCCATTTCCTTTTTGTGGCAGATTGGTGCGTTATCTGCTGTCCTGAATCCTGCTCTTCTCCATTGGGCCAGCTCCACATGAGCTGCTCCAAAGGCATAAGCTGAGTCCGTGTAAATGTTGACTCTTTTTCCTTTTGCAAGTCTCAAAGCTCGACTTAGAGCAATTACTTCTGCTCTTTGGGCTGACTGCTGCCCTTCAAGTCTTCCAGCCTCCTTCACTTCAAATGCAGCCCCTTTCCTGCAAACTACCGCGTAGCCTGCTTTTAATCCTTCGTCATCCCTGTAGCAGCATCCATCCGTGAACCAATCTTCAGCTCCTGCCAGAGGTTCTGCTTTCAAGTCTTCTCTTATCTTCTCGTCCACTTCAGCTCTCTTTGCGCAGTCATGAGGTTCTCCTCCTGACCCCATTAAATCTGCCATGTTAATTCCTTCATGTGTGAAGGTCAAGTTAGGAGCGTCTAAAACTTTACACACTCTCTGTTGTGTGAGAGGTGTCATGGTGAAGGCTTGTGAGTTAACATATGCCACCACACTGTGGGTGGTCAGCACCTTCAATGGATGGTCCCTCACTATATGTGCTGTCTTTTGTATAATTTTTGACACCCCAATGGCATGCTGAGTGCATCTCGGGTGCCTTGTCTCTAATGGATTCAGCCTGATGCTGACGTACATAAGTACATCTCTTCCTCCCCCTTTTTTCTGAAACAACACCCCATTAGCTATCCCGTGTGTTTCAGAAACATCAAGATAGAAGGGTTGTTCATAATTAGGGATGGCAAGATCAGCCGATCTGGACAAGTCCTGTTTTAATGCATTAAACGCCGACTCAGTGGCCGATGTCCATGGCAGTTCAGCCTTAAGATTTCTGACACCTGCCGTTTTTACCAAATCCCTCAACAGGGCTGTTTTGCCTGCATAATTTGGAATGAAGTGCCGGCTGTATCCTGTTAACCCTAAGAATGAGAGCAACTCCTTAACCGTACGCGGTTTTGGATGTGTCAAAATCTGATCACGATGAGTGTTTAACAGACCCACTGATTTGTGAGCAATGACACGGCCCAGAAATGTTACTTCTGGTCGGACCAACTGCAACTTTTCTTTACTGACCTTGAAACCGCACTCAGCGAGTCTCTTCAGTATGGTAAGTGAAGCTGCCGTGCATGCCGAAGCAGACGGAGCTGCAATGAGCAAATCATCAACATATTGCACCAGTGAACACCCCTCTGGGAGATGGCATGGCGATAAAGCTTCTTTCAACACTTGGTTGAAAATGCCAGGGGAAAGTGCAAACCCTTGTGGCAACCTTGTGTATCTGTACTGTTGTCCCCCATATGTGAATGAAAAAATGTCCCTCAGAGACTCATGCAATGGGAGACAGAAAAATGCATTCGCTAGGTCAATACATGTAAACCACTTCTGGTCTGGTGTTAATGCCGTCAATGCTGTGTATGGATTTGGGACTGGCACCGTGTCAGTACGTAAAATGGCATTGATGGCTCTTAAGTCATGTGCCATTCTGTACTTTCCTGTCCCATGCTTCTCTACTGGCAAAATAGGAGTATTCCAGTAGGATTGAGAGGGCTCAAGCACCCCTACTTTCAATAGCCCCTCAATGGTTTCTGCAATTCCCTCCTCAGCTTCTCTCTTTTGCCTATACTGTGGTTTCCAAATTGGTGTTTCAGACTTCAGCTGGAATAAAACAGGCGAACACGTTGCCTGGCCCACATCCGTAGGCCCTGCTGACCACAAGGTGTCAGGAAGAGTCGCAAGTGCGGCAACTGCATCCGCATGGTCTATTCTTTCTCTCCCATGGATTCTTGAGATTTGTTCATGCTCCAACCTCACTGTGTCCTCTGATTGACAAGTGATACGATAAATTTTGCATTTTGGCGAGTACCAAACGTCTGGAATCTGAGTAGCTTGCAAGCCAGGTTCCTCGAGGGCTCTCCTGACCATTGTTCCCAGCTCCTTCACCTGATGACTCTCATGGACCGCCAATGTTATGTGGGGCACTGAATCAGGTCCCATTTTGAACCAAGGCCGTTGTTCGTCGGTTAATTTTACTGCTGCCGTGACGCACTCCGTACCGACATAGATGTTTTGAGAACACACATTCCAGGTCTGGCCTTCAAGGTCAGACTGGAACAGGTCCCTGTAAATTTCATCATCATTTCTATCATAATAGAGAGTGACATGGAACGGATCCCTGGGGAGAGAGAAGACTGCCAAGGCCATAATCCAAGGTTTCCACAACTGATATTGTCTTAGTATTGTATTAGTATTAGTATTGTGATTAGTGACGTATTAATTAGTGAGAACAAAGATGGATTTTTGCTTATTGATTTAAAATTAAATAGATTTTTGTGACATGTTTCACCCCCTATCTTAAAATGTCTAAATCAAAAGCATCCAATGGTCCTGCATAGTTAAATAAGTCAAGCAGCGAAACAAACATGTTGATCAACTTTCTATGAAAAACAACTATATAATCAGGTGCAACACTTTGACCAGATCTGTAACTGTTTTCAGATCGTCCTGCAAAATAACTCAGAGAATGAAGAGCAAATAAAGCAGAGTCTGCAAGATCTCCTCACAGACTTGGACTTAGAAGAGAATAATAAAAAAACAGCTTTCGTCTCGTCCACCATCTGCATTTCTCAAAAATCCCAAACCAACAAATCAGAAAGGTACTGCGGAGTCTCCATGTCCACCAAAGGTCCTAACGCTGGCAAAATTATGATTGCTGCCTCCTGTCTTAGCAAATGGCATAAATATGTATCTGGTGACGTATTAGTGTTGGCTCACCAGTGATCCCAGCAGAGCCACTGGTTTGGCTCCAGTTGTTCTAGATTCAATGATGTTGTTGCTACAGATACATGTCAGCATCTTTATTGAATTTAATATGAAGCAGAAATGGTGTCATCAGGAGAAGAAGAGGAGAACAAGTCCGGCGAGGAGGCAGCAGCTCTTAAAGATGAAACAGCAGCTCAGCCCTGAGCTCAGAGAGCTGCACATGAAAAAGCTCCTCAAGCAGATCCTGTCAGAGGTTTGTCATCAACAGGAGGAACTGTTCACATCATAGGATGAAGATGCTGTCAGCTGGATGAAGAAGGTTATTTAATGCAAACGTTCACACTGAAGTCAAATTGTTGTCGTGTTGAACAGATTCATGTACTGATCGTCTCCAGAATGTTAGAAGAGCTTCAATGAATCATTAGAAACAACTTACAGCTGCACAGCTGTGTCAAACACATCTGTGTGTCATTGTGGGATTGTTGTGTTTCTACATGTGACACACGTCTAAAACATGCACACAATCTGAACACAAACAGGGACTCATGTGTTCCCACAGCCAGATGCTGAGAGCCATTTCCTTGTAGTCCTGTGTCTACATACATGAACCATTAGATGTTATTGGAATGATTGTCAGCTCTGATAGTTTCATGTGTGTTTAGCTGGACGCTGTTTGATCCTCGACATGTTTAAAGGTGTCCAGTCCTGAGACACTGGGGCTGGAAACAGCTGTGATGTCATTGGACTGTCACACAGACAGAAGTGCATGAAGTGAGCAGCCGAGGAGCCGCTGATGTTTTGGATTCAACAGCATTTGAAAGGTCGACACAGACACATTTGCACACAGAAAGCTGAATCTGTCATATGCCACAGTGAACTCACTGTTCAGTGTTTTTCAGGAAGCTTCTTAACTGCCTCTGCTGCCAAACAAGCAGCTGATGTCCTTGAGAAGAAGCTGAAGAAGTCTTCAACAACAAATACAGGAAGTGGACTTTCAAATACTAGATTCACTTTAGACTCACAGAGAAATGACTCAACCAGCTGTGTTTGACTATATGAAAGGTCAGTGTGTGTCTGCACACAGACTGTTGTGTTGGACTGTTATTCAGTTGTCTGCTGAATGTTTTCAAATGTCTGCATCTCAGCTGTGATGAGGCTGGGGGTCATGGGAGGCCACCGTAGCAGCCTCTTCAACATCATGACATCATCATAAATGCTGCTGGACTGTCTGATGGGCTGACGGTGAAAAAGCCGTCGGGAAGGAAACAGAAGACATTTCAGAGGCTGCAGCAGATTTCTTTGATTCGGGGCCTTTTTCAGCTTTATTGGACAGAGCAGTGAAGATAAGTGACAGCAAAGCAGAGAGAAAGGGGGCGTGGCCCGGGTCAAAGCCAGGCCAGCTGCTCTCCACCTCGTGGTCACCTGCTCATCCTAGTGAGCTCCACCAGCAGCCCTTTCACACACTTTACACTGTCAAACACTGTGTGTGGACCTCAGCTAACAACAGGCTGCATTTAAGTCTGGACTACATGCTTTTATATTGTTTTTATTCCATCAGCAGCTCAACATCATGAGCAGCTTTGACATAAAGACATCAAACTCAAGCTGACTTTAAACTACTTTTAATACAGGGCTCAAAAACAACAACATCTTTATTATATATCAGGACACAAAGTCATTTCATCTCAAAGGGAAACAGCTTTATTTGGAATAACCAGCACTATCAACTGGTTTGGGATCTCCACCAGTTTCATGTCTTTGCAGCTTCTCCAACAAAGTTCCTGTAAAATCAGCATGTTTGTCTTTATTGGTTTGATAGTGATTGATTATTCAGTCCCAATCTGCTGTCATCTAAAGAACAAAATGATGTTTCTATGAGTCACAAAGCTCCAGATGTTGTCGGCTTCACAAAGAAAACAAAGAACTTAAACACAAAGTGTTTGGAGCCAAAATGTTCCCAAGCTGCTCTTTTTGAAATGGCAGAGGTACAGTGGTGTCTAACAGCACACTGTGGAAGGCAAACATGTTATTGTTGGATGAAACTTCATGAATCCTTTGTAGATTTGAGCTGTTGGAGCCTTTCTTTTCTCTTCAGGTGTACAGATGCTGAGGAGGCAGGTGAAGCAGGTGGAGCTGTTGTGATGCTGGCAGAGGGTGTGTCTTAGTAACTCTGTGAGGCAGAACTGGATCCAACATTGTGGATGTGTTGATGTTGGAGCCATTAAGAGTCTCTGGCCACACTGTAGGATTTCCCTTTGATCCACTGTGGGGGCATTTTGGAGTCTGTCAGTGAAACTCTTCATGTTTGTGTTTGACTCCAGTTTATAGAAACAGAGAAATGTGTCATGCTTTTGTTCGGCCTCCACAAATACACACATTTGTTCATTGGTTGGACTTTTTGGAAGGAGACACATTGAAAACCATGTTAATAAGATCTTGTTGTTTCCTGTGGATCCGACACAGAGAGTGGACTTCAGACAGAAAGCGTGGAAGAGATTTTAGAGGCCGTGTGTGGCAACAGGAAGTTTCTGTGTGTTTGCTGATCTTACATGTGGAAAACAACACGTGATGTTTGTGAAGTTCTACAATGATCATTGTTCTCACAGCATTTTGAGTGGGAACAGTTCAAACTGGGAGTAGTGGGAGTTATTTACTGATTGAAACAAGCTGAATGTTTCTGTGACGATGAAGATCAGCAGCTCAGCTGATCAATGAACTGACATCTATCAGTCGTTTCATGAGATGAAGTCATCAGCAGACATTTGTTCTGACTGTGTGATGAATGTCAGAAGGTCAGGGCTCTGCTTTAGTCACTGCTTGATGATCATTGGCTCATTGTTGAATCCAGGGGCCCAGTCTGACCTCTGACCTTTGCTGCAGGTCTTCTGTGTTATCTCCACTTTCATGTCTGATCTTCTACTTGTAGTCCTGTGTCTACATATACAGTGGCTTTCAAAAGTATTCGACCCCCTTGAACTTTCCCACATTTTGTCACATTACAGCCACAAACATGAATCAATGTTATTGGACTTCCAGGTGAAAGACCAACACAAAGTGGTGCACACGTGAGAAGTGGAACGAAAATCATACATGATTCCAAACATTTTTTACAAATAAATAACTGCAAAGTGGGGTGTGCGTAATTATTCAGCCCCCTGAGTCAACACTTTGTAGAACCAGCTTTTGCTGCAGTTCCAGCTGCCAGTCTTTTAGGGTCTGTCTCTGCCAGCTTTGCACATCTACAGACTGAAATCTTTGCCCATTCTTCTTTGCAAAACAGCTCCAGCTCAGTCAGATTAGATGGACAGCGTTTGTGAACAGCAGAAATTGAAATTGCAGTGAAGTCAGCTAGAAACTTACAGTGACGTGGACATCATGCAAAGACTGCCAGACTCTGTAATACTGCAAATGATCAGTGACTCAGGTTAACACTAAACTTTAAACAGCACCTCTGTGTCTCTGTGTGCTGAACATCTAGGATTGAGTCAGGCTGCATCAGCTGAAGCTGTTATTTGTATATATCAGTATTTTTTTATTCAGGTGTGGGGAAAATACGTAAGACTGCAGTGAAGCGATGCACCAGATGAATCCCTGGCCAAAGGTATCGTACTCAAATCAGACTACTGATCCAGCCACATCAGCCTTTTGTGAGGTCTGTTTAAAGTAGACTAAAAGTGAACTGCAGGTTCCTGAGAGGTGGACTGTGAGCACAGAAACACATGTTCATACATACAGCTGCAGCAAACTTACATTAATTTTAAATAGATTTGTTACTCTGATGTCTGTCTCTGTGTTAGTCCTCTGACAGACTGGTGACCTGTCCAGGTGTGCTCTACCTACTACTGGGACAGGTTCCAGCCTCTGTAATAGAAATGTTCTGTTATTCTCATTTAAAGTGTTTAAGTGCTTATGCATATGCTTAGTTGTGACACTGTTACTGTTCAGTGAAAGTTGCTAAAACTAGATGAACTTACTTCAGCAGTTTGAGAAAACAACTCCCTTTACAGGTGCTGATAAGGCCAAGGGCACAAAACAGCACAACCATTGATGCGTTAGGTTTCATAGCAAGACACGTGAAGTGTGGTAGGATCAGTTTGTAACTTCCTCCCTCTTCCTTGGAAGGCGTAAAGGAGGAGGAGCACGACCTCTGTGGCAGCGCTGACATGACTGAACTGTGATGTTTGATGTGTGTTGGCGCAGTAATAAATAGCTTGATCACAGCTCTTTCTGTGTTGCAGACTTTATTTAAAAAATTCCACGACACCCCCCCCCCCCCTCCCACTGTGAACCTGAATTGAATATTCAGAAGACATTTGTTTAAATAGTTCTACAAATCTGAGCTGTTGGTGTGTCCTTGGATTGTGTGGTAATAATATTAGAGCCTGCAATCTTTCTTACTGAATCTCTACTATGAGTCATGTTACCTGAGATTAATTCTATGTTTACCTGTCAGCCTGGACGAATGTGCTGTGTGAAGAATGTAAATGACATCAGATCTGAACTGCTTACATCTAAGGAGCCTGTTCATATTTAATTGTAATATGAACCAATGATTTTCTGATTGATTGCTGATATATACAGTGGGGCAAAAAAGTATTTAGTCAGCCACCGATTGTCATCATTTTAGGTGGGGGAACTTGCACAGAGGTCAGTAATTTGCACCAGAGGTACACTTCAACTGTGAGAGACAGAATGTGAAAAAAAAAAATCCATGAATCCACATGGTAGGATTTGTAAAGAATTTATTCGTAAATCAGGGTGGAAAATAAGTATTTGGTCAATAACAAAAATACAACTCAATACTTTGTAACATAACCTTTGTTGGCAATAACAGAGGTCAAACGTTTACTATAGGTCTTTACCAGGTTTGCACACACAGTAGCTGGTATTTTGGCCCATTCCTCCATGCAGATCTTCTTTCGAGAGCAGTGATGTTTTGGGGCTGTCGCCGAGCAACACGGACTTTCAACTCCCGCCACAGATTTTCTATGGGGTTGAGGTCTGGAGACTGGCTAGGCCACTCCAGGACTTTCAAATGCTTCTTACGGAGCCACTCCTTTGTTGCCCGGGCGGTGTGTTTTGGATCATTGTCATGTTGGAAGACCCAGCCTCGTTTCATCTTCAAAGTTCTCACTGATGGAAGGAGGTTTTGGCTCAAAATCTCACGATACATGGCCCCATTCATTCTGTCCTTAACACGGATCAGTCGTCCTGTCCCCTTGGCAGAAAAACAGCCCCATAGCATGATGTTTCCACCCCCATGCTTCACAGTAGGTATGGTGTTCTTGGGATGCAACTCAGTATTCTTCTTCCTCCAAACACGACGAGTTGAGTTTATACCAAAAAGTTCTACTTTGGTTTCATCTGACCACATGACATTCTCCCAATCCTCTGCTGTATCATCCATGTGCTCTCTGGCAAACTTCAGACGGGCCTGGACATGCACTGGCTTCATCAGCGGAACACGTCTGGCACTGCGGGATTTGATTCCCTGCCGTTGTAGTGTGTTACTGATGGTGACCTTTGTTACTTTGGTCCCAGCTCTCTGCAGGTCATTCACCAGGTCCCCCCGTGTGGTTCTGGGATCTTTGCTCACCGTTCTCATGATCATTTTGACCCCACGGGATGAGATCTTGCGTGGAGCCCCAGATCGAGGGAGATTATCAGTGGTCTTGTATGTCTTCCATTTTCTGATGATTGCTCCCACAGTTGATTTTTTCACACCAAGCTGCTTGCCTATTGTAGATTCACTCTTCCCAGTCTGGTGCAGGTCTACAATACTTTTCCTGGTGTCCTTCGAAAGCTCTTTGGTCTTGGCCATGGCGGAGTTTGGAGTCTGACTGTTTGAGGCTGTGGACAGGTGTCTTTTATACAGATGATGAGTTCAAACAGGTGCCATTCATACAGGTAACGAGTGGGGGACAGAAAAGCTTCTTACAGAAGACGTTACAGGTCTGTGAGAGCCAGACATTTTCCATGTTTGAGGTGACCAAATACTTATTTTCCACCCTAATTTACGAATAAATTCTTTACAAATCCTACCATGTGGATTCATGGATTTTTTTTTCACATTCTGTCTCTCACAGTTGAAGTGTACCTCTGGTGCAAATTACTGACCTCTGTCATCATTTTAAGTGGGGGAACTTGCACAATCGGTGGCTGACTAAATACTTTTTTGCCCCACTGTGTGTGTGTGTGTGTATATATATATATATATATATATATTTTTTTTTTTTTTACATACATAGTTTGTTGTTGCCTTATGGTTCCAAGCGCTGTCACCAATCTTTGCATTTTGTTATTATCTCATGACACTTGTTTAATCAGCTACCATCTCTCCTGTGGACTTTTTAATGTCTACAGTCTCAGACCAACACAGCCCTGCCCTTCCCATATTAGATTCTTGATGAATGTGTGTTGTTGTTATTCAGCCTGGTTCAATGTGCCCCTTTTTAACTTTGAGCACCCACCCCTTTAAACCTCTCTGCACAGCCCTGCACTGAACTCACTATCTTCTCCCTCTAACAGCCTCCACATGTTCTCACTGTAATTTCCCCTCATGAATGAATTTATGCTGCACTAATGTGAATGTTTGCAGGGAAATCAAACGCATTTCACACGCAGTACTCGAGCTGACTTACCTTTGTTTGAATGACGACTTGTACGCGCTGACTCCACAGATAAGGTACGAAAATATATCAGGCTACGTCTTCAGGGTTTCTACTCCACGGCCGTATTTCATACGGGTCCACATTTCCACTGCACGCTATTTTCTGCAAGTACCGCCGCTGCGCCTCTGGACGCAATCGGTCTCTATACAGTCCATTCTCTTTTGAGCTGCTTTTAAGCATCTTGTAATCGTCGTTCCAACACAGTGTGTTTGTTTTGATTCGTAGACCTCGAAAATGGTGCCGCGCTCCCACAATGCATTGCGGCGTGACGTCAACTCCAAAGCCCTATAGAACATGTTCTTTTTCATTGTCAAAATTATCAGGAATAAAGAAGAAAACTGATTCAAAACCTGTGGAACCTGCCAAAAAACAAGTTTTACTGCAAAGGATTTCTAGATGTGAAGGTTTTGTGGCTTTTTTCAGTTTCTAAAACAAACTCATTTGTACAGAAGGATATGAGGATGTATATGTCCGGTGGTGGGTTTTTTTCTTCTTGATTTAATGTATTCATTTATCTCTTCACTTAATCTTTCTTTGTTTTTTTTTTTTTTGATTTGGCATGAGCGATTTCCGGTCCTCACTCCAAGCCAGTTGGTGGCGGTAATGCACCACATGTTCTATCACAGCTGCGTCCGAGAGGACAGGAAACGTCTGTATGCGTCTGCAAACCAGGTAACTACACTCAGCTGAGCCTCTCTGCTAGTCGTTATTAGTTGGAGGGTTTTGCGTCACTTTCTCTCGGCTTGATAAAGGGCTGTATAGAAATCTCTGGTACGTAACACGTAACGTCATTTTTAGGGAGCGTCGCAGAGAAGTGAGGCTGTTTCTTTGTTTTTGTCGAGTTTTGATTGAAGACATGTTTCCAGTCCGTTTTTTACTCGTTTGTTTTTTCATTAATAACTTTACATTATCACAGAGAACAAGAAGGCGCTTTGTTTGTCACATTCACCTTATGTCTGTGAAGGTTCTCAGTCATCCAGGTCATCGTAGTCAAAGGAGCTTGCAAAGAAAAGCGTCTGGAATTCTTTAAGTTGCTTGAAGACGTTTCACCTCTCATCCGAGAAGCTTCTTCAGTTCTAAGGTCAAATGGTGGAGAGTCCCAGATATAAGCCTAGTGGGAGTTTCCCCCCACAGAGGGACAAAAGGACCCCCTGATGATCCTCTAATCACCTGAGCCAAGGTGTGAAACTGGGTGTGGGCCCCAATCAGCCAGAGTTTCGGGTGAGTTCATTGTGAAACCTGGCCCCACCTTATCATGCGAATTCCTGAGGTCAGATGGCCCAGGATGTGAGTGGGCGTTAAGGCGTCTGGGAAGGATCTCAAAACTGGATTATAGATGGCAGAGAGTTGGTGTCGTAAACCCCGCCTCTGTTCAAAGATGGTCGCTCACAGTGGACATAGATGCTTCTTTCACTCCTCTTTCAAACCATCTGCCCTCTCTGTCCAAAATGTGAACATTAGCATCCTCGAAAGAGTGTCCTTTATCCTTAAGATGCAGATGGACTGCTGAGTCTTGTCCTGTGGAGGTGGCTCTTCTATGTTGTGCCATGCGCTTGTGAAGTGGCAGCCACTTGGCAGCCACAGTGATAAATGGCTGAGATGGCTGCAGCTGTACGTGTGAGGTACCTACATGTTTCAAGATGAATTTGCAGAGATGTCATGTTTGGTGCTTACAGACATCACACTGCATTTTGTGATTTCGTAGCTATTGTTGTGATATTTCGGAGCTTCCCATGATCACCGTGACAGTCATTCATTTTAACATAACCTTTCTATTCCTTTCAGGGATCCTCATTTTTTTGGTGAGGAAGATCAGCAGCTGTGTCGACAGGCAACAGGTAACGGCATGCTTTTCTGTTAGTACTGTAGACCTTGGTCTGGTGCTCTTTTTTAGTTTAACACAGTATTTTCATTTGCCGAAGTGTAAAAAGCTTGTTCCAGGAGAAACAAACTTTAGTGAGTTCTGCAAAATGATTCCCACCATTGCACACTCTGTCAGCCTCCAGTGTGCCCTTTTTTTGTCCTTTAACTGAAGAAAGTCGGTAGTCAGAACATATGAGATAAGTGAGATCCTCATTTTGCCTGCTTATTTCAAGATACAACATTTTCACAAACTGCTGTAGGATAACCTTGCTATTTGTCTTTTCCAACACTTCTACATTCATCCATATTTCCTTGTCTGCTTCTTTCCAGGTGAAAAGTACCTGAAATGGGTGAAAGATTTTGTTTCCAAAAACAAAAGCATGTGCGTTCACCTGAAGAAGCCAAGTGGTGCTGACCTGTGGATAGAAGAGCTTGAGAACACCAAATACAACGGGGATGATGATGAAGTTAACGCCTGGGGAAAATTCTACCTTCCCGAGATTGTAAAAATGCAGGTTATTGGTGTGGTAAAGGGCACCTCATGTCCATGTGACGAGCTTGTGCTGATGACGCGTGAGGACAAAAAGCTGTACGGCTATGACGGAGAGGAGCTGCATCTGGTGGCTTCCAGTTTCCTGGAACTATGTGACAAAACGATAGAGTATCCAGCATCCAAGCGCTACTACAATGGAGAGGCCTTCAAAGATATGGTGAGAAGTTAGACTGCTAAGAATAAGACTGGGGATGCCTAGTGTTAGAGATCAATCACCTGAGCTTTTCTTTGTATTGTTGTGTGTTCTGTTTAGACTGAGGAGGACTGGAAAAAAGTTAAGATGAGTGATGTGGGGAGGAAACTGCAGGAAGAACATAAAAAGCTGGTAAATGAAACCCAGTCAGCGTTCGTCAGCCTAATATCATAGGTGGGTATTGGAGCTGAGTATCATCACTGATTTCTAGAACCTGTTCAATTCCAATTCACAAGGTCCCAATTAGATTCCATTTAATTCTTACTCAGAGAGTCAGAAACATTATAATTCTGATCATTTATCAGTACTGACACTTGTGAAACTTCATCAGAGGTGTGAGCATCACAGCAGATGCTTTTGTGTCAAAGTAACTGAGGATAAAACACAAAACCATGAAGCAGATTTTCCTGGCCTAGCTTTTTACAGTAGATAACCTTAAAAATATTATTCTGCAGTAGAACAAAAGCAGACGAGAACCACGACTCAACAAATGTACATTGGCTGATGCTGCTGAAGTGATTCAGAGGTTTTAATAAGAGGTTTTAATAGAGACACAGCAGAGCATTTTGCAGTTTCACTTAATTAGAAAAAAATAAATAAAATTTGGTATTGAACAGCAGAAATGAGGCTGTCTTGTCGGAAGTCATTAAAAAAAATGGCTGTAAGCAACGGTAGACTGCTTCATAACAAGCAAGCGAATAATGCCAAAAACAGAGATTTGAGATGGGAAACGGTGTTCTTAAAGTACACTGAGAGAGGCAGAGAGCTGTGCTGTGTTGTTTTTCTGTGTGTGTTTTAATGGTGGTGGAAGCAAACCAGCAAAAGTAAGAGGGAATTCATGACAATGTTTATGTCAAGCGAAATGTGTCTTCTTTTGCTGCTGGTTTGGTTAGAGAGAGACAAAACGTGCAGCTTCAGGATCTGAGCAGCTTTCAGCACCAACGGCATCACAGCTCAGACTTGGATTCAGGATTAAGCCCTTTATGTTTGACTGTAGTGATTGTAGCTCTGTCCTTGTTATTAATCGCTTTAGTCAAACACAGCTATTGTTTGCTGGGATGTGTATATACTTGACAGTTTGTATCTCAGAGTTATCAAAGACACTGTGGATAATCATCAAGAGATTGTTGTTCTCTTAATAATGACCTATTTGATTGTTTGTTTCTTCTTCTTCTTACAGATTCTGGTATTTGGCCAAAAGAGAGCTTCACAATTCTTGGCTTCACCTGTGGTAGAAAAATGACTGAAGTTATGCAACACTCTCTAAAATTAAAGCTATGCAACGCTTTAACATGAATGGCGAAGGAGTGCATCTCTTTCACTGTCTCTTCCTGTCCTCTTCTCAGTCTTTGTTGTGGCACCTCTGCTATGTGTTATAGAAAGCACTTGGAATCATGTTCAATACAAAAACACCAAACTCGTGGGATTGCCCTAGCAAGCAGTTGGTAAAAACTAATTAAAACTGATATATATCAGCTTCACTTTCTAGCTGCAAAAGCACGTTTCTGCAAAAGCATGCAGTTTCCTGTCAGCACTTTTTGGCACAGAGTGTACTCAGAGTTAGGCCTTTCTTATATAAAGCAATATAATCAGCATATAAACATTTAAGATGATAAATTTAAAGCTCAACAGTAACTGCTATAAATATTATAACTACACATGTAGTGCTTTTGCTTAAGTAAATTATAGTTGGGATCATAATAAGAAAACATGTGTTTTTATTTTCTGTGTACCCTGGGTACAGACCAGTATAAACATGGGATTCTTCCCAATAAATGCTGTCTGATAATGCTTCATATTGCATTAAACACTAGATATGTAAGCAAACAAACAAAAACCCATAGAAGCCAGTTTTAATTATTAAATGTGACAATTACATGGAGATGGAAAGTAAACATGCTTATACACGTCTCTGTGATTACAGAAAATCCACACAGATGCTGTCAGAGCAGAGAATCTTTGATTTATCAGAATGATGAATGCAAATGATTTCATGAAATCTCACTCTTGTTCTGGGTTGTAAAATTCACCTGTCCAGTTAAACCGAATCCTTTGCAACACAGTTCTAAGAACCCTACCAACCTCATCCTCAGCTCTCTGCCTGTTATCCTTTTCAGCTGAGTATTCATCCACATGTGTTTCAACTTCTCTCTCATTTTCAAGCAAATTGCTCAGGCTCTCAGCTTCAGCACAGTTACCATATGGCCACTCTCTGAGGTCTTCTGTGTTCAAGCCAAACAAATTCTTACATGATCTGCAAGGCTTCATTCTGGCACCATCACGGAGACAAAAAGCCTCACACCTGATATTTCCAGGTACTTCAATTGTTCCATCAAAGTAATCTTTCTGGACTGTGTTTGGATAATAGGTCATCACCGCACCAGATACATATTTATGCCATTTGCTAAGACAGGAGGCAGCAATCATAATTTTGCCAGCGTTAGGACCTTTGGTGGACATGGAGACTCCGCAGTACCTTTCTGATTTGTTGGTTTGGGATTTTTGAGAAATGCAGATGGTGGACGAGACGAAAGCTGTTTTTTTATTATTCTCTTCTAAGTCCAAGTCTGTGAGGAGATCTTGCAGACTCTGCTTTATTTGCTCTTCATTCTCTGAGTTATTTTGCAGGACGATCTGAAAACGGTTACAGATCTGGTCAAAGTGTTGCACCTGATTATATAGTTGTTTTTCATAGAAAGTTGATCAACATGTTTGTTTCGCTGCTTGACTTATTTAACTATGCAGGACCATTGGATGCTTTTGGTTTAGACATTTTAAGATAGGGGGTGAAACAAGTCACAAAAATCTATTTAATTTTAAATCAATAAGCAAAAATCCATCTTTGTTCTCACTAATTTATAATTAAATTTGCTAATTGACCTTTTTTTTTCTATTTTGCTATGCCGGGCTGTCAAAACACGCTGAATTTAGAGTCTTTGAGCTTAACAGATCCAGCAGCTACACAGTGACAGCATCATATACGCCTTGAAGACTGTAAGCATCTCCAATAATGAGTCTGTTAGACATTATTTAGAACTAACAAATTCTGAAGCAAGTCTCCAGCTCTCCTGCAGTCTCTGTGTTTGGTGGAGAAGTATAGCTAGAAGCATATGTTGAAGTATAAGGTACAGTATGGATTTTCTTTGGATTTCTCAGTAAAAAAGCACTTTGCATTATACTTTCCTAAAAACTGGAAGTTTGTCAGATTGACTGAAAATGTGAGAAGAGTTATCTTACCATGTCGAGCACACAGGAGAAGGGACTTCGCCTGGGAAGCTGAGTCGAATACAACTTAAAAGGCCTGGGATATCTTCTCATTAAAGAACCCAAAACAAAAGGATTAGGGAAGATTTCTTCTGGAGAAAAGGGGATGTTGTTGATTTTGCCCAGAAACAACATGCTGTGAAGGATCTGTTGAGTGAAAACATATTTGCTTATTGTTAGTAGTGATAAACAGGACTGTCTTAAAAGTGTCAAAGGTAACACACCTCATCCACCAAGTGTTGACTTCCCGGAGTCATGTAAGAGCCCCGAACCATCCTCTTGGTAATCTTGTAGGCATTAGTTTTCAACCTCCTTTGAGAAATTGTTGTCTTCTAAAATGATAATGATCGAGCAGTTAGGGATTTAAAAACACAGGAGATCTGATAACTTTGGCTACAGCAGAGTCTGCAGACATACCTATTTTGCTCTTGGTCGGCCTATTTTAAACATGAGAGAAAACATAGTTAGTGAAATGTTGATAACATACAATGACTATCATTGGTGGCTGAAAAGATGCCAGGTAACAAGTGAAAAGCTGCTACTTACCATCGCCACAGTCTAACGGTGTGTTCACACCGAACGCGATGGACGCGAATAGAGCGTCAGGTTTACATGTAAAGTCAATGGAAAGGCGCGATGACGCGCGATTGCGGGTCCCGCGAAAATTCGGAAGCAGATTTGCGTCGCGAAAACGCCAAAACGCGTGAAACGCGCGTCAGTGTAGCGCGTCTGGCGCGTCTGGCGCGTCTGGCGCGTTTGACGCGCGAATAAAACCACGCGCGTGAGTTTTTGTGTTGCATTTTGTGCATACGCGCGTTTCGCGTCTACCGCTCGAGTTGGAAAAATCTGAACTCCAGCGTCAAATCGCGCCGCGACAACCAATCAGGAGCCTGGTGACGTGGCTGTTACCTAGGTCAAAGGGGCAGATCCAGCCAAAGCCTTTCATACTTCAATGGAGGGGAAGGCTAATCAATGCGGTAGCAAACAACTCGGAGCTGTACAACACCAGCTGCTTTCAGTACCGAGACAGGAATAAAAAGGACCGAGCTTGGAGGAAGATATGTGAAGAGATCGGGCAACCTGGTAAGTTCATTCATTTCTCTTTTGAAAGTTTTCACTGACCCGGGGAAGCCGCACAAAAGCTAGCAAGCCACCGCTATTTTCCCACTGACGTACAAATACCGTTCTGCTTTTATGCATATGTTATCATTTAGGAATATATTTTATTGTTTATTAATAAACAGCACACAGTGGTCCCGCTGTTCATCCGTCACTGCTTTGCTTTTTCGCTGATTTTTTATTGCACAGTACAGCATTGCATTCTGCAGCCTGATTGACAAATCTGCTGCGCTTGCCAAATTTATCACGTTTGGTTTTGATAACCATCACGTCCAATAGAAAAAACAGCACAAAAACACCCATAACTATGAGCCTCATTCGGAAATAGACACCTGCACCGTGAGGGAAAAAGGCGCACGAAAGTGGCGGGCAGATGAAGACAAACCGCGGCATAATAATACTTTTACGTTTTGCAATCTACAAAGGTTTGCACTTTGAGAATCAATTGTGAGAACTGTGACCAGGGGCTAGTTATTCTGAGAACCCCTGCAATAAATGAGGGACCACTGTCTACTCTACGATTATTATATCCAACCTGTTAACATTTAATACTGTATTGATAGAACCAACTGATTCTGCAGCAGAGCATCCCCAGTCCCTGAGCTCCTGCACCCACAGATATGTACAGCAAGCACTGATACCTTTTTAGTCGGTGGGATTCCCTTGTGATCACCTTTACTAAATATCTACAACCAATCTGATTATATCCTGTTATTGTTTTTTTTTTTTTCAATGTTGAAATTAAAATCTAGTAGCAGCCTTCTCATTTCTTTGTGTTTTGTGCTGTTTTACAGGCCCACAGAGGAGGACGGCTCCGAGGCAGATGAGGGACGGGTCCCAGGACGGTCCATCGGCGGTGGAGCTGGCCATCCTGGAGTCCCTGAAGAGGCCACACCAGTCTCCAATGGAGCATTTCCTCCTCAGCCTTGTTCCTGCTCTGGAGAGCAGCTGGTCCTTTTTATTCCTGTCTCTCTGTAAATTCTTATATTTTATATATTTATGTTTAATGTTTTTCTGTTTGAGACTTTTAATATTATTTCAAATAAATGTTTATAATGACTAATGTCTCAGTTCTACTACACAGCAAATGTTGGCACACAACTTGACACATGTAGAATTTATTTCATATTATACTAATGACAAAATATACTGATACAGTGGGATGCAGAAGTTTGGGCAACCTTGTTAATAGACATTATTTTCCTGTATAAATTGTTGGTTGTTACAATAAAAAATGTCAGTTAAATATCATACAGGAGACACACACAGTGATATTTGAGAAGTGAAAAGAAGTTTACTGGATTTACAGAAAGTGTGCAATAATTGTTTAAACAAAATCAAGCAGGTGCATCAATTTGGGCACCACAAAAAAGAAATGAAATGAATATTTAGTGTATATCAATGTGTGCGTCTCCTATATGATATATGGGGTGCCTTTGTCTGGACGTGCTTCTCATCCAGAGCTGCACAGCACAGAGGAAAGTTCCAGCGCTCCTGGAATCCCTCTGTGATGGAGCGCCAGTCTCCAGGTGAAGGCACAGCCATGAAGTCGTCCACTAGACAGTCCCAGATGGACGTCGCTGCCTGGGGGGTGATCTGGCTCACCGTGGACACACCGACTCTGAAACTGAACGCTTGGTGCTGAAGGAGTCCCCGGTGACAAGGAACCTGGACAAAATTGTTCAAAATCAGTATTATGTGTACTGCAGTTACAAAATACATTATTCAAATTCCAAAATACTTTTGTGATGTCAGATATAAATCACAAAACTTAAATCTTACATAAAACATTTTGTAATTATAAGGATAATTACAAAATGTATATCAGATAATATCTAAAACAGCTGTGTTTTGTTTTAACTTTAACATATCATAATTTGATTGGTAGCAACTTTTGCCACTACAGTGAGCCAATCACTCATAATTCCTAAACATGTCAATCAGGTAGGAATGAAGTAAGACATTAATAGAAATAAAGAGTTGGATGTTGACATGTAGCCCTTTCCTTGCTTAAATCATTAATATTTTTGAAAAATTAATCTGTGATAAGACAGCTTATCAAGATAGAACCATGTAACTAGAGATGAACCAAACTGTTCACAGTTTTATCTAACTCTGTTTTAATAAAGGCTGTGACCCCTGCTATAGAGTCTGACAGCTGCAGGGATTATATACAAATATTCAACTATCCCAGAATCAAACCAGGTCTAAATAAAAAGGAGTGAGTATCACTACAAAGGTTAACTCAGTGGTCCTAATGCTACAGTTTGATATCAGCAAACACCGAGCGCATACATTGATGTGACACCACAGCCATGCTATCATCGCAAACACTGATAACAGCATAAATCGAATTAAATCGGGGCTTGATGAGAGCTTCTGAGTATCACTAGAAATATTATAAAGAGTCGTCTCTGTACCACAGTTTGCTTTCAGTAAACACCGACAGCATTCACTGTTAGCATAGCACATCCATGTTAGCAGTGTATAACTGGATGGATTAGCATATTAGCACAGGTATCAATAAAGGACTACCGTATTAAATAGTTTTACTAACCTCAGGCAGACGGACAGGCGCTCTGCAGGTGGGATTGAGCGTCTGTAGTTGGTGTCTAGGCGGGCAATGCTGGGACCGACGAGGGAAAGCAGGTCCTCAAACTGGCCGACGGTGATAGCGCTGGAATCGGCCGTCATCCAGGCGCAGCTCCTGGAGCAAGTGGTGAAACTCACCAAACTGCTCATGCCTCTGGAGGACCTGATGGACCCAGGTACGGCGAGGACGTCTTTTACGCTGCTGCTCTGCTCTCCACAGTACATAGAGAAGGGAGACTCTCTCTTCAAGCGCTAGCTCGACAGCTGCCATCTTGCAAAACCAGGTCTGGCACAAGTCCCTCCCACATTCCTCCCACATTTCCGGTTCACGCGCGTCAAAATATGATATTTTGACGCGCGATGGATTTTTCTTGGACACGCGTTGAGACGCGAATGTACACGCGTCAAATTAGGGGCGTTTGGGGCGTTTTATTCGCGTCCATCGCGTTCGGTGTGAACACACCGTAAGAATGAAACAGGAAACACTGAGCGAGTTGCCTCCATCTTAAAGCTGTTGATCATGTGATTTAAAGGAAAGCCACACCCAGCTCTTTCCTGGAATTTTACTCGACTGTAGAAAACTGCTCCATTTGCCCCGCCCACCCATGATCTTTAATATCTACCAAAAACAACCTTTTGGTTGTCAGTAACCAGCCGATCGTTTTCGCGATTAAAAAGTGGCTTTTTGCGGCGGCGTTCCCACCGCGAGCAGAACTCCGGCTCAAAAACCGCTGTTTTTGAACACTTTTATTTACTTAAGCATTTTAATGGGCTTACTTTGAAACAAAGTGCGATTGAATGATTATTGTTATGTGTTGCCTTGAATTCGGCTATGCTGTCTGTTAGACAGTTGTTTTCCTTTATTGTTGTTTTTGTATTGTTTGTAGCGAACGCTACTGGAATGTATAGATTAAGCTACGTAGCCAAGATAATTAATAATTTAACTGTTGTACATTGGTTGATGATGATTTGCATTGTTACATAGGCTTGCAGAAAAATATATTTGTTTACCGGTAAACTGAATCGAACTTGATGTGCTAATGGACGTTTTTCTGACCTACAGGTCAGGTTTTGTTCCCTCCCTTTGAATTAATCTTCTTCATATTGAAGTGGCGAGCCGGTAGGACCATTCTTTGTTTCCCCTCTTTCCCCCACTTAGCCGTCTTTGGATTACGGACATATTTCCCCATTTGTATGAAGCTGGACTCTAAGGAGGAATACCTTAAAAGTGAACTTTAAAAAGAAGAGGACCAAAAAGGACTTTTGCACAGAAAGATCACAGCATTGATTTATTATTTAATTGTGGGCATTTATGTTGTGTGTTGTGTTAATTATTTTGTTCCATTTCCCCTTTCCTCCATTTATTCAATATATTTTTGGTACAAGATATTGCAGTCTTTGGTCTCATCATTCACACCATCTCGGCTCCATAAAGAACTATTTCTTCTGCGCGTCAGTCAGTAAACTCATCCATTGAAATAAACTAGTCCTTAAATAACTTTGAGTTACACAGTGGCAAATGTAATAGAGAAAGACACAGGGCCACCTGAAATCTGTCGTCCTATCTGATTCAAAACCAACATGTAGGAGAATCTGGAATCTTTGATTTTGAGTTAAAAATAAAATATGGGTAAAATGCAGAAATGTTTTTACTAACATGTACTAACAGAGACTTGGAGGAGAGAGACCTAATGTTTAATAATCCACATTTCACTGTTTTACTCTTTGGTTCAGATGTGGATACTGTATTGTTCTTTCTTTGTGATTGTTTATGTTTAAGTTGTTTGTTGCTGGTTTTTAGTTTTTTTGTCTGTTTGGGAGCTGACACAGTCTCTATGGAGATGGGTTTTTGGGGGGTAGCAGGAGGAGAGAAGCTGCAGAGAGGCGTGTAAGACTGCAACTCTGCTTCCTGGTCCCAACTCTGGATAGTCATATTTTGGGGGGTTTAATAAACTACTACTGCATGATGTAAAGCTGAAGTATTACACAGCTTTATGAACCTCCTGTTATCCTGGTAGACGAGTACAGCAATAAATCTTTTACTTGAACATCTTCTGGCTCCAATAAGCTTTGAAATGTGACCATGAAGTCAGAGACACACTGACTGAAACCCACAGCTGTGACTGTGGATCACATCCACACACAGTGTAGCTGCTGTCTCTGTGTGAGGTCTGTGTATATATGTACATATTTATGCTTATATTCATATTCTCTTATTCCCCTTTATTTGATATCCTAATTCTGTGCTGTGTAAAAGTTTGTCGGTGTTCTGCTGCTACAAACTGGATTTCCTGGAGGATAAACATGAGGGATTCATAAAGTTCTATCTCTCTGTTAAAATCCCCCAAAATCAATGAAATGTGAATTTCAGGCAGACATGTTTTTAAAAGAGTCTCTTTAATGGAAAAATGTGTTTTTAAAACCAGCCAATAGGAGCGTCTGTGGATATCAGCTGAGGCTGAACGCAGGAACACCATCATATATAAATACACAGAATTAAATCACTAGATAAAAGACGTCATTAAATAAGGATCAAATCAACATGTCAGAGGTCAAAGGTCAGTCAGAAGAGGTGTGGTTAAACACTGGCAGTGCAGTGACCTAATGCAGTTTGGTTACCGCCACGGGAAAAGCCCCGCCCCCTCTGAGCCTCCGCTGTGTCCTCAGCACATCCAGGAGCAGCAGGTCAGAGGGGGCGGGGCCATGTCAGGACTTATTTTAAGTAAAATTTAAAGTGGAGCGACGGCAGGAGTCACACAGCAGTAACCAGCTCTGTCTGCCAGGGTCAAAGGTCAAACAAGTCCTGCAGCTGACCCACACACAGACTTACACTGATCCACAGAGAGTGATGAATCCACACATCACTCGGCTGGAGGAAGCTCGGTTTCCACACCGTCCAATCAGAAACCAGTGTTGACGCTGAGACCCGTCTCTGTAACAGGAAGTCCATGAACAGGCAGACCCTCTGCAGCAGGCTGACCTGTGACCTCTGAGACAGAGGGAGGAGTTTGTGTCAGCAGGGGGCGCTGCAGCATCGCCTGAGAGCTTTAAGAACAACAGCAATAAACAGGAAGTGAAAGTCACACTTCTGTTGGTGTGCGTCATCAGCAGACCCCACCCTCTGCAGGAAGCTGAGATAAGAAGCAGCCAATCACAGAGCAGAGAGCATGTGACTTCCTGTTCCTGCTGTTACTGTGACAACAGCTCCTGGGACAGAGCGCAGCTTTCTAAAGAGGAAAGATGTTGCTGTCACCCCCGGGTGTCATGTGACCCGCCTGATGTACTGATTTAAGACTGTAAGAACAATAACAACAACATGTTTTAGTCAGGTGATCCATGCAGAGCAGATCCATGTGACCAAACACAGCTGGATCACATGTTTCCTCTCCTGGAAACAGAAAGCCTTCATGTATAAAGGCTCATGTACCCACTGAGCCCTGCTCTCAGATCTGTGAGGCTTTAACAAACAACAGTTTAAAGTCATGTTTAGCATCTTCTGTCAGTGTGGAAGGTCACACACTTTCCTGAGTGTTGAACCCTGAACTACTAGCTGTTCATGTCAGCCTGGACATAAATACAGACCTGCCTGCTGTCATAGACCCCAGCACTCACATGTTACTTATAAGTGACTCATATGTATGCATGTATATATTGTGTATGTTGTGCTATTTCTTACTTAGTGTGTTGTGTCTTTGTTCCTGTTTGTGCTGCAGCACTGTAACCTAAATAATTTCCCCTGGGGATCAAAAAAGTATTCTGATTGTGATTAAATGAAAGCAGTCAGAGCAGAGGACGGTGATGTAAGGAATGGGATTTTAATCAGCCAGTCTCCTTTAACTCTCAGCATCACAAAGTAATGTGGTAACATCTGGACTGATGTGTTTACTGTCAGCTAGTTTAAATGCTGTAGGCTGCAGCCGCTGCTCTAACACTATAACTGTAACAGGGCTCAGTGCTGCTTCTAACAGTCTGAGCTGCTTCAGGCTTTATTTGTGAGGAGCACAGCAGCTTACAAACACGTGGCTGGGCCTGGACCCAAAGGAGTGTTTGTTAAAGCCTGCAGTGAATCCAGCAGCAGAATGATGGAAATGCAACACAGCAATGATGAAGAGGAGCAGCATTAAAGCCAAAGTCCAGTTCATACAGTTAGGTCCATAAATCAAATAAGGGAAAATAAAATGTTGTTGGATGCACCTGTCTGCACCCTTAATGCTCTCTGGTCACTATGGTAACGCGTAAACATTTCTTTCAAAATAAGACACACGACTACAACACGGGAAAAGACCCAGGGAAACGAAGTTAAGGATAAAAACCCTGAAAACCATTGTTGGATTTATATTTTATCATTGTCATTGTTATTGGGGAATATCTGACCATATATGCTCAGAGGTGTAGAACCAATTGTGTAATGATAGTAGTCTTTAAAGACTTTGTGTGACTCCAGAGTGTTCTGGCATTCACACCCACGTCCTGGGATCATGGGAGAGGTGCTACCTTCTTATTGTTTTGTGGTAGGATGTCTGTTTTAGTCTAAGTGCCTTTTGTTTAGATGAACTGCTGGACTTCCAGACCAGCAGGTTTAGGGAAGTCGTTTATGGGGTCACACTCTGACTCCACACACACACACACACACACACCTACATAACATACAGACTGGTACCTTTGTTCACGTGTATGTTAATGAACCTATGTATATTCATGTAACCTCAATAAAAGAACAGTGTTACGAGGGAACGGACGAGAGCGACTGTGGTCAAGCGAAGGAACGGCGTTGGTCCAGTTCTCTCCCGTGCACGAGAAACATAAAGAACTACTCGTGTCTTGCTTTGCTGTGTAGCTGGATTGAACGATCCAGCGAACAGGTTTATGCTACAAACCTATCAACCATCAATTTCACACCGAGCCTCAACTCTCACGGCCCGGTACCAAACGACTCACGGACCGGTCCGTGACCCGGGGGTTGGGAACCGCTGAGTTAACGCATGAGTAGTTCAGGGCTGCACGTCATTTTCATTGTTAATATCTTTGTGAAAAGCACATTGATGTGAAAATCTTCATGAGAGTCAGAGGCCCTACAACACGATTAAAGATTCATTCAAAAGAAAATCACAAGTTATTATCATCTTCAGAACATTTCATTAAACATTAGAGACAGACTGCTGAGTACATCTCATCTCTATCCAAACAACCTACAGTCCACAAACACATCATGAACCAGTGCTCTGGGCTGTGGTCTGTCCCCAGTTACATGGATCAGCTGGTTCCCTGGAGGTGACTGCTGCTGTGGTTTGGAGTGGATGAATAAACCTGAACTGAATCAGGTGTCCAGTTACTTTTGGTCCCTTTAAACCAGGCTGTCACATGTTCAGCATGTGAAACTCCTCCTCCTCCGTGAAAACGGGTGTGGGTCTCAATCAGCCAAGGTTTTGGGTGAACCCATTGTGAGATCTAGCCCCACGCTATCATGTGATTTCCTGTGATCACATGTCCCAGGATGTGAGTGGGCGTTAAGACGTCCATGTCCCTCATCAAGCAACTTAAAGAAGTCCAGACGCTTTTCTTTCCAAGCTCCTTCAACAACATCATTCATAGAACAACTTCCAGCTTCTTTTGCTCGGCTACAGTTTGGATGGATTTGCAGATGCAACAAGACTAAAATGGTTAGGGTCAGGAGGTCAAAGGTCAGAGCTCCTGTGGGTCTGAGGGCGGCCTCACGCTGGAGAAGGATGAAGGAGTCTGACCTGAGCCAGTGTTTGACATGAACACATCAGCACTGCTGTCAGTGAGCCTAACGACAGCCGTTAGCATCATTTCAGTGTTTCAGTCATAAAAACACTTCCTGTCACTGTGGTGGTTACAGTGACATCATGCAGTTTGTGCTTTGACCTCCAGAGGGCGACAAATCAGCACAGACAGAGAGCTCCATTCAAACTTTGCTGCCATCAGGAATAATTCTTCAAATATAATCATCAGTGTTTGAGCAGTTATGATATCAGGGACAATCTAGACATGTGTGACAATACTGAACATGTCACATGACACACCTCAAACATCATGTGATCCACTCTCAGTCTGCACTTTCATTCATGACTTCAACAGGTTGAAATGAGCTTTGAAGAAACATTCAGTGAAATAAATCTTTCATGGATTCATGTGAGCAGCAGATGAACTTTGTACCAACAACATCTTCAATAACAGAGTCTGAATGAAGCTCAGGTGTTGATGCTGCTCACTGATTGGACGCTTGGTTTCAGCTCTGCTCTCAGTCTTTACTGCACAGGTGAAGGTAGAAAGTGTGACTGGATCTATAGACTGGAAACAGAGAAACATGCTGAACATTTGAAGCTTTGCAGCAGAAATGTTCATGTTACAAATACAGCAGAGCTGATCTGGGATCAGTGTGTTCACACCTGCAGCTACAACAAGGTTTCATGTCTCCACACGTCAGCATGTGAACTTTACTCTGACTCAGTCTGAGCAGTCAGACGGCATATTTTTAAAGTTAACACATCAGCACACACAGAGCTGAGCCCCTCCCACCTGTGCTGAGTTTCAGGTGGAGCCCCGCCTCCTTCCAGGAAGCAGCTCACCTGTGTGTCCGTGTTTAGTGTCCAGGTGTGGAGTGGAGCTTGTTGTTGGTGTGTGAAGAAACTGTAAGTTTGCTTTGTTTCCTCCTTTAACAGTTTGTCTTTAGGAACTTTACTGTTTGTTCAGCTCGTGTTTGATTTCTTCACACAACAAACTGTGTGTGTTTGTATTTCCGGTCTCTCCATTAAAGTCAGTGTGTAATGTTTCCTGGCTAACATCAGCTGTGTGCAGCTTAGTTCAGCACAAATCTGCCGCTCCATAGTTCACGGTAACGGACTCACAGCTGGACCAACGAGGCCGAGTGTGTCCGCCACTCTGAGCTACGTTCGTGTTTGTGTACTTGTAGTTTGTACTTTGAGTTCACTCAGAGCCCACAGAGGACGCAGCGTACGTGATGACGTCACAGCCCTTTACCTCCTTTACTGTCACTGTGAGACACCTGCAGAGCTCTGACGCTAAGCTAGCACACAGCATGCTAACGCTAAGCTAAAGCTAAGCTAGCCAAGAACCCAGAGTGAGGTTAAAGCTGAGTAAACACTGACCCCAGACCAGCACCGTGATAAAGTGAGCTGCTGCTGCTGAACTTGAACAGGTAACAAAGTGATGAGCAGTCAGGCTGCAGGTTTCTACCTGTTCATGTTTCTACAGTAGAATCACTTTGAAGTGTCTTTGTGCTGTTTCATCTTTGATTTGTGTTCATAAACACTCAGAGAAACATCACGTGACCTCATCAGGATCTGTGTTGGTGTGTGGGGCTGTACCTCAGCTTTATGTTGTTACATGCTCATTTGTTCATTTCACACAGTAACATCAAAGTAATGTTATGAGGAGTAATGAAGTAACGTACTCCATTACTTTTAATTAAAGTGTTCTGTGTAATATGTGTAATAATGACTGTTTTGAGTAATGACCAACACTGATCACAACAAAGAGGAAATGCCTCCAACATGCACAAACATTTGAGCCACAACATGCAGTTAATGTGCACAAATGTCTTTGATATGCTGCTCAGTGATGGTGGTGACTGTCAGAGTAGAGCTACTGAGAATCAATAAGTAATATCAATGATGGGATCAGAATCACTAAATTCTTCTCATCCCTGTCAGTATCATACATGTGCTGTATAATGTGATAAATGTAGAGGTGCTGGCTGTTCTCTCACTCTGCTGTTTAGCTGTAAAGGACGCCTCCCTGCCTTTGTCTCATTCATGACCTTTAATAGTCTCTTCTAACATGCAGAGATCTGTATGATCTGTTTCATAGAGTCTAACCAGCCTGTACAGGTAACAACAACAGTCACTGCATCACTGACACACAAACGTCATCTCTGTCAATAACAACATTCATACATGGAATAAAAACACATCAGTGGATCATTGCTGGAGCTGATGTTTGTGCTCCTGGTGCAAAGGCTCTCAGTTTCCTCCTTGAAATAACATCAGTGGTGGGTCAGCGACATGCTTTCTTTCCCTCTCAGGTTTAAATATCTGGGACTCTCCACCGTTTGGTTTTAGAGCTGAAGAAGCTTCTTGGATGAAACGTCTTCCAGAAACTTAAAGACGTCTCTTTTCTCTCCAAGCTCCTTAGATCACATGACCTGGATGACTGAACCTACAGACATATTGACCTGGTTTCATGGTCACATGACAGGTCAGAGGTCAGTTCCTCCTGTTAATGTGAACTCACTGAGTGTTTGTGGTTTACCTCTCAGACTGACTGAAGATGATGATGGAGGAAGAGGAGGACAGAGCAGAGTCTGCAGGGTCCAGCTGTCCGTCTGTGAGGAGTGACCGGTCCAAACATCAACCTCCAGACTTCAGTGGTGAACCTGGAGCAACGAGGTCAGAGAGCTGAACTCACTGAGTAACAGAAATAATTCTGCACTGACATTATAATCAGTGTTGACTCTGGTTGATTGTCTGACTGTGTTTGTGAGCTGAGAGGAAATGAAAATGAGTTTGTAACAAAAATCAGTTTTGTCCAGTTTTCCTGTAAAAAGCTGAACTCTAATCTAAGAGGATGTTACTGACAGGAAACAGCTGCATTATCTGCAGTCTGTGTGATCACAGCTGCTTCAATCATGTTTGTGTCTGCAGAGGTCAGAGGTCACAGTCTGCAGGGTCCAGCTGTCCGTCTGTGAGGAGTGACCGGTCCAAAACTCCACCCCCAGACTTCAGTGGTGAACCTGGAGCAACGAGGTCAGAGAGCTGTGATGACTCCTTTACATGTTTGTGTTTCCTGGATAAATATGACCTGAAACATCCTCAGATTGTTACAAAGATTCATTAAAAAGAAAACAATGAAAGAGAAAAGATCCAAATGTTCGACTTGGTCATTTGCTGTTTGAGGACAGTGATGCTCATATCTGTGGGGAAAGTGTGACCTGAGTGGGTTCATGTTTGTCTTTAAAGAACAGAGCTGCTCTGATTCTCTTTGTGTCTGATCTGTTAAACAGTCTGAGAGGTCACACAGAGACCCAGCAGCTAAAGCCTGGATCATACTGGCTGCTGTTACTCCATCAGGACAACACTGAACCACAGTGGTGTGGATGTAGTGGATAAATCCCACCATACTGATGCTCAGAGTTAACCACAGGGAACAAAACCAGATGTTACCTTCAGATTGTGACCTTTGGAGTGGACGATGCAGATTTCAATAGAGAATAAATGTTGTTGTTTTTCAGCTGTGAAGAAAGAATCTAATTTTCTGAACTTAAGAATTTATGATGCTGGAAACAACATGGAGACTATAACACAACATTTCCACTGTGTTCATAGAATGAATGTAAAACTGTCAGACATTCATTAAATATGCAAAATGTCTACAGAAGCATCAGAGGGTCAGACGTGAAGCACTCAGTGATTTTGATCAAATGACTCATCAGTTATTGATCTGTACTACACTGATCTACCACGTTAGTAAAGCTGGTGTTCTGGTGGTGGAGGGAGACTCGGATCATGTTCTGGTTTTGGAGCAGTGATCTGCTGATGGTTCAGTTTGATGAGCTTCTTCAAAATCATCCCTGACATCACCACTGAAAGGACGTCCATGAAAACAGACTGAAAATTACTGATATGTTCACAATCTGAGAGTTTAAAACTTGACAGACTTGATTCAGATGAAGTTATTTGAGCAGAAACTCCTGGATCTTTATCCTGTGTGGATCTAATCCTTCATGGTTCCTCCACAGAGTGGAGCAGCAGAGCTCAGAGGTTCCCAGTGGTCAGTCTGCCCAGCAGCATCAAACACAGCTGGACTCCATATTTATGGTCTGTACATGTACAACAACTACTGTTACATCTGTTCTGTTCACAGTCATCTCCATGCTGCTCTTTGTAGACCAGTGGATCGTCAGTGTGTCCAACATGGATCTGATGTTTGGCTCCATGATTTCAGTCTGATTGGCTCATTCATAAATATTCTGTTCCAGCTGCTGGAGGACAACATCATCACTTTTGTGAAGAACGAGCTGAAGAAGATCCAGAAGGTTCTGAGTCCAGATTACCCAGAATGCTTAGAGAGTCAGAGGAGCAGCAGCAGAGAGGCATTTGTGAAGATCACAGTGGACTTCCTGAGGAGAATGAAGCAGGAGGAGCTGGCTGACCGTCTGCAGAGACGTAAGAGGATTTATCTAAAGATTTAAGCTGCTGGATAAATGAACATTTTCCAGAGATGGAAGATGGAGCAACATGTTTTAAAGATTAGTTCTTTTTGGAATTGAGTGTTTATTTTTCTTCTCTATCAGAACTTCAAGCTGCAGTTTGTCATCGTAACCTTAAATCCACCCTGAAGAAGAAGTTCCAGTGTGTGTTTGAGGGCATCGCTAAAGCAGGAAACCCAACCCTCCTGAATCAGATCTACACAGAGCTCTACATCACAGAGGGAGGGACTGCAGAGGTCAATGATGAACATGAGGTCAGACAGATTGAAACAGCATCCAGGAAACCAGACAGACCAGAAACAACCATCAGACAAGAAGACATCTTTAAAGCCTCACCTGGAAGAGATGAACCAATCAGAACAGTGCTGACAAAGGGAGTGGCTGGCATTGGGAAAACAGTCTTAACACAGAAATACAGCCTGGACTGGGCTGAAGACAAAGCCAACCAGGACATCCAGTTCATATTTCCATTCACTTTCAGAGAGCTGAATGTGCTGAAAGAGGAAAAGTTCAGCTTGGTGGGACTTGTTCATCACTTCTTTACTGAAACCAAAGAAGCAGGAATCTGCAGCTTTGAAGACTTCCAGGTTGTGTTCATCTTTGATGGTCTGGATGAGTGTCGACCTCCTCTGGACTTCCACAAAACTACAATCCTAACTGACCCTAGAAAGTCCACCTCAGTGGATGTGCTGCTGATAAACCTCATCAGGGGGAAACTGCTTCCCTCTGCTCGCCTCTGGATAACCACACGACCTGCAGCAGCCAATCAGATCCCTCCTGACTGTGTTGGCATGGTGACAGAGGTCAGAGGGTTCACTGACCCACAGAAGGAGGAGTACTTCAGGAAGAGATTCAGAGATGAGGAGCAGGCCAGCAGCATCATCTCCCACATCAAGACATCACGAAGCCTCCACATCATGTGCCACATCCCAGTCTTCTGCTGGATCACTGCTACAGTTCTGGAGGATGTGCTGGAAACCAGAGAGGGAGGACAGCTGCCCAAGACCCTGACTGAGATGTACATCCACTTCCTGGTGGTTCAGGCCAAAGTGAAGAAGGTCAAGTATGATGGAGGAGCTGAGACAGATCCACACTGGAGTCCAGAGAGCAGGAAGATGATGGAGTCTCTGGGAAAACTGGCTTTTGATCAGCTGCAGAAAGGAAACCTGATCTTCTATGAATCAGACCTGACAGAGTGTGGCATCGATATCAGAGCAGCCTCAGTGTACTCAGGAGTGTTCACACAGATCTTTAAAGAGGAGAGAGGACTGTACCAGGACAAGGTGTTCTGCTTCATCCATCTGAGTGTTCAGGAGTTTCTGGCTGCTCTTCATGTCCATCTGACCTTCATCAACTCTGGACTCAATCTGCTGGAACAACAACAAACAAGAGGCTCTTGGTGGCCTTTCCAGTTTATGCTGTGGTTTAAACCATTTCCAGAGAAAATACATCTTTATCAGAGTGCTGTGAACAAGGCCTTACAGAGTCCAAATGGACACCTGGACTTGTTCCTCCGCTTCCTCCTGGGTCTTTCACTGCAGACCAATCAGACTCTCCTACGATGTCTGCTGACACAGACAGGAAGTAGCTCACAGACCAATCAGGAAACAGTCCAGTACATCAAGGAGAAGCTCAGTGAGAATCTGTCTGCAGAGAAAAGCATCAATCTGATCCACTGTCTGAATGAACTGAATGATCGTTCTCTAGTGGAGGAGATCCAACAGTCCCTGAGATCAGGACGTCTCTCCACAGATAAACTGTCTCCTGCTCAGTGGTCAGCTCTGGTCTTCATCTTACTGTCATCAGAAGAAGATCTGGATGTGTTTGACCTGAAGAAATACTCTGCTTCAGAGGAGGCTCTTCTGAGGCTGCTGCCAGTGGTCAAAGCCTCCAACAAAGCTCTGTGAGTAAATCTGTGATCATGTTTATTTTTAAAATGTTGATTAAAAGTGGTCATAGATTTCTTCCATGACAGATCCATGTCCTAAAACCATGAGACAGCGTAGTTGTATAGTATAAAAGAAAAAAGGAGAACTTTTGACCACAATATTGTAACTTGAATGAACTTTTGATACAGCCTTTAAACATAAAATTTATGAACAGAATTGTTGACAAAGGGCAGCCCTGGTGGAGCCCATCACCCACCGGACTTATTACTATCCAACGTATTGCCGGCTATGCCAACCAAGCTCTTGCAATGGTTGTATAAGGATCGAATGGCCATAAAATGTTTCTCAGTTTTATTATTTTCAGTCACATCTGTTTTTGATTATTAACTGAATATTTTAAAATTCAGGCTTTTTATGTTATACAAAACATCATATTTTCTTATGATGTCTTGTATTGATTCTGAAGGAATAGTTTTCATCAGTATCGCAGATACCAGTCTGAATTTTACTTTGTATTGGATCAGGAAGGAAATCAGTGGCATCACACATCACTTACAGCAACTTCAGTACCTCTTCATTTTAATAAACTGGGGGGAGGTGCACCAAGATTCAGTATGAGATAAAGAATTATTTTTAACTGTAAGGTTGGAGAAATCTGTTGTTGGAAATTGGAAGAACAGGTCATCTTAAAAATCACTGCATTGTAGTTTTATTCAGGCCCCTTCAATCTGTGATCGCTGTTGCTTTGCATTGTAAATGCTATTATTACAAAAGTCACAAATATTAGTGTATGTGTGTGTTGTTGGGTAATAAACCAAAGGAACAGAATCTACCAGCACCTCACTGATTTCTGCTTAAAAACAATAAAAAAGCAATAAAGCTCTGATTTGTTTGGTTGATCTTGTCTCCCTTCCACCTTGATTTCAGACTGAGTGGCTGTAACCTGTCAGACAGAAGCTGTGAAGCTCTGTCCTCAGTCCTGAGCTCCCAGTCCTCCCATCTGACAGAGCTGGACCTGGGTAACAACAACCTGCAGGATTCAGGAGTGAAGCTTCTGTCTGCTGGGATGAAGAGTCAATACTGCAAACTGGAAACGCTGAGGTCAGATCAAGCAATATCGATTTTTTTTCATCAATTAACATCATTTAATCAATTTCATTTGGAAAAAATTAACAGTGTTTATGTTTTGTTTTTTTAATGAATCCATGCAAGTCACAGTAAACTGCCACATTTGTCTTTTGTAACATGAGGCAATAAGGATTCCAGCATGTCCTGAAACAGTGTTGAAATATTGTAAATGTAGTAGCTCCTCATGGCACCATGAATATACTTGAACACAAGTGTTTCATGTCTTCTTGTCATCCTTTCTTCAGACTGAGTGGCTGTAACCTGTCAGACAGAAGCTGTGAAGCTCTGTCCTCAGTCCTGAGCTCCCAGTCCTCCCGTCTGACAGAGCTGGACCTGGGTAACAACAACCTGCAGGATTCAGGACTGAAGCTTCTATTTTCTGCAGTGGAAAGTCCAAAGTGTACACTTGGGATTCTCAGGTCAGGATTCAGTCTTTTCTGATGATGATTTAAAACCTGAGTCAGGTCGATAAATGGCTTACTCATTTACAACAGACATGATTTGTCAAATCACCTTATATCTAACCCAAAGGTCCTGTGTTTTACTACTTTGATTTTTTAGTAAAACACAGGACCTCTTAATATTTATCTAAGAGACCATATATAATTTTTTTCCCTGGATCATGTGTGTACCCTCCTGGTTGGAGCTCCAGCAGCCTGTATCAGTGAATGGGACTTTAAATGAAATTGCTGCCCCTGTCAGGAAGAGGTCTGAGTGACACACAAAACAGAAAATATGAGCACTGCATGTGTCTGAGGCTACTCAGATACAGACCTGAATGAGACACTAACTTTGTCTCTGAGAGATAACTTTTATTATTAAATACACTGCATTTCTCATCTGTGTAGAGAATGTAGAGTTTGACATGCTAATATTACAAAATGAAAAATCACACTGAGTCACAAAGAAATTGTTTTGGAGTATTTATGGTTCAGCTGATGAAATTGTTCAAACAAACCAGTAATTTACACCGAAACAGCACAAGTGAAACTTTTTCGAGGGACTTACACTAAGCTTGTCCTGGTACACCTGTAGAGCCCAGCTTCTATGGACCATGAGCTTAAGTTCTGTGCTGCTCTGATTTATTGCCTGTGCTGTCTTTCAGTTCAGCTTTGTCGAGTCTCTGGTAGGATTTCTTTTACATGACCTGTGTAAAAACAAAACAGGAAACACATTAAGCTGAAGTAAGATGCACAATTTGAAAAATGGGGCACAAAAAATGTTGCTGCTTTCTGGAAAGTGCGTCTAAGAAGACCCAATGGAGAAAGTGAAGAGAAAAATCAAAGATTAATAAGAAGAAAATGGCAGAGGCAGTTTCTCTTGGACTGCCTGCAGATGGGGTGAGACTCTAGAAACAGGGATGATTGGAGAAAATGCAAAGAGGCCATAGGATAAACCAGGAGATGAATACTCTGGTGTTCTGGGGATAGTGGGAGTGAGAGGGAGAGATGCCAGTAAATGATTTCAAGGATAAATTTGAGAGAATCAGAGCTAAGAAACCAAAGCAAGTGGGGAACTACAAACATATGGACAGACTCATAATTAGGCCAAAGACACATTAAAGCAATTATTACAGGTTTAGAAACAGGGATGGATATGAAGGAGCTTAGCATGAATTTGCATTGAGGAAAGAATAGCAACGAGCATCAGAGGAAACAGTTAGGAAAACTAAAAGGATGTACTGGCAGGAATACTGCAGTACTTTAGGAAGAACTACCGTATTTCCCAGACTACAGAGCGCACCTGAATATTAGCCGCACAAGCTAAAATCAGGGGAAAATCCTGTTTTGTACATACATTAGCCGCACCTGACTAAAAGCCGCAGGTGTTTCAATGTTGACTTATCATATGTAAGAGAATATGCACAAAGCGAATTGTCAGGAAAGAGATGGCTGTTTGGAGACACACCCCTTTTATTAATATTTTGAAAAACAAGTTATGGGTACATATTTGCATAACTTTTTAGGTATATGTACAAGTAGCGGTAATTACAAGTACAAAACATGTACTGTGCTTCATAAATGAGTAACAAATGTAGTACATAACAATAACCTACAGCACACCAGAACAATTGATTCGGACTACCTTTTAGGCTCAGGTGCAGTGACACAGCTTTAACAAGAAGAAAAGTCAGTCATTCACCACCATCTTCCTGCGCACTAAAACCACCAAAGTCCTCTTCTCCAGTGTCGGAAACAAACAGGCTCAGGGTGGCTTCGTCATCCACTCTCAGCTTCTTTCTTTCGTTGTCACTTTCAAAACCAAAGAAATCCTCGTTGTCAGTGTCAGAGTCGAACACCCTCAGAAGGGCCGTGGCGGTGTCCTCCTCTCCATCATGCAGCATTCAGCCCTTCGAAATCTGTTGGTGATCGTGGATGTTTTCACACTTTTCCACGCTGTCAGAATCCAATGGTGGAGTTGGGCATAACTTGCTTTTTGCAAGTTTATCGCCGCTCATCATCCAGGCCTCCCGCTGAACGGGTAGCGCTACTTTGAAGTTTGTTTTTCGCGCTACCTCGTACTGCACTACGTTGCCTGACGGATGGACATGTGACCAACATACCACTCTTGAACCCCGATCCTTCCGCCAGGCAACGTAGTGCCGTACAACAGCGGAACAAACAAAACAAATCCGCTCATGGACAATCCATAGAAAAGCCGCACCTGACTAAAAGCCGCAGGGCTCAAAGCTTGTGCAAAAAGTAGCGGCTTATAGCCCGACAATTACGGTACACCAGTTCAGAATGTGTGGAGTACAGTTAAGAACATGAATGCAGACAGGAAACAACAGCAGCTGTTGTAAAGTAAATTCAAACTCCTTCATTAAATGCAGCTGGTTGAGTTGAAAACAATGGAGACTGATTGTGTTACGTTGTTTATTCTCTATAGAAATGGAGCAGGAGTGCATGCAGAGCTGGACGTGGGCTGTATATACATGCGTGTATCTGTGTTGTCTGTGAGCAGAGAAAACAAAGCGCTGGAAATGTCATATTGAAATGTTAAATCAGGAAAATCCTGGAGAAGAGGATAGTTCTAATGTTCAGTTTGTAATGTTGAATTCAACACAGCTCTTAAATGCATAAAAATGACTTCACCTGACGTCAGACTGAGCAATCGGATTAGCTACTGATATTGATTTAACCCTTTAAGACCTACCATAGAACCAAGTCCGCCAGAGCTTATATTATATTTTTACATGCTGTAGAGCCGTTTTTGGGAGCATTTCAAGTTACTATACATCAGTACAACCATTACAGCCTAAATTTTAATAATATGTATGTATTAAGTGCATAGTAATTACATAAATTGCAAAAAAGTGCAATAAACTACAAAAAAATTGAAAATCGTTTTTGTTTTTTTAACATATATTTCTAGTTAGAGAAATTTAAGAGGCTTATCCCTCAAAACTGTAAATACAAAAAAGTTGCACAAAATAGTTTCCCACCTCAGGAAATTTATTTTGAGTGCCTTCATAGTTTTATTTTTGAAATACACCAATTTTTATATACTGCAGGAAAAACGAAAATAAATATTATACTGCAAATTTGCAAAATAACAGCATATGCATCAAAATAAACTATTTCCAGCAGAGCAATATGAGTCCTAAGCATATGTGGAAGGAAACTGTAACCTAGGACAAGCTGATGGCATAAGATGTAAATACAACTCCTCAGGTTTCATATGCAAAAAAAATTATTGCGCTAGCTCACGTGATTACAGTGCTACCGGGATTTAAAAATAGTTGCGCAAAACGGAGTGTGCCCACTCTGACCAGTTTTAAAGGGTTAAAGCAAGAAAATATGGTATTAGCATTAGATGCCAATTCCTATTAACCTTAAATTAGCATTACCTGCTAATGGCAGTCTACTTAGCATTAACTCCTCACTAATGTAATGCTAATTCACATCAAATTATCTTTAGCTTTAGCATTAGCTGCTAGCTTCAGCCTACCTAGCACTAGCTGCTCACATTGTTAAAAGGGAAGAGAAAACGATATTAGCATTAGCTTGTAATAATTATTCACCCCTAATTAGAATTAGCCACTAATGGCAGCATACTTAGCATTAACTCCTCACATCGTTATAATGCAAATGATGCTAACTTGCATTAAATTAGACTGCTGTTATTAGCTAATGCTATTTAGCAGTAGCTGCTCACATTGCTATAAAGCAAAGGAAAACGATATGAGCATTAGGTTCTAATGCGTATTTGCCTTAAATTAGACGTAGGTGGGCAGCACGGTGGCACGATGGTTAGCACTGTTGCCGCACAGCAAGAAGGTCCTGAGTTCAATTCCACCATCAGGCCGGGGTCTTTCTGTGTGGAGTTTGCATGTTCTCCCCGTGTTTGCGTGGGTTCCCTCCGGGTACTCCGGCTTCCTCCCACCGTCCAAAGACATGCAGCTTGTGGGGATAGGTTAATTGGATAATCCAAATTGCCACTAGGTGTGAATGTGCGAGTGAATGTGAGTGTGAATGGTTGTCTGTCCCTGTGTGTTAGCCCTGCGACAGACTGGCGACCTGTCCAGGGTGTACCCCGCCTTTCGCCCTATGACAGCTGGGATAGGCTCCAGCGCCCCCCGCGACCCTGAAAAGGATAAGCGGAAGCGAATGGATGGATGGATGGATAGACGTAGGTGCTAATGGCGGCCTACTTAGCATTAGCAGCTCAGATGTTGTAATGCTAGGGAAAAGAGTGTTAGCATTAGCCGTTCACAATGTTATAAAGTTAAGGGAAATAGTGTTAGCATTAGCTACTCACATTGTTAAAAAGTGTTAGCATTAGTGCATAATGCTAATTCACATCAAATTAGCATTAGTTAATAACGGCAGCCTATTTAGCATTAGCAGATAATGTTGACCTTGGCCCACTGGAAAAGTTCAGAACTAAAGATTTAGGAGTGTTTCTCGATAGCTCTTTCTCGTTTGAGAAACAAATGAATTCTGTTATTAAAACCAGCTGTAAGATTTATATTGTTGATTGTCATTTATGCTTAGAAATATTTACTCATATATGCTTAGAGTTGTATAATCGATTGGATGATGATAGAGGTTTGATCCTTAGTAGTCTGTAAAGACTCTGTGTGCCTTCCAGAGTGCTCTGGCATGCACACACCACTTGGGGCCATGAGAGAGGTCGTACCCTCTCTTACTGATTTATGGTGTAGGACAGGGGTCTCAAACTCAATTTAGCTGGGGGCCGCTGCAGGCAGAGTCTGGGTGAGGCTGGGCCGCATTAGGTTTTCCACAAGAAAGGCATGGTTAAAAAATTCCAATCTTCTCAAATCTCTTTATTTTTATTTTTTAACACAAAATATGAAAAATAAATAAACAAATTAAGAATTAATAAGAAAATAAATCAATCTGTAATACATAAATAAAACAATAATAAGATATTTTTAGTCAGTGAACTTGTGTGTTTCTTTCAGTCTTCTATATCTGCTGTGTTTAGATTGAAATGTCTGTATTAACAGTTCTATAACCTTCTTCTGAACATGAATGGAACACTGTAGAAAATGAACTGTTCTTCTGAACATGGCTTCTCTTGCCTACTCCTTGCTGCTAGAGACCTGGCAGCGTTTCCTCTCGCATAGCCGAGCCAGATTTGGCCTGAGGGAGGAAGCAGTTGCGACCCTCAGTATGTCTTGAAGATGATCATCCGTAAGTCTGGACCTGTACTTGGACTTATTGAAGTTCAAAGTGGAGAAGAGCTTTTGGCACAAGTATGTGCTACCAAAAAGGCACATGGTCCGCTTGAACATTCGGGAAAGCCGAGGGAAACTAGGGCTCAAGTCTCTCAAAAATTGTCCAAGCTTGTCTGCTTTTCCACTCACCTCCCTGAACTTTGCTTTGAGTTCAGAGTTGCACTGCAGCTCAATGAGCTCCATTTGAAGCACAGAAGGGGCATCTTGCACATCAAAGGAGAAGGGGTCCGCAAAAATGTGAAAGGTGGCTCTGTGTGTCTTGAAGTCAGCAAATCTGTGATCAAATTCCTCCTGTAGCCTCAAAATGACATCAACATACTCGTCAGCACTGAATGGTGTGCCTGCATCCACGAGTGCCTTGCATGCTGGGAAATGGCAAAGGTTTGTCTGAGAGAGCTGAGCTTTCCAGAGCGCCAGTTTTGTGGAGAATGCTCTCACGTTGTCATAGGCAGCACTGACAAGTTGCCCCTGGCCTTGTAACGTCTTGTTCAGTACATTAAGCTCATGTGTCATATCAACAAGAAAAGCTGAGTCCATGAGCCATTTGGGATCAGTTAGCACAGGAACACTAACTCCATCCTTCTCCATGAAGGCTTCACTTCTGCTCTCAACTCAAAAAGTCTCTTTAATACATTTCCCCTGCTGAGCCAACGTACCTCAGTGAAGTCGAGCACATCCCCATATTCTGACTCCATTTCCTCTAAAAAAGCACAGAACCTTCGGTGCTTTAAGCCCCTGGATCTGATTTGGTTGATGCATTTCACAACAATAGACATCACATTGTCAAACTTCAGGCATTTGCTGCAAAGGACCTGCTGATGGATGATGCAGTGCAGAGCAATGGCCTCCTCCACGCCTTCCTCTTCCAGTTTGTTTTGTGCCACCAGTCCATGTTTCCTCCCTGTCATTGATGGCGCTCCATCTGTTGTTATTCCAACAAACCTCTTCCATGGCAAACCAACATTCTCAATGGCATCACACAGCTTGTAAATATCTGCTGAGCGGTGGTCTGGCCATGCATTGGAATTACTGTGAGCAGCTCCTCCATCACTTCAAAACTGTCATCAACACCACGGACATACATTGGGAGCTGGGCAGTGTCGGTGATGTCTGTGGTCTCATCAAGAGCGACTGAGTATACACTGAAACATTTGGCTTTCTCACACAGTTGGTCATAAATGTCACTTGACAGGTCAGAAATGCGATCTGCTGCGGTGTTGGCAGAAAGGCTGATGTTGCTAAACTGACCTTTCTTTCCCGGACAGACTATATTTGCAGCCTGCAGCATGCACTTTTAGACAAATGCACCTTCTGTGAATGGCTTCCCTGCTTTAGCAATCATCTCACTAACCACGTGGCTCCGACTGTTGCATTATTCTCTTTGGTTGCTTTCTTGGAGAAATCTTGCTGCCTCAGTAGATCTGTTTTAAGACTGGCAACCCGGTTCGCTCTCTCGTCTCCCTGGTATTCTGCATCCAGCTCAGCATGTCTAGTTGTGTAATGACGTTTCAAATTGTATTCCTTGTGCAGCGCAACTTTCTCTGTGCAAATAAGACAGGTCGGGGTGCCCCTGTGCTCAACAAAGAAATATTGCATTTCCCACTTTTCCTGAAATTGTCGGTGCTCATCAGCAACCTTTCTCTTCACCGCAGGCTTTGAAAAAGACATGTTTGGGGCTATGTGACATTTATAATTCTACTTGGTGTCACTGTCGCATTGAAGTTTCAATCAAGCGTTTAGCCGACGGACGGGGAACGTCTCAACGCGTAGAGAACGTCATTTCTGCTTCTTTTTCTTGCAACCGTAGCACGGCGATCGGCAGATAAAAAGCCGGTAGCAGTCTCCTTTGTTTTTACGCTCGATGTTCATGTCTTTCATGACGACACGAACACCGTGGCGTTTGCAGATGGTAGAAAGTGCAGGGATAGCGAGCGCAAAAAAGGCGACTGCTCACGGCGCCGGGCTGTTGTTACAGGAGAAAGAAGCGGAAATGACACCGTGACATATAACAAATAACATCAGCTGTTTCTGATGTTAGTTGTTTTGACTGCTTTTACATTATATTGAAATATATGTAATGTTCATGTTTGCTGCAATGCAAACGCAGTGATGCAAATAAAAACATGGAGCCACAAATTACGGTGCGACCCTATAATTAGTCAGGGTTACCGGGGACTGTTGTTGCCGATGAACAGGTGTCGCTATGTGACTGCAGACTAAATTGGGCTGCATTGAGTTCATGACTTTTCTTTTATCCCGCCGCCTACGCATCACTGTGAGAGTTAATATGAGATCTCTCTCTGTGGAAACATAACTTTAAATCCCACTGACGTGTGTATAAATCTATATACGTATAATGTCCCGCTGGGCAGCAACTTAAAAAAACAACTTTTTTTGAAGTGTTGTGAACGCAGCGCGCTGGGGCGAATGTCGGCGTTTGCCCAATAGAAAGGAGGAAGCCAGCCAGGCACAGAAAGAAAGAAACACTCCAGGGCAACGCTGCTGGAACTTTGACTCATTGAGAAATGTTTCCCTGCTTGCATCAAGCCCGGCTGGTGTCCCCTGAGATCCATATCCCACCCTGATTGGTGGGTTAATTCAGCTCCGCCCACAACACTGTAAAGTGTCATACATTATCAAACTAACATTACATTTTCATATTAAGGTGGGGCCAAAAACTATCGTCCTGCGGGCCGCAATTGGCCCGCGGGCCGCGAGTTTGAGACCCCTGGTGTAGGAGGACACCTACTCTGTGTCTGGTTAAGTATAAGAGCCCTTTGTTAGGGGGACCACTGGACTCTTAGCACCAGCTTTGGGGTCACAGGGTCACATCTGGAACACACACACACACACAGACACACACACACACACACACACACACACAGACACACACACACACACACACACAGACACACAGACACACACACACACACACAGACACACACACACACACACACACACACAGACACACACACACACACACAGACACACACACACACACACACACACACAGACACACAGACACACACACACACACACACACACAGACACACACACACACACACAGACACACACACACACACACACACACACACAGACACAGACACAGACACACACACACACACACAGACACACACACACACACACACACACTATGCACAGACTGGTACTCTTTGTTCATACCTGTGTAAGACGTCATAATGAACTTGTGCATATTCATGTAAGCTCAATAAAGAGCAGTGTTACGAGGGAGCAGACGAGAGCGACTGAGGTCAAGTGAAGGAACGGCGCTGTCACAGTTCTCTCCCTCATCAATTGTCTGGTTCCAGCGGTGGGTCTGTGCTAGACGACCCATCACCAGCTTTTTCCACTGGTTACCAGTACGTGGTAGAATCCACTTCCAGATCTGGTTGTCTTTAAATCTGTGAATGGATTGGCTCCATCTTATCTCTCTTTAACAAAAGAATCCAAGTGGAGCCCTCAGGTCTGCAGATAAGCAGCTTCTGACCAGAACTAGACGTAAAAACAGAGGTGAGCTTTATCGATGGCTGCAGCCAAACTCTGGAACAGTCGCCCTTCACATCAGGTCGTCACCAACACTGGACATTTTTAAAAGCCGGTTGGAAACACATTTGTACTCTGTAGCTTTCAATCCTGACCAGTCTTTATAGTCATTACTGTGTATGTTTCCTATTTTCTCTCTACTCTGTGCAGCACTTTGGCTCAAGCTGTTTTTAAATGTGCTGATAAATAAATGTAGATTTCTTTGAATAAAACAGTGGAGCCGAGCTTTGAGCTCAGTGTGTAACAGTGTGTGTGTGAGAGCCATGTAATGTCCATGTGTGCATGCTGACTGTGCTGCTCTGACCCCCCTCCTCCTTTCAGGGTGGAGCCTGCTGGAGTCCGATGGTTGAGACCAGGTCTGAGGAAGTGTAAGTGTGTTTTTAATGGGATTCATGAAAACAAAGCAGCACACATTCAACCATCTTCATCATGTCAGGAGTCATCATCAAAGTGTCAATCAATGAACAGATGATGGATCAATAACTGCAGCTGGATTGTGTTTGTTCTCTCCATCAGATTCCTGTCAACTCACAATCGACACAAACACAGTGAACACAAAGCTCCAACTGTCTGACAACAACAGGAAGGTGACACGTGTGGAGGAGGTTCAGTCATATCCTGATCATCCAGACAGATTTGATGTTCCTCAGCTGCTGTGTAGAAATGGTCTGACTGGTCGCTGTTACTGGGAGGTCGAGTGGAGAGGAAGCGTTGAGATATCAGTGAGTTACAGAAGCATCAGAAGGAAAGGAGGCAGAGACTGTGTGTTTGGATACAATGATCAGTCCTGGAGTCTGTACTGCTCTGATGATGGTCCTCGTTCTGTCAGGCACAATAAGATACTAACATCCATCTCCTCCTCCTCCTCCTCCTCCTCCTCCTCTGTCTCTAACAGAGCAGCAGTGTATGTGGACTGTCCTGCTGGCACTCTGTCCTTCTACAGAGTCTCCTCTGACACTCTGATCCACCTCCACACCTTCAACACCACATTCACTCAAACTCTTTATCCTGGGTTTATGTTAGACTTGTTGCTACAGATACATGTCAGCATCTTTATTGAATTTAATATGAAGCAGAAATGGTGTCATTAGGAGAAGAAGAGGAGAACAAGTCCGGCGAGGAGGCAGCAGCTCTTAAAGATGAAACAGCAGCTCAGCCCTGAGCTCAGAGAGCTGCACATGAAAAAGCTCCTCAAGCAGATCCTGTCAGAGGTTTGTCATCAACAGGAGGAACTGTTCACATCATAGGATGAAGATGCTGTCAGCTGGATGAAGAAGGTTATTTAATGCAAACGTTCACACTGAAGTCAAATTGTTGTCGTGTTGAACAGATTCATGTACTGATCGTCTCCAGAATGTTAGAAGAGCTTCAATGAATCATTAGAAACAACTTACAGCTGCACAGCTGTGTCAAACACATCTGTGTGTCATTGTGGGATTGTTGTGTTTCTACATGTGACACACGTCTAAAACATGCACACAATCTGAACACAAACAGGGACTCATGTGTTCCCACAGCCAGATGCTGAGAGCCATTTCCTTGTAGTCCTGTGTCTACATACATGAACCATTAGATGTTATTGGAATGATTGTCAGCTCTGATAGTTTCATGTGTGTTTAGCTGGACGCTGTTTGATCCTCGACATGTTTAAAGGTGTCCAGTCCTGAGACACTGGGGCTGGAAACAGCTGTGATGTCATTGGACTGTCACACAGACAGAAGTGCATGAAGTGAGCAGCCGAGGAGCCGCTGATGTTTTGGATTCAACAGCATTTGAAAGGTCGACACAGACACATTTGCACACAGAAAGCTGAATCTGTCATATGCCACAGTGAACTCACTGTTCAGTGTTTTTCAGGAAGCTTCTTAACTGCCTCTGCTGCCAAACAAGCAGCTGATGTCCTTGAGAAGAAGCTGAAGAAGTCTTCAACAACAAATACAGGAAGTGGACTTTCAAATACTAGATTCACTTTAGACTCACAGAGAAATGACTCAACCAGCTGTGTTTGACTATATGAAAGGTCAGTGTGTGTCTGCACACAGACTGTTGTGTTGGACTGTTATTCAGTTGTCTGCTGAATGTTTTCAAATGTCTGCATCTCAGCTGTGATGAGGCTGGGGGTCATGGGAGGCCACCGTAGCAGCCTCTTCAACATCATGACATCATCATAAATGCTGCTGGACTGTCTGATGGGCTGACGGTGAAAAAGCCGTCGGGAAGGAAACAGAAGACATTTCAGAGGCTGCAGCAGATTTCTTTGATTCGGGGCCTTTTTCAGCTTTATTGGACAGAGCAGTGAAGATAAGTGACAGCAAAGCAGAGAGAAAGGGGGCGTGGCCCGGGTCAAAGCCAGGCCAGCTGCTCTCCACCTCGTGGTCACCTGCTCATCCTAGTGAGCTCCACCAGCAGCCCTTTCACACACTTTACACTGTCAAACACTGTGTGTGGACCTCAGCTAACAACAGGCTGCATTTAAGTCTGGACTACATGCTTTTATATTGTTTTTATTCCATCAGCAGCTCAACATCATGAGCAGCTTTGACATAAAGACATCAAACTCAAGCTGACTTTAAACTACTTTTAATACAGGGCTCAAAAACAACAACATCTTTATTATATATCAGGACACAAAGTCATTTCATCTCAAAGGGAAACAGCTTTATTTGGAATAACCAGCACTATCAACTGGTTTGGGATCTCCACCAGTTTCATGTCTTTGCAGCTTCTCCAACAAAGTTCCTGTAAAATCAGCATGTTTGTCTTTATTGGTTTGATAGTGATTGATTATTCAGTCCCAATCTGCTGTCATCTAAAGAACAAAATGATGTTTCTATGAGTCACAAAGCTCCAGATGTTGTCGGCTTCACAAAGAAAACAAAGAACTTAAACACAAAGTGTTTGGAGCCAAAATGTTCCCAAGCTGCTCTTTTTGAAATGGCAGAGGTACAGTGGTGTCTAACAGCACACTGTGGAAGGCAAACATGTTATTGTTGGATGAAACTTCATGAATCCTTTGTAGATTTGAGCTGTTGGAGCCTTTCTTTTCTCTTCAGGTGTACAGATGCTGAGGAGGCAGGTGAAGCAGGTGGAGCTGTTGTGATGCTGGCAGAGGGTGTGTCTTAGTAACTCTGTGAGGCAGAACTGGATCCAACATTGTGGATGTGTTGATGTTGGAGCCATTAAGAGTCTCTGGCCACACTGTAGGATTTCCCTTTGATCCACTGTGGGGGCATTTTGGAGTCTGTCAGTGAAACTCTTCATGTTTGTGTTTGACTCCAGTTTATAGAAACAGAGAAATGTGTCATGCTTTTGTTCGGCCTCCACAAATACACACATTTGTTCATTGGTTGGACTTTTTGGAAGGAGACACATTGAAAACCATGTTAATAAGATCTTGTTGTTTCCTGTGGATCCGACACAGAGAGTGGACTTCAGACAGAAAGCGTGGAAGAGATTTTAGAGGCCGTGTGTGGCAACAGGAAGTTTCTGTGTGTTTGCTGATCTTACATGTGGAAAACAACACGTGATGTTTGTGAAGTTCTACAATGATCATTGTTCTCACAGCATTTTGAGTGGGAACAGTTCAAACTGGGAGTAGTGGGAGTTATTTACTGATTGAAACAAGCTGAATGTTTCTGTGACGATGAAGATCAGCAGCTCAGCTGATCAATGAACTGACATCTATCAGTCGTTTCATGAGATGAAGTCATCAGCAGACATTTGTTCTGACTGTGTGATGAATGTCAGAAGGTCAGGGCTCTGCTTTAGTCACTGCTTGATGATCATTGGCTCATTGTTGAATCCAGGGGCCCAGTCTGACCTCTGACCTTTGCTGCAGGTCTTCTGTGTTATCTCCACTTTCATGTCTGATCTTCTACTTGTAGTCCTGTGTCTACATATACAGTGGCTTTCAAAAGTATTCGACCCCCTTGAACTTTCCCACATTTTGTCACATTACAGCCACAAACATGAATCAATGTTATTGGACTTCCAGGTGAAAGACCAACACAAAGTGGTGCACACGTGAGAAGTGGAACGAAAATCATACATGATTCCAAACATTTTTTACAAATAAATAACTGCAAAGTGGGGTGTGCGTAATTATTCAGCCCCCTGAGTCAACACTTTGTAGAACCAGCTTTTGCTGCAGTTCCAGCTGCCAGTCTTTTAGGGTCTGTCTCTGCCAGCTTTGCACATCTACAGACTGAAATCTTTGCCCATTCTTCTTTGCAAAACAGCTCCAGCTCAGTCAGATTAGATGGACAGCGTTTGTGAACAGCAGAAATTGAAATTGCAGTGAAGTCAGCTAGAAACTTACAGTGACGTGGACATCATGCAAAGACTGCCAGACTCTGTAATACTGCAAATGATCAGTGACTCAGGTTAACACTAAACTTTAAACAGCACCTCTGTGTCTCTGTGTGCTGAACATCTAGGATTGAGTCAGGCTGCATCAGCTGAAGCTGTTATTTGTATATATCAGTATTTTTTTATTCAGGTGTGGGGAAAATACGTAAGACTGCAGTGAAGCGATGCACCAGATGAATCCCTGGCCAAAGGTATCGTACTCAAATCAGACTACTGATCCAGCCACATCAGCCTTTTGTGAGGTCTGTTTAAAGTAGACTAAAAGTGAACTGCAGGTTCCTGAGAGGTGGACTGTGAGCACAGAAACACATGTTCATACATACAGCTGCAGCAAACTTACATTAATTTTAAATAGATTTGTTACTCTGATGTCTGTCTCTGTGTTAGTCCTCTGACAGACTGGTGACCTGTCCAGGTGTGCTCTACCTACTACTGGGACAGGTTCCAGCCTCTGTAATAGAAATGTTCTGTTATTCTCATTTAAAGTGTTTAAGTGCTTATGCATATGCTTAGTTGTGACACTGTTACTGTTCAGTGAAAGTTGCTAAAACTAGATGAACTTACTTCAGCAGTTTGAGAAAACAACTCCCTTTACAGGTGCTGATAAGGCCAAGGGCACAAAACAGCACAACCATTGATGCGTTAGGTTTCATAGCAAGACACGTGAAGTGTGGTAGGATCAGTTTGTAACTTCCTCCCTCTTCCTTGGAAGGCGTAAAGGAGGAGGAGCACGACCTCTGTGGCAGCGCTGACATGACTGAACTGTGATGTTTGATGTGTGTTGGCGCAGTAATAAATAGCTTGATCACAGCTCTTTCTGTGTTGCAGACTTTATTTAAAAAATTCCACGACACCCCCCCCCCCCCTCCCACTGTGAACCTGAATTGAATATTCAGAAGACATTTGTTTAAATAGTTCTACAAATCTGAGCTGTTGGTGTGTCCTTGGATTGTGTGGTAATAATATTAGAGCCTGCAATCTTTCTTACTGAATCTCTACTATGAGTCATGTTACCTGAGATTAATTCTATGTTTACCTGTCAGCCTGGACGAATGTGCTGTGTGAAGAATGTAAATGACATCAGATCTGAACTGCTTACATCTAAGGAGCCTGTTCATATTTAATTGTAATATGAACCAATGATTTTCTGATTGATTGCTGATATATACAGTGGGGCAAAAAAGTATTTAGTCAGCCACCGATTGTCATCATTTTAGGTGGGGGAACTTGCACAGAGGTCAGTAATTTGCACCAGAGGTACACTTCAACTGTGAGAGACAGAATGTGAAAAAAAAAAATCCATGAATCCACATGGTAGGATTTGTAAAGAATTTATTCGTAAATCAGGGTGGAAAATAAGTATTTGGTCAATAACAAAAATACAACTCAATACTTTGTAACATAACCTTTGTTGGCAATAACAGAGGTCAAACGTTTACTATAGGTCTTTACCAGGTTTGCACACACAGTAGCTGGTATTTTGGCCCATTCCTCCATGCAGATCTTCTTTCGAGAGCAGTGATGTTTTGGGGCTGTCGCCGAGCAACACGGACTTTCAACTCCCGCCACAGATTTTCTATGGGGTTGAGGTCTGGAGACTGGCTAGGCCACTCCAGGACTTTCAAATGCTTCTTACGGAGCCACTCCTTTGTTGCCCGGGCGGTGTGTTTTGGATCATTGTCATGTTGGAAGACCCAGCCTCGTTTCATCTTCAAAGTTCTCACTGATGGAAGGAGGTTTTGGCTCAAAATCTCACGATACATGGCCCCATTCATTCTGTCCTTAACACGGATCAGTCGTCCTGTCCCCTTGGCAGAAAAACAGCCCCATAGCATGATGTTTCCACCCCCATGCTTCACAGTAGGTATGGTGTTCTTGGGATGCAACTCAGTATTCTTCTTCCTCCAAACACGACGAGTTGAGTTTATACCAAAAAGTTCTACTTTGGTTTCATCTGACCACATGACATTCTCCCAATCCTCTGCTGTATCATCCATGTGCTCTCTGGCAAACTTCAGACGGGCCTGGACATGCACTGGCTTCATCAGCGGAACACGTCTGGCACTGCGGGATTTGATTCCCTGCCGTTGTAGTGTGTTACTGATGGTGACCTTTGTTACTTTGGTCCCAGCTCTCTGCAGGTCATTCACCAGGTCCCCCCGTGTGGTTCTGGGATCTTTGCTCACCGTTCTCATGATCATTTTGACCCCACGGGATGAGATCTTGCGTGGAGCCCCAGATCGAGGGAGATTATCAGTGGTCTTGTATGTCTTCCATTTTCTGATGATTGCTCCCACAGTTGATTTTTTCACACCAAGCTGCTTGCCTATTGTAGATTCACTCTTCCCAGTCTGGTGCAGGTCTACAATACTTTTCCTGGTGTCCTTCGAAAGCTCTTTGGTCTTGGCCATGGCGGAGTTTGGAGTCTGACTGTTTGAGGCTGTGGACAGGTGTCTTTTATACAGATGATGAGTTCAAACAGGTGCCATTCATACAGGTAACGAGTGGGGGACAGAAAAGCTTCTTACAGAAGACGTTACAGGTCTGTGAGAGCCAGACATTTTCCATGTTTGAGGTGACCAAATACTTATTTTCCACCCTAATTTACGAATAAATTCTTTACAAATCCTACCATGTGGATTCATGGATTTTTTTTTCACATTCTGTCTCTCACAGTTGAAGTGTACCTCTGGTGCAAATTACTGACCTCTGTCATCATTTTAAGTGGGGGAACTTGCACAATCGGTGGCTGACTAAATACTTTTTTGCCCCACTGTGTGTGTGTGTGTGTATATATATATATATATATATATATTTTTTTTTTTTTTTACATACATAGTTTGTTGTTGCCTTATGGTTCCAAGCGCTGTCACCAATCTTTGCATTTTGTTATTATCTCATGACACTTGTTTAATCAGCTACCATCTCTCCTGTGGACTTTTTAATGTCTACAGTCTCAGACCAACACAGCCCTGCCCTTCCCATATTAGATTCTTGATGAATGTGTGTTGTTGTTATTCAGCCTGGTTCAATGTGCCCCTTTTTAACTTTGAGCACCCACCCCTTTAAACCTCTCTGCACAGCCCTGCACTGAACTCACTATCTTCTCCCTCTAACAGCCTCCACATGTTCTCACTGTAATTTCCCCTCATGAATGAATTTATGCTGCACTAATGTGAATGTTTGCAGGGAAATCAAACGCATTTCACACGCAGTACTCGAGCTGACTTACCTTTGTTTGAATGACGACTTGTACGCGCTGACTCCACAGATAAGGTACGAAAATATATCAGGCTACGTCTTCAGGGTTTCTACTCCACGGCCGTATTTCATACGGGTCCACATTTCCACTGCACGCTATTTTCTGCAAGTACCGCCGCTGCGCCTCTGGACGCAATCGGTCTCTATACAGTCCATTCTCTTTTGAGCTGCTTTTAAGCATCTTGTAATCGTCGTTCCAACACAGTGTGTTTGTTTTGATTCGTAGACCTCGAAAATGGTGCCGCGCTCCCACAATGCATTGCGGCGTGACGTCAACTCCAAAGCCCTATAGAACATGTTCTTTTTCATTGTCAAAATTATCAGGAATAAAGAAGAAAACTGATTCAAAACCTGTGGAACCTGCCAAAAAACAAGTTTTACTGCAAAGGATTTCTAGATGTGAAGGTTTTGTGGCTTTTTTCAGTTTCTAAAACAAACTCATTTGTACAGAAGGATATGAGGATGTATATGTCCGGTGGTGGGTTTTTTTCTTCTTGATTTAATGTATTCATTTATCTCTTCACTTAATCTTTCTTTGTTTTTTTTTTTTTTGATTTGGCATGAGCGATTTCCGGTCCTCACTCCAAGCCAGTTGGTGGCGGTAATGCACCACATGTTCTATCACAGCTGCGTCCGAGAGGACAGGAAACGTCTGTATGCGTCTGCAAACCAGGTAACTACACTCAGCTGAGCCTCTCTGCTAGTCGTTATTAGTTGGAGGGTTTTGCGTCACTTTCTCTCGGCTTGATAAAGGGCTGTATAGAAATCTCTGGTACGTAACACGTAACGTCATTTTTAGGGAGCGTCGCAGAGAAGTGAGGCTGTTTCTTTGTTTTTGTCGAGTTTTGATTGAAGACATGTTTCCAGTCCGTTTTTTACTCGTTTGTTTTTTCATTAATAACTTTACATTATCACAGAGAACAAGAAGGCGCTTTGTTTGTCACATTCACCTTATGTCTGTGAAGGTTCTCAGTCATCCAGGTCATCGTAGTCAAAGGAGCTTGCAAAGAAAAGCGTCTGGAATTCTTTAAGTTGCTTGAAGACGTTTCACCTCTCATCCGAGAAGCTTCTTCAGTTCTAAGGTCAAATGGTGGAGAGTCCCAGATATAAGCCTAGTGGGAGTTTCCCCCCACAGAGGGACAAAAGGACCCCCTGATGATCCTCTAATCACCTGAGCCAAGGTGTGAAACTGGGTGTGGGCCCCAATCAGCCAGAGTTTCGGGTGAGTTCATTGTGAAACCTGGCCCCACCTTATCATGCGAATTCCTGAGGTCAGATGGCCCAGGATGTGAGTGGGCGTTAAGGCGTCTGGGAAGGATCTCAAAACTGGATTATAGATGGCAGAGAGTTGGTGTCGTAAACCCCGCCTCTGTTCAAAGATGGTCGCTCACAGTGGACATAGATGCTTCTTTCACTCCTCTTTCAAACCATCTGCCCTCTCTGTCCAAAATGTGAACATTAGCATCCTCGAAAGAGTGTCCTTTATCCTTAAGATGCAGATGGACTGCTGAGTCTTGTCCTGTGGAGGTGGCTCTTCTATGTTGTGCCATGCGCTTGTGAAGTGGCAGCCACTTGGCAGCCACAGTGATAAATGGCTGAGATGGCTGCAGCTGTACGTGTGAGGTACCTACATGTTTCAAGATGAATTTGCAGAGATGTCATGTTTGGTGCTTACAGACATCACACTGCATTTTGTGATTTCGTAGCTATTGTTGTGATATTTCGGAGCTTCCCATGATCACCGTGACAGTCATTCATTTTAACATAACCTTTCTATTCCTTTCAGGGATCCTCATTTTTTTGGTACGGAAGATCAGCAGCTGTGTCGACAGGCAACAGGTAACGGCATGCTTTTCTGTTAGTACTGTAGACCTTGGTCTGGTGCTCTTTTTTAGTTTAACACAGTATTTTCATTTGCCGAAGTGTAAAAAGCTTGTTCCAGGAGAAACAAACTTTAGTGAGTTCTGCAAAATGATTCCCACCATTGCACACTCTGTCAGCCTCCAGTGTGCCCTTTTTTTGTCCTTTAACTGAAGAAAGTCGGTAGTCAGAACATATGAGATAAGTGAGATCCTCATTTTGCCTGCTTATTTCAAGATACAACATTTTCACAAACTGCTGTAGGATAACCTTGCTATTTGTCTTTTCCAACACTTCTACATTCATCCATATTTCCTTGTCTGCTTCTTTCCAGGTGAAAAGTACCTGAAATGGGTGAAAGATTTTGTTTCCAAAAACAAAAGCATGTGCGTTCACCTGAAGAAGCCAAGTGGTGCTGACCTGTGGATAGAAGAGCTTGAGAACACCAAATACAACGGGGATGATGATGAAGTTAACGCCTGGGGAAAATTCTACCTTCCCGAGATTGTAAAAATGCAGGTTATTGGTGTGGTAAAGGGCACCTCATGTCCATGTGACGAGCTTGTGCTGATGACGCGTGAGGACAAAAAGCTGTACGGCTATGACGGAGAGGAGCTGCATCTGGTGGCTTCCAGTTTCCTGGAACTATGTGACAAAACGATAGAGTATCCAGCATCCAAGCGCTACTACAATGGAGAGGCCTTCAAAGATATGGTGAGAAGTTAGACTGCTAAGAATAAGACTGGGGATGCCTAGTGTTAGAGATCAATCACCTGAGCTTTTCTTTGTATTGTTGTGTGTTCTGTTTAGACTGAGGAGGACTGGAAAAAAGTTAAGATGAGTGATGTGGGGAGGAAACTGCAGGAAGAACATAAAAAGCTGGTAAATGAAACCCAGTCAGCGTTCGTCAGCCTAATATCATAGGTGGGTATTGGAGCTGAGTATCATCACTGATTTCTAGAACCTGTTCAATTCCAATTCACAAGGTCCCAATTAGATTCCATTTAATTCTTACTCAGAGAGTCAGAAACATTATAATTCTGATCATTTATCAGTACTGACACTTGTGAAACTTCATCAGAGGTGTGAGCATCACAGCAGATGCTTTTGTGTCAAAGTAACTGAGGATAAAACACAAAACCATGAAGCAGATTTTCCTGGCCTAGCTTTTTACAGTAGATAACCTTAAAAATATTATTCTGCAGTAGAACAAAAGCAGACGAGAACCACGACTCAACAAATGTACATTGGCTGATGCTGCTGAAGTGATTCAGAGGTTTTAATAGAGACACAGCAGAGCATTTTGCAGTTTCACTTAATTTGAAAAAAATAAATAAAATTTGGTATTGAACAGCAGAAATGAGGCTGTCTTGTCGGAAGTCATTAAAAAAAATGGCTATAAACAACGGTAGACTGCTTCATAACAAGCAAGCGAATAATGCCAAAAACAGAGATTTGAGATGGGAAACGGTGTTCTTAAAGTACACTGAGAGAGGCAGAGAGCTGTGCTGTGTTGTTTTTCTGTGTGTGTTTTAATGGTGGTGGAAGCAAACCAGCAAAAGTAAGAGGGAATTCATGACAATGTTTATGTCAAGCGAAATGTGTCTTCTTTTGCTGCTGGTTTGGTTAGAGAGAGACAAAACGTGCAGCTTCAGGATCTGAGCAGCTTTCAGCACCAACGGCATCACAGCTCAGACTTGGATTCAGGATTAAGCCCTTTATGTTTGACTGTAGTGATTGTAGCTCTGTCCTTGTTATTAATCGCTTTAGTCAAACACAGCTATTGTTTGCTGGGATGTGTATATCCTTGACAGTTTGTATCTCAGAGTTATCAAAGACACTGTGGATAATCATCAAGAGATTGTTGTCCTCTTAATAATGACCTATTTGATTGTTTGTTTTTTCTTCTTCTTACAGATTCTGGTATTTGGCCAAAAGAGAGCTTCACAATTCTTGGCTTCACCTGTGGTAGAAAAATGACTGAAGTTATGCAACACTCTCTAAAATTAAAGCTATGCAACGCTTTAACATGAATGGCGAAGGAGTGCATCTCTTTCACTGTCTCTTCCTGTCCTCTTCTCAGTCTTTGTTGTGGCACCTCTGCTATGTGTTATAGAAAGCACTTGGAATCATGTTCAATACAAAAACACCAAACTCGTGGGATTGCCCTAGCAAGCAGTTGGTAAAAACTAATTAAAACTGATATATATCAGCTTCACTTTCTAGCTGCAAAAGCACGTTTCTGCAAAAGCATGCAGTTTCCTGTCAGCACTTTTTGGCACAGAGTGTACTCAGAGTTAGGCCTTTCTTATATAAAGCAATATAATCAGCATATAAACATTTAAGATGATAAATTTAAAGCTCAACAGTAACTGCTATAAATATTATAACTACACATGTAGTGCTTTTGCTTAAGTAAATTATAGTTGGGATCATAATAAGAAAACATGTGTTTTTATTTTCTGTGTACCCTGGGTACAGACCAGTATAAACATGGGATTCTTCCCAATAAATGCTGTCTGATAATGCTTCATATTGCATTAAACACTAGATATGTAAGCAAACAAACAAAAACCCATAGAAGCCAGTTTTAATTATTAAATGTGACAATTACATGGAGATGGAAAGTAAACATGCTTATACACGTCTCTGTGATTACAGAAAATCCACACAGATGCTGTCAAAGCAGAGAATCTTTGATTTATCAGAATGATGAATGCAAATGATTTCATGAAATCTCACTCTTGTTCTGGGTTGTAAAATTCACCTGTCCAGTTAAACCGAATCCTTTGCAACACGGTTCTAAGAACCCTACCAACCTCATCCTCAGCTCTCTGCCTGTTATCCTTTTCAGCTGAGTATTCATCCACATGTGTTTCAACTTCTCTCTCATTTTCAAGCAAATTGCTCAGGCTCTCAGCTTCAGCACAGTTACCATATGGCCACTCTCTGAGGTCTTCTGTGTTCAAGCCAAACAAATTCTTACATGATCTGCAAGGCTTCATTCTGGCACCATCACGGAGACAAAAAGCCTCACACCTGATATTTCCAGGTACTTCAATTGTTCCATCAAAGTAATCTTTCTGGACTGTGTTTGGATAATAGGTCATCACCGCACCAGATACATATTTATGCCATTTGCTAAGACAGGAGGCAGCAATCATAATTTTCCCAGCGTTAGGACCTTTGGTGGACATGGAGACTCCGCAGTACCTTTCTGATTTGTTGGTTTGGGATTTTTGAGAAATGCAGATGGTGGACGAGACGAAAGCTGTTTTTTTATTATTCTCTTCTAAGTCCAAGTCTGTGAGGAGATCTTGCAGACTCTGCTTTATTTGCTCTTCATTCTCTGAGTTATTTTGCAGGACGATCTGAAAACAGTTACAGATCTGGTCAAAGTGTTGCACCTGATTATATAGTTGTTTTTCATAGAAAGTTGATCAACATGTTTGTTTCGCTGCTTGACTTATTTAACTATGCAGGACCATTGGATGCTTTTGATTTAGACATTTTAAGATAGGGGGTGAAACAAGTCACAAAAATCTATTTAATTTTAAATCAATAAGCAAAAATCCATCTTTGTTCTCACTAATTTATAATTAAATTTGCTAATTGACCTTTTTTTTTCTATTTTGCTATGCCGGGCTGTCAAAACACGCTGAATTTAGAGTCTTTGAGCTTAACAGATCCAGCAGCTACACAGTGACAGCATCATATACGCCTTGAAGACTGTAAGCATCTCCAATAATGAGTCTGTTAGACATTATTTAGAACTAACAAATTCTGAAGCAAGTCTCCAGCTCTCCTGCAGTCTCTGTGTTTGGTGGAGAAGTATAGCTAGAAGCATATGTTGAAGTATAAGGTACAGTATGGATTTTCTTTGGATTTCTCAGTAAAAAAGCACTTTGCATTATACTTTCCTAAAAACTGGAAGTTTGTCAGATTGACTGAAAATGTGAGAAGAGTTATCTTACCATGTCGAGCACACAGGAGAAGGGACTTCGCCTGGGAAGCTGAGTCGAATACAACTTAAAAGGCCTGGGATATCTTCTCATTAAAGAACCCAAAACAAAAGGATTAGGGAAGATTTCTTCTGGAGAAAAGGGGATGTTGTTGATTTTGCCCAGAAACAACATGCTGTGAAGGATCTGTTGAGTGAAAACATATTTGCTTATTGTTAGTAGTGATAAACAGGACTGTCTTAAAAGTGTCAAAGGTAACACACCTCATCCACCAAGTGTTGACTTCCCGGAGTCCTGTAAGAGCCCCGAACCATCCTCTTGGTAATCTTGTAGGCATTAGTTTTGAACCTCCTTTGAGAAATTGTTGTCTTCTAAAATGATAATGATCGAGCAGTTAGGGATTTAAAAACACAGGAGATCTGATAACTTTGGCTACAGCAGAGTCTGCAGACATACCTATTTTGCTCTTGGTCGGCCTATTTTAAACATGAGAGAAAACATAGTTAGTGAAATGTTGATAACATACAATGACTATCATTGGTGGCTGAAAAGATGCCAGGTAACAAGTGAAAAGCTGCTACTTACCATCGCCACAGTCTAAGAATGAAACAGGAAACACTGAGCGAGTTGCCTCCATCTTAAAGCTGTTGATCATGTGATTTAAAGGAAAGCCACACCCAGCTCTTTCCTGGAATTTTACTCGACTGTAGAAAACTGCTCCATTTGCCCCGCCCACCCATGATCTTTAATATCTACCAAAAACAACCTTTGGTTGTCAGTAACCAGCCGATCGTTTTCGCGATTAAAAAATGACTTTGTGCGGCGGCGTTCCCACCGCGAGCAGAACTCCGGCTCAAAAACCGCTGTTTTTGAACACTTTTATTTACTTAAGCACTTTAATGGGCTTACTTTGAAACAAAGTGCGATTGAATGATTATTGTTATGTGTTGCCTTGAATTCGGCTATGCTGTCTGTTAGACAGCTGTTTTCCTTTATTGTTGTTTTTGTATTGTTTGTAGCGAACGCTACTGGAATGTATAGATTAAGCTACGTAGCCAAGATAATTAATAATTTAACTGTTGTACATTGGTTGATGATGATTTGCATTGTTACATAGGCTTGCAGAAAAATATATTTGTTTACCGGTAAACTGAATCGAACTTGATGTGCTAATGGACGTTTTTCTGACCTACAGGTCAGGTTTTGTTCCCTCCCTTTGAATTGATCTTCTTCATATTGAAGTGGCGAGCCGGTAGGACCATTCTTTGTTTCCCCTCTTTCCCCCACTTAGCCGTCTTTGGATTACGGACATATTTCCCCATTTGTATGAAGCTGGACTCTAAGGAGGAATACCTTAAAAGTGAACTTTAAAAAGAAGAGGACCAAAAAGGACTTTTGCACAGAAAAATCACAGCATTGATTTATTATTTAATTGTGGGCATTTATGTTGTGTGTTGTGTTAATTATTTTGTTCCATTTCCCCTTTCCTCCATTTATTCAATATATTTTTGGTACAAGATATTGCAGTCTTTGGTCTCATCATTCACACCATCTAGGCTCCATAAAGAACTATTTCTTCTGCGCGTCAGTCAGTAAACTCATCCATTGAAATAAACTAGTCCTTAAATAACTTTGAGTTACACAGTGGCAAATGTAATAGAGAAAGACACAGGGCCACCTGAAATCTGTCGTCCTATCTGATTCAAAACCAACATGTAGGAGAATCTGGAATCTTTGATTTTGAGTTAAAAATAAAATATGGGTAAAATGCAGAAATGTTTTTACTAACATGTACTAACAGAGACTTGGAGGAGAGAGACCTAATGTTTAATAATCCACATTTCACTGTTTTACTCTTTGGTTCAGATGTGGATACTGTATTGTTCTTTCTTTGTGATTGTTTATGTTTAAGTTGTTTGTTGCTGGTTTTTAGTTTGTTTTTGTCTGTTTGGAAGCTGACACAGTCTCTATGGAGATGGGTTTTTGGGGGGTAGCAGGAGGAGAGAAGCTGCAGAGAGGCGTGTAAGACTGCAACTCTGCTTCCTGGTCCCAACTCTGGATAGTCATATTTTGGGGGGTTTAATAAACTACTACTGCATGATGTAAAGCTGAAGTATTACACAGCTTTATGAACCTCCTGTTATCCTGGTAGACGAGTACAGCAATAAATCTTTTACTTGAACATCTTCTGGCTCCAATAAGCTTTGAAATGGGACCATGAAGTTAGAGACACACTGACTGAAACCCACAGCTGTGACTGTGGATCACATCCACACACAGTGTAGCTGCTGTCTCTGTGTGAGGTCTGTGTATATATGTATATATTTATGCTTATATTCATATTCTCTTATTCCCCTTTATTTGATATCCTAATTCTGTGCTGTGTAAAAGTTTGTCGGTGTTCTGCTGCTACAAACTGGATTTCCTGGAGGATAAACATGAGGGATTCATAAAGTTCTATCTCTCTGTTAAAATCCCCCAAAATAAATGAAATGTGAATTTCAGGCAGACGTGTTTTTAAAAGAGTCTCTTTAATGGAAAAATGTGTTTTTAAAACCAGCCAATAGGAGCGTCTGTGGATATCAGCTGAGGCTGAACTCAGGAACACCATCACATATAAATACACAGAATTAAATCACTAGATAAAAGACGTCATTAAATAAGGATCAAATCAACATGTCAGAGGTCAAAGGTCAGTCAGAAGAGGTGTGGTTAAACACTGGCAGTGCAGCGACCTAATGCAGTTTGGTTACCGCCACGGGAAAAGCCCCGCCCCCTCTGAGCCTCCGCTGTGTCCTCAGCACATCCAGGAGCAGCAGGTCAGAGGGGGCGGGGCCATGTCAGGACTTATTTTAAGTAAAATTTAAAGTGGAGCGACGGCAGGAGTCACACAGCAGTAACCAGCTCTGTCTGCCAGGGTCAAAGGTCAAACAAGTCCTGCAGCTGACCCACACACAGACTTACACTGATCCACAGAGAGTGATGAATCCACACATCACTCGGCTGGAGGAAGCTGGGTTTCCACACCGTCCAATCAGAAACCAGCATTGACGCTGAGACCCGTCTCTGTAACAGGAAGTCCATGAACAGGCAGACCCTCTGCAGCAGGCTGACCTGTGACCTCTGAGACAGAGGGAGGAGTTTGTGTCAGCAGGGGGCGCTGCAGCATCGCCTGAGAGCTTTAAGAACAACAGCAATAAACAGGAAGTGAAAGTCACACTTCTGTTGGTGTGCGTCATCAGCAGACCCCACCCTCTGCAGGAAGCTGAGATAAGAAGCAGCCAATCACAGAGCAGAGAGCGTGTGACTTCCTGTTCCTGCTGTTACTGTGACAACAACTCCTGGGACAGAGAGCAGCTTTCTAAAGAGGAAAGATGCTGCTGTCACCCCCGGGTGTCATGTGACCCACCTGATGTACCGATTTAAGACTGTAAGAACAATAATAACAACATGTTTTAGTCAGGTGATCCATGCAGAGCAGATCCATGTGACCAAACACAGCTGGATCACATGTTTCCTCTCCTGGAAACAGAAAGCCTTCATGTATAAAGGCTCATGTACCCACTGAGCCCTGCTCTCAGATCTGTGAGGCTTTAACAAACAACAGTTTAAAGTCATGTTTAGCATCTTCTGTCAGTGTGGAAGGTCACACACTTTCCTGAGTGTTGAACCCTGAACTACTAGCTGTTCATGTCAGCCTGGACATAAATACAGACCTGCCTGCTGTCATAGACCCCAGCACTCACATGTTACTTATAAGTGACTCATATGTATGCATGTATATATTGTGTATGTTGTGCTATTTCTTACTTAGTGTGTTGTGTCTTTGTTCCTGTTTGTGCTGCAGCACTGTAACCTAAATAATTTCCCCTGGGGATCAAAAAAGTATTCTGATTGTGATTAAATGAAAGCAGTCAGAGCAGAGGACGGTGATGTAAGGAATGGGATTTTAATCAGCCAGTCTCCTTTAACTCTCAGCATCACAAAGTAATGTGGTAACATCTGGACTGATGTGTTTACTGTCAGCTAGTTTAAAGGCTGTAGGCTGCAGCCGTTGCTCTAACACTATAACTGTAACAGGGCTCAGTGCTGCTTCTAACAGTCTGAGCTGCTTCAGGCTTTATTTGTGAGGAGCACAGCAGCTTACAAACACGTGGCTGGGCCTGGACCCAAAGGAGTGTTTGTTAAAGCCTGCAGTGAATCCAGCAGCAGAATGATGGAAATGCAACACAGCAATGATGAAGAGGAGCAGCATTAAAGCCAAAGTCCAGTTCATACAGTTAGGTCCATAAATCAAATAAGGGAAAATAAAATGTTGTTGGATGCACCTGTCTGCTCCCTTAATGCTCTCTGGTCACTATGGTAACGCGTAAACATTTCTTTCAAAATAAGACACACGACTACAATACGGGAAAAGACCCAGGGAAACGAAGTTAAGGATAAAAACCCTGAAAACCATTGTTGGATTTATATTTTATCATTGTCATTGTTATTGGGGAATATCTAACCATATATGCTTAGAGGTGTAGAACCAATTGTGTAATGATAGTAGTCTTTAAAGACTTTGTGTGACTCCAGAGTGTTCTGGCATTCACACCCACGTCCTGGGATCATGGGAGAGGTGCTACCTTCTTATTGTTTTGTGGTAGGATGTCTGTTTTAGTCTAAGTGCCTTTTGTTTAGATGAACTGCTGGACTTCCAGACCAGCAGGTTTAGGGAAGTCGTTTATGGGGTCACACTCTGACTCCACACACACACACACACACACACACACACACACACACACACACACACACACACATACACACACACACACACACACACACACCTACATAACATACAGACTGGTACCTTTGTTCACGTGTATGTTAATGAACCTATGTATATTCATGTAACCTCAATAAAAGAACAGTGTTACGAGGGAACGGACGAGAGCGACTGTGGTCAAGCGAAGGAACGGCATTGGTCCAGGTCTCTCCCGTGCACGAGAAACAGAAAGAACTACTCGTGTCTTGCTTTGCTGTGTAGCTGGATTGAACGATCCAGCGAACAGGTTTATGCTACAAACCTATCAACCATCAATTTCACACCGAGCCTCGACTCTCACGGCCCGGTACCAAACGACTCACGGACCGGTCCGTGACCCGGGGGTTGGGAACCGCTGAGTTAACGCATGAGTAGTTCAGGGCTGCACGTCATTTTCATTGTTAATATCTTTGTGAAAAGCACATTGATGTGAAAATCTTCATGAGAGTCAGAGGCCCTACAACACGATTAAAGATTCATTCAAAAGAAAATCACAAGTTATTATCATCTTCAGAACATTTCATTAAACATTAGAGACAGACTGCTGAGTACATCTCATCTCTATCCAAACAACCTACAGTCCACAAACACATCATGAACCAGTGCTCTGGGCTGTGGTCTGTCCCCAGTTACATGGATCAGCTGGTTCCCTGGAGGTGACTGCTGCTGTGGTTTGGAGCGGATGAATAAACCTGAACTGAATCAGGTGTCCAGTTACTTTTGGTCCCTTTAAACCAGGCTGTCACATGTTCAGCATGTGAAACTCCTCCTCCTCCGTGAAAACGGGTGTGGGTCACAATCAGCCAAGGTTTTGGGTGAACCCATTGTGAGATCTAGCCCCACGCTATCATGTGATTTCCTGTGATCAAATGTCCCAGGATGTGAGTGGGTGTTAAGACGTCCATGTCCCTCTTCAAGCAACTTAAAGAAGTCCAGACGCTTTTCTTTCCAAGCTCCTTCGACAACATCATTCATAGAACAACTTCCAGCTTCTTTTGCTCGGCTACAGTTTGGATGGATTTGCATTTAAAGATGCAACAAGACTAAAATGGTTAGGGTCAGGAGGTCAAAGGTCAGAGCTCCTGTGGGTCTGAGGGCGGCCTCACGCTGGAGAAGGATGAAGGAGTCTGACCTGAGCCAGTGTTTGACATGAACACATCAGCACTGCTGTCAGTGAGCCTAACGACAGCCGTTAGCATCATTTCAGTGTTTCAGTCATAAAAACACTTCCTGTCTCTGTGGTGGTTACAGTGACATCATGCAGTTTGTGCTTTGACCTCCAGAGGGCGACAAATCAGCACAGACAGAGAGCTCCATTCAAACTTTGCTGCCATCAGGAATAATTCTTCAAATATAATCATCAGTGTTTGAGCAGTTATGATATCAGGGACAATCTAGACATGTGTGACAATACTGAACATGTCACATGACACACCTCAAACATCATGTGATCCACTCTCAGTCTGCACTTTCATTCATGACTTCAACAGGTTGAAATGAGCTTTGAAGAAACATTCAGTGAAATAAATCTTTCATGGATTCATGTGAGCAGCAGATGAACTTTGTACCAACAACATCTTCAATAACAGAGTCTGAATGAAGCTCAGGTGTTGATGCTGCTCACTGATTGGACGCTTGCTTTCAGCTCTGCTCTCAGTCTTTACTGCACAGGTGAAGGTAGAAAGTGTGACTGGATCTATAGACTGGAAACAGAGAAACATGCTGAACATTTGAAGCTTTGCAGCAGAAATGTTCATGTTACAAATACAGCAGAGCTGATCTGGGATCAGTGTGTTCACACCTGCAGCTACAACAAGGTTTCATGTCTCCACACGTCAGCATGTGAACTTTACTCTGACTCAGTCTGAGCAGTCAGACGGCATATTTTTAAAGTTAACACATCAGCACACACAGAGCTGAGCCCCTCCCACCTGTGCTGAGTTTCAGGTGGAGCCCCGCCTCCTTCCAGGAAGCAGCTCACCTGTGTGTCCGTGTTTAGTGTCCAGGTGTGGAGTGGAGCTTGTTGTTGGTGTGAAGAAACTGTAAGTTTGCTTTGTTTCCTCCTTTAACAGTTTGTCTTTAGGAACTTTACTGTTTGTTCAGCTCGTGTTTGATTTCTTCACACAACAAACTGTGTGTGTTTGTATTTCCGGTCTCTCCATTAAAGTCAGTGTGTAATGTTTCCTGGCTAACATCAGCTGTGTGCAGCTTAGTTCAGCACAAATCTGCCGCTCCATAGTTCACGGTAACGGACTCACAGCTGGACCAACGAGGCCGAGTGTGTCCGCCACTCTGAGCTACGTTCGTGTTTGTGTACTTGTAGTTTGTACTTTGAGTTCACTCAGAGCCCACAGAGGACGCAGCGTACGTGATGACGTCACAGCCCTTTACCTCCTTTACTGTCACTGTGATTAATATTTACACACGAGACACCTGCAGAGCTCTGACGCTGAGCTAGCACACAGCATGCTAACACTAAGCTAAAGCTAGGCTAGCCAAGAACCCAGAGTGAGGTTAAAGCTGAGTAAACACTGACCCCAGACCAGCACCGTGATAAAGTGAGCTGCTGCTGCTGAACTTGAACAGGTAACAAAGTGATGAGCAGTCAGGCTGCAGGTTTCTACCTGTTCATGTTTCTACAGTAGAATCACTTTGAAGTGTCTTTGTGCTGTTTCATCTTTGATTTGTGTTCATAAACACTCAGAGAAACATCACGTGACCTCATCAGGATCTGTGTTGGTGTGTGGGGCTGTACCTCAGCTTTATGTTGTTACATGCTCATTTGTTCATTTTAACATCAAAGTAATGTTATGAGGAGTAATGAAGTAACGTACTCCATTACTTTTAATTAAAGTGTTCTGTGTAATATGTGTAATAATGACTGTTTTGAGTAATGACCAACACTGATCACAACAAAGAGGAAATGCCTCCAACATGCACAAACATTTGAGCCACAACATGCAGTTAATGTGCACAAATGTCTTTGATATGCTGCTCAGTGATGGTGGTGACTGTCAGAGCAGAGCTACTGAGAATCAATAAGTAATATCAATGATGGGATCAGAATCACTAAATTCTTCTCATCCCTGTCAGTATCATACATGTGCTGTATAATGTGATAAATGTAGAGGTGCTGGCTGTTCTCTCACTCTGCTGTTTAGCTGTAAAGGACGCCTCCCTGCCTTTGTCTCATTCATGACCTTTAATAGTCTCTTCTAACATGCAGAGATCTGTATGATCTGTTTCATAGAGTCTAACCAGCCTGTACAGGTAACAACAACAGTCACTGCATCACTGACACACAAACGTCATCTCTGTCAATAACAACATTCATACATGGAATAAAAACACATCAGTGGATCATTGCTGGAGCTGATGTTTGTGCTCCTGGTGCAAAGGCTCTCAGTTTCCTCCTTGAAATAACATCAGTGGTGGGTCAGCGACATGCTTTCTTTCCCTCTCAGGTTTAAATATCTGGGACTCTCCACCGTTTGGTTTTAGAGCTGAAGAAGCTTCTCAGATGAAACGTCTTCCAGAAACTTAAAGACGTCTCTTTTCTCTCCAAGCTCCTTAGATCACATGACCTGGATGACTGAACCTACAGACATATTGACCTGGTTTCATGGTCACATGACAGGTCAGAGGTCAGCGACTGTAACTCAGTTCCTCCTGTTAATGTGAACTCACAGAGTGTTTGTGGTTTACCTCCCAGACTGACTGAAGACGATGATGGAGGAAGAGGAGGACAGAGCAGAGTCTGCAGGGTCCAGCTGTCCGTCTGTGAGGAGTGACCGGTCCAAAGGTCATAATCCAGACTTCAGTGGTGAACCTGGAGCAACGAGGTCAGAGAGCTGAACTCACTGAGTAACAGAAATAATTCTGCACTGACATTATAATCAGTGTTGACTCTGGTTGATTGTCTGACTGTGTTTGTGAGCTGAGAGGAAATGAAAATGAGTTTGTAACAAAAATCAGTTTTGTCCAGTTTTCCTGTAAAAAGCTGAACTCTAATCTAAGAGGATGTTACTGACAGGAAACAGCTGCATTATCTTCAGTCTGTGTGATCACAGCTGCTTCAATCATGTTTGTGTCTGCAGAGGTCAGAGGTCACAGTCTGCAGGGTCCAGCTGTCCGTCTGTGAGGAGTGACTGGTCCAAAGGTGAAAATCCAGACTTCAGTGGTGAACCTGGAGCAACGAGGTCAGAGAGCTGTGATGACTCCTTTACATGTTTGTGTTTCCTGGATAAATATGACCTGAAACATCCTCAGATTGTTACAAAGATTCATTAAAAAGAAAAGAATGAAAGAGAAAAGATCCAAATGTTCGACTTGGTCATTTGCTGTTTGAGGACAGTGATGCTCATATCTGTGGGGAAAGTGTGACCTGAGTGGGTTCATGTTTGTCTTTAAAGAACAGAGCTGCTCTGATTCTCTTTGTGTCTGATCTGTTAAACAGTCTGAGAGGTCACACAGAGACCCAGCAGCTAAAGCCTGGATCATACTGGCTGCTGTTACTCCATCAGGACAACACTGAACCACAGTGGTGTGGATGTAGTGGATAAATCCCACCATACTGATGCTCAGAGTTAACCACAGGGAACAAAACCAGATGTTACCTTCAGATTGTGACCTTTGGAGTGGACGATGCAGATTTCAATAGAGAATAAATGTTGTTGTTTTTCAGCTGTGAAGAAAGAATCTAATTTTCTGAACTTAAGAATTTATGATGCTGGAAACAACATGGAGACTATAACACAACATTTCCACTGTGTTCATAGAATGAATGTAAAACTGTCAGACATTCATTAAATATGCAAAATGTCTACAGAAGCATCAGAGGGTCAGACGTGAAGCACTCAGTGATTTTGATCAAATGACTCATCAGTTATTGATCTGTACTACACTGATCTACCACGTTAGTAAAGCTGGTGTTCTGGTGGTGGAGGGAGACTCGGATCATGTTCTGGTTTTGGAGCAGTGATCTGCTGATGGTTCAGTTTGATGAGCTTCTTCAAAATCATCCCTGACATCACCACTGAAAGGACGTCCATGAAAACAGACTGAAAATTACTGATATGTTCACAATCTGAGAGTTTAAAACTTGACAGACTTGATTCAGATGAAGTTATTTGAGCAGAAACTCCTGGATCTTTATCCTGTGTTGATCTAATCCTTCATGGTTCCTCCACAGAGTGGAGCAGCAGAGCTCAGAGGTTCCCAGTGGTCAGTCTGCCCAGCAGCATCAAACACAGCTGGACTCCATATTTATGGTCTGTACATGTACAACAACTACTTTAATATTAATAATAATGCATTTATTTATAGGTCCCTTTCAGAACACCAAGGACTCTGTGGACTAAATGACCAAAAGAAACAAACTTTGAAATCAGACGGTGCAAATGTGATCACAGGGAAACGTTTTAAACATCGAGGCTTTAAACAGAAACCAAAGTGAAACAGTTTGTAGTCGAGATCAGTGGGGATGAAGCTGAATAACTGTTTCTTCAATAACTTTGAGCAATAAATGACAAATATGATGGAAATTAGCAGCATTAGCACTTACTAATGATGTTAGTCGACACTCGGCTGTATTGAGACGACCACATTAGGTGGTCCTCAACTGTAATGGAAACCAGTGGATCCAGTCCAGTCGTGGCGACCTGTGGTGAGTCGATCTGAGCAGCTACTAATGGAAACAGGGCCACAGATGTGTTTGTGCTTAATAACAGTGAATCACAGGATTTTTACGTTACTGTTAAAATCTCATGTTGTTTGTTAAAGTGTGCAGTTCAGGGTGTGTTACTAAAACACTTTCCAAAGACCCAGCCCCCATAAAAAGCAGCCAATCAGCTCCTAAGAGTTACACACCCACACATATCTATCAGGTTAACTCTGGTCTAACACACTTGGATTTAGCTTGAAGAATGTTCCTGTACGAGGACTGAAAATGATTTAATAAGCAGCCAATGTCCAAAGAACAACTTTGACACACCTTCATAAAACCTGCAGAGCAAAGAAAAACCAGCTGAAAGTCTGGCTGCTCTTATGAAAAGTACAGAGAAATTATGGGTCGCTCAACACTTGTGCACAATATAAGAGTTTAAATAAATCTAAAGAATAACTCAAAGTCCTACAGTCATACTGATAAAGTCATCTACAGCTAACTATCCAAGTGGATTTGTTTAAGACAGCTCCATCTGCTGGTGGCCCTCTGCAGGTGCATGAAAGGGGCGTGTTTATAGTGAAAGTAGTAGAGAAAGTAAACCCCACGGGAAGGAGGAGGACTCTCAGCAGCTTCCAGCTCATATTCAGACATTTGACTTCTCACTGAAAGCAGCAAGTTTGAGTGTCTGTACCTTAGTTAGAAGAGATAACATGTCAGTAGTAATTAGAGTTGATTGAGCAATGCTGTCCTTGTAATGTAGTTTATGATTTTTATGGACAAGTCCAGTTTTTCTGTAGAGCCTCTCAAGTTGGTGTCAGCAGCAGTGGAAGTTCACGTGTAAACCAGAGCAGCAAATCAGGTCCAAATGTGTTGTTCACAGTGAGTGGGATCATCATTGGCTGCTATGTTAACCTCCTGCAGCAGGATGTGTTTGGTCAGAGAATGGATAGATCACTAAGTCATTGTTGAGTTTAGGGAGACAGTAGACAGTTGGAGGCTCAGCCAGTTGACACACAGTAGATAAAATAACTGATTTATTCATCTGAGAAAAGTCACAGAGTTGTGTCTTGATGCTCAATCATCCAGGTACGTAAATCCCAAAAGCTTGATTCTGTTCATCTGGATGTTTTCAGTGGGAGAAACGTTTCATCATCATCAGGTGACTTCTTCAGTCTCAGCTGACTGCAGGTTTCAATCTCATAAACAGGACATTTGTATGACTGAAACCAGCCCACTGAAGGAACAATGTGCTGGGAGGTCAGTTCATTGATCATTGGTACGCATATTGTCAGGACCATTGATCAATGGTTGTTGATCAATGGTCATGAGTCCAGTTCACAGAGAGCTGGGGAATGGCTGCAATCACAGCATGTAAGATGGTGACAAATGTACCCTTAGGCCCCTCCTCCATTCAGAGATGGTCTTTTCACATAAATGGCCTCCTTGACTCCGCCCTCAAACCAGCGTTCACATTTACTCAGGACCTTCTTGATGTGAAGTTCTTCTGCTTCGCTGGCTGCTGTGTCTGTGGGGATGGTGTTTGTTCTGTGTTGTAGCGTCCTGATGACGCCCAGTTTGTGCTCCAGTGGATGATGAGAGTCAAACCTTAAATACTGATCTGTATGTGTAAACAGAGTGAACCTTTAAGACCAGTTGTCTGTACGATCAACTCAGTCACCTGAAACATCTCCAAGTTTCTGGCTTTGATCATCAACCTGTTGGTAGTTCAGCTCTGAACACCAGTGAAATGTTTCTCCCACTGAAATCGCTGCATTCATATGAACAGAATCAACGCTTTGGGATCATGGAGTTGTGGACAAAGTCTCAGTTAATCAGATAAAGCCAAACTTATAATTGGTAAAGAGTTCGTGGATGATATGCCCCTTGATGGTAAAGAAGTGGATGTTGTGTGGACTAAAGTTCAGAGTGGTGGGTCATTCATAAATATTCTGTTCCAGCTGCTGGAGGACAACATCATCACTTTTGTGAAGAACGAGCTGAAGAAGATCCAGAAGGCTCTGAATCCAAATAAGCCCCAGTGCTTGAAGTTTCAGAGGGAGGATGATGAGCAGAGGAGAAACAGCAGAGAGGCATTTGTGAAGATCACAGTGGACTTCCTGAGGAGAATGAAGCAGGAGGAGCTGGCTGACCGTCTGCAGAGACGTAAGAGGATTTATCTAAAGATTTAAGCTGCTGGATAAATGAGAGATTTGTGACACCAGTGTGTTCAGTCATTTCTCAGTGGGTCAGAAATTGTCATCAGCATTTTGTAAAATATGATTGTTAAAGTTGTATTTTTATTATTATTATTCAGAACTTCCAGCTGCTGTTTGTCATCGTAAACTTAAGTCTAAGCTGAAGAAGAAGTTCCAGTGTGTGTTTGAGGGCATCGCTAAAGCAGGAAACCCAACCCTCCTGAATCAGATCTACACAGAGCTCTACATCACAGAGGGAGGGACTGCAGAGGTCAATGATGAACATGAGGTCAGACAGATTGAAACAGCATCCAGGAAACCAGACAGACCAGAAACAACCATCAGACAAGAAGACATCTTTAAAGCCTCACCTGGAAGAGATGAACCAATCAGAACAGTGCTGACAAAGGGAGTGGCTGGCATTGGGAAAACAGTCTTAACACAGAAATACAGCCTGGACTGGGCTGAAGACAAAGCCAACCAGGACATCCAGTTCATATTTCCATTCACTTTCAGAGAGCTGAATGTGCTGAAAGAGGAAAAGTTGAGCTTGGTGGGACTTGTTCATCACTTCTTTACTGAAACCAAAGAAGCAGAAATCTGCAGCTTTGAAGACTTCCAGGTTGTGTTCATCTTTGATGGTCTGGATGAGTGTCGACTTCCTCTGGACTTCCACAAAACTACAATCCTAACTGACCCTAGAAAGTCCACCTCAGTGGATGTGCTGCTGATAAACCTCATCAAGGGGAAACTGCTTCCCTCTGCTCACCTCTGGATAACCACACGACCTGCAGCAGCCAATCAGATCCCTCCTGACTGTGTCGGCATGGTGACAGAGGTCAGAGGGTTCACTGACCCACAGAAGGAGGAGTACTTCAGGAAGAGATTCAGAAATGAGGAGCAGGCCAGCAGGATCATCTCCCACATCAAGACATCACGAAGCCTCCACATCATGTGTCACATCCCAGTCTTCTGCTGGATCACTGCTACAGTTCTGGAGGATGTGCTGGAAACCAGAGAGGGAGGACAGCTGCCCAAGACCCTGACTGAGATGTACATCCACTTCCTGGTGGTTCAGGCCAAAGTGAAGAAGGTCAAGTATGATGGAGGAACTGAGACAGATCCACACTGGAATAAAAAGAACAGGAAGATGATTAAGTCTCTGGGAAAACTGGCTTTTGATCAGCTGCAGAAAGGAAACCTGATCTTCTATGAATCAGACCTGACAGAGTGTGGCATCGATATCAGAGCAGCCTCAGTGTACTCAGGAGTGTTCACACAGATCTTTAAAGAGGAGAGAGGACTGTACCAGGACAAGGTGTTCTGCTTCATCCATCTGAGTGTTCAGGAGTTTCTGGCTGCTCTTCATGTCCATCTGACCTTCATCAACTCTGGACTCAATCTGCTGGAACAACAACAAACAACCTCCAAGAAATCTAAATTATTTAACAAACCAAACCTACAATCTCTCCACCAGAGTGCTGTGAACAAGGCCTTACAGAGTCCAAATGGACACCTGGACTTGTTCCTCCGCTTCCTCCTGGGTCTTTCACTGCAGACCAATCAGACTCTCCTACGAGGTCTGCTGACACAGACAGGAAGTAACTGGCAGACCAATCAGGAAACAGTCCAGTATATCAAGAAGAACCTCAGTAAGAATCTGTCTGCAGAGAAAAGCATCAATCTGATCCACTGTCTGAATGAACTGAATGATCGTTCTCTAGTGGAGGAGATCCAACAGTCCCTGAGATCAGGAAGTCTCTCCACAGATAAACTGTCTCCTGCTCAGTGGTCAGCTCTGGTCTTCATCTTACTGTCATCAGAAAAAGATCTGGATGTGTTTGACCTGAAGAAATACTCTGCTTCAGAGGAGGCTCTTCTGAGGCTGCTGCCAGTGGTCAAAGCCTCCAACAAAGCTCTGTGAGTACATTTGTACTCATGTCTTTACTTTTAACATCCAACTGTGTCAGTAATTTATTTCACCAGGCTTTCTGTCTTTGTATGAATTTGTAAAGTTTTGGGATTTCTCCAATACAACTGTAACCTCTTTGATGCCTCCAGAACTCGGTGAACTCGAGACGCTGGATTCACCATAAACTCTGATCATCACTGCTGCTGTTATGTTATCAGTCTTTGTTTAAACACTTAGGCTGCATGTGCCTGATGTTGTGATACTTTATATTCACATGCATGTGTAGCAAGTACATAAGCTAAAATAATTTAAGTTGGTTATGAGTAGTTGGGCTAATTCAGAAGATATCAGATTCGGCTCTAGGAGGTGAGTGAAGTACAATAAACGTACAACCACAGATATTGTGATTACAATTGTTATTTATAGTGAACATAAAGTGCAATTACCAAACACCAATATTTACAAAATCTGCAGACAAGAAAAGATAAAACAATTCAAGCTTGTAAAATATCCGCTGCACGGCAGTGCAGCAACCTCGTCCAACCTCTGGCAAACAATGTCCATAAAGTTTATTTCATGAGTGATATAAGTCCAACGCGTATGACAGTCTAGACAGGTTGAAATTGGAAGTATGATGATCAGCACTAAGATTCCAAAACTGAAATCTCAGAAGTGAGATTTGGGGGACTGAAAACCAAGAGGGGAGAGTGTAGGCCGCAGCAGCCTCCTACCAGACAGCAGGAAGTTGTAGCTGGGGTTCTGGCTCGTTGGGCCTAGCTCGCCATCCAAAGTAGTGGTGTTGCTGTGGTCTCTCCAGAGCACCACTAGCCTGCACTATAATCACAGAACCACTATTAGCAAAATTCATCTAAATTTCCCAAGCTAACTTTAGTTCCAGTGTACACAATAAAATCCATGAGAAAATACAACAAATACAGTGGGGCAAAAAAGTATTTAGTCAGCCACCGATTGTGCAAGTTCCCCCACTTAAAATGATGACAGAGGTCAGTAATTTGCACCAGAGGTACACTTCAACTGTGAGAGACAGAATGTGAAAAAAAAATCCATGAATTCACATGGTAGGATTTGTAAAGAATTTATTCGTAAATTAGGGTGGAAAATAAGTATTTGGTCATCTCAAACAAGGAAAATCTCTGGCTCTCACAGACCTGTAACGTCTTCTGTAAGAAGCTTTTCTGTCCCCCACTCGTTACCTGTATGAATGGCACCTGTTTGAACTCATCATCTGTATAAAAGACACCTGTCCACAGCCTCAAACAGTCAGACTCCAAACTCCGCCATGGCCAAGACCAAAGAGCTTTCGAAGGACACCAGGAAAAGTATTGTAGACCTGCACCAGACTGGGAAGAGTGAATCTACAATAGGCAAGCAGCTTGGTGTGAAAAAATCAACTGTGGGAGCAATCATCAGAAAATGGAAGACATACAAGACCACTGATAATCTCCCTCGATCTGGGGCTCCACGTAAGATCTCATCCCGTGGGGTCAAAATGATCATGAGAACGGTGAGCAAAGATCCCAGAACCACACGGGGGGACCTGGTGAATGACCTGCAGAGAGCTGGGACCAAAGTAACAAAGGTCACCATCAGTAACACACTACAACGGCAGGGAATCAAATCCCGCAGTGCCAGACGTGTTCCGCTGCTGAAGCCAGTGCATGTCCAGGCCCGTCTGAAGTTTGCCAGAGAGCACATGGATGATACAGCAGAGGATTGGGAGAATGTCATGTGGTCAGATGAAACCAAAGTAGAACTTTTTGGTATAAACTCAACTCGTCGTGTTTGGAGGAAGAAGAATACTGAGTTGCATCCCAAGAACACCATACCTACTGTGAAGCATGGGGGTGGAAACATCATGCTATGGGGCTGTTTTTCTGCCAAGGGGACAGGACGACTGATCCGTGTTAAGGACAGAATGAATGGGGCCATGTATCGTGAGATTTTGAGCCAAAACCTCCTTCCATTAGTGAGAACTTACAAGATGAAACGAGGCTGGGTTTTCCAACATGACAATGATCCAAAACACACCGCCCGGGCAACAAAGGAGTGGCTCCGTAAGAAGCAATTGAAAGTCCTGGAGTGGCCTAGCCAGTCTCCAGACCTCAACCCCATAGAAAATCTGTGGCGGGAGTTGAAAGTCCGTGTTGCTCGGCGACAGCCCCAAAACATCACTGCTCTCGAGAAGATCTGCATGGAGGAATGGGCCAAAATACCAGCTACTGTGTGTGCAAACCTGGTAAAGACCTATAGTAAACGTTTGACCTCTGTTATTGCCAACAAAGGTTATGTTACAAAGTATTGAGTTGTATTTTTGTTATTGACCAAATACTTATTTTCCACCCTGATTTACGAATAAATTCTTTACAAATCCTACCATGTGGATTCATGGATTTTTTTTTCACATTCTGTCTCTCACAGTTGAAGTGTACCTCTGGTGCAAATTACTGACCTCTGTCATCATTTTAAGTGGGGGAACTTGCACAATCGGTGGCTGACTAAATACTTTTTTGCCCCACTGTACATATCCAACCATTATAATGATTTAAAATAAATGACAATCTCAAATAACAAAACTACAGCCACGTAAAGTGAGAGTAGTAGTAATGCAGTAAGCCTCAGCCTCAGCTATCCCATCAGCTAATAGCACTGGCATACTGATACAGGTTACAAATACAAACAAACATTCAGGCTCAACTCACCATTCACTACGTGCGATGTCACATACGAGCCCCACGCATCTACCCGCGGCGGTATCAAAATACTGTTGAACGCAATCCACAATTAATTCTTTTTTTTTTTTTTTTTTTTTTTTTTTTTTTTAAATGACATCAGAAACAGCAGTATGCGACATTACGTGATGGCAGAGCTTCAGTTCATCCTTTGTCATTTTTTTTTTTTTTTTTTTTTTTTTTTTTTTTTAATAAATAGGACAGGGGGAATGAATGAGAGAGAGAGGGGGAGAGAAAGAAAGAAAACCCAAGGGGAGAAGAGACGGTGAGAAGGGGGGGGAAGAGAGACAAAAAAAAAAAAAAAACTCCTGGGTCACCTGTATGGAGAAAAAACAAACAAACAAACAAACAGAGGAGACAGCAAACAACAAAGAGCAACATAATAATAGAGAAAACAAAGCACCATCACAATAAACTAGCTAGTCATAGATATCAGTATTTACTAAGTAATAAACGATATTGTGCAGCACGCAAGATAGACAGCGCACAGTGTGCTTTGAGGCAGCAGCCAAGAAAGCTTTAGTCCGCGTCTGTGAATACCCATGTGTGCATACCTGTGTGGATCAGCATGCTTGCATTCCAAAGGTTTCTCCATGTAATGATCTGCTAGGGAGTGTGGGGGGGCCACAGCCCCGTCCTCCAGGGTGTGAAGCGGGTATGGAGGAGATCAAAACTCCAGACATCCAGAGGACCCCAGAACACAAGAGACCATGGAAGACCAACAGAGGGGCAGCCGCGCCACTGTTCCAGTAAGAGCTGAGGAGAGTCCCAGATGAGGGCTCACTCAGCAGCCGCGGAGCAGAAGCCAGGGGGGGTTGCAGTGACGCGCCCGTGAGCTCCGCCGGCCCCCAGCTGCGCCTGAGTGACCGAGCCCTAGGCCGAGAGGCCGGGGGCACCCCACCTCCAAAGGGGCCCGAGCGAGCCCCAGGCCCCAGGCCCCGACAAGCGGCCGCCAAGGAGTGAGCCGGTGTGTACCCGGACGCCCACCCCCAGACACAAAGAACCACCAACACACCGACACCTGAGGGAGTCCGCCACCGGCAGGGGAAGTGGTGGTGGGTGGAGATAGGCCTCCAAACCTTGGAGGGCCTGAGGTGTCCCCAGAGAGGTGGCGTCTGATACCCAACCTGACATATAGACACAGACATACAGGCACACACAGACACAAACATCCATTCCCACCCTCATGCTCTCATATGCACTCACTCCACACTCAACCAACGTGGAGACAGACATAAAGAGACGCTGTACACACAATCACACTCCCCAAGCGTACTCTACAAACCGGGTCTAGGTACCCTTGCCCCTGGAGGGGGGAATTGCACCCAGACCCAGGTGGTGTTACCCTTTTCCCTGCGGTGGGGAGAGGCAGACCACCCCGACTCCGCAGCAGCAGGGAGGCCCCACACCCCAGACCGCAGTCGGACGGCCAACTCCTCCTACTAGCCCCCCCGCTCCAGCAGGCCGCAGAGAATGGGGGTGGGAGAAGACTCCAAACCTCCCTCCACCCGCTCATTGTAGTGTTGATGCATATGTGTTCTAAGGTGCAATTAAAACCCAGGAGGGCATGGAGCTACCTGCCAAGGAGCAGCAGGTAAGCGCATGGTCCCTCCTGCTAGCCCTCAATGACTAAGTGTATTTAAAATTGAGAGGTGGGCAACGACGTCAGGGGTGAGGTATACACCCTGATGGTGATTTGGACTCCGTGATTGTGCCCACCCCCAAGATCCTATATGTATGTGTAATGAGAGTGTGAATAATGTGAATGTCTAAGTTGTGGGATAAAATTGAGGCAGAGGCAGCCAGAAGGGGACAGGGGGGGGGGTAGCCTCCTCTGCACCCTGGTGACATACCCCCACTCCAAGGCCCTGCATGTGTGGGTGGTTGTGGAGGAGCGGGAAGAGGGAGGCAGCTGGAGATGGGGAGGGAAGGAAGGGAGGGGCAGGTAACCCCTCCCTGGGGCCAGCTCCCCCGCTGACCCCAGTAGGCACTCCCACCCTCCGCGACCCGCCAGGGAAGGGGGGCCCAGGCCCATCAGACCGGGGCCCAGTGCAGTAGCGCCCCCCGGCTCCACAGAGCCCTGGACAGTCCACCCAACCCCACCACAGAGAAAACTGCACCCACCCCACCAACCACACATCTTCCAGACTACATAAGACGGTAAACGCCCAGGCTGAGATCTTCCTCCACCTCTCCTGTATCTCCCCCTCCTGCAGAGAGTTCCTGAGAGAAGAAAGCTCCTGCCAGATGTGACCATCCCCCCCACCAGTTGAAGAGCCCCCCAGGCGGCTCGATGCACCGGCGGCACCCTGCTCCAGGGCCGGGCCCCCATGCACCCACCCGCCCACAACCCCGGCAACACACCAACCAGGACCCGAGCCCCCGAGGCCCGGCCCGGGCCCCCGCCCAGAGACGGAGCACCCCCAGAACCTCACGCCCATCCCGGACCCACCCAGGGGCAGCCAGGTTGCCAGGTCAGTAACCCACGTCCGTCAGCACAGACCCTCCCCTAGCCCCGCTGCACGCAGCCGCGAGGAAACAGTCACCTGAGAGCCAACAGAGCCCTCAACCGGACGTGACCGCTACCCCGGGTTGAGCCCCCCAAGGAAGATGCCTCCGGGGAACCCCCCGACGCCCTAAGCCTGTCCCTACCCCCTCACCAATCACAACAGTGAAGGCGGGACCAAACTATGACCCCCCACCCCCACTAGGTGATGGAGCTGATAAAAGGGGCCCAGAGCAATTGATCTGATGTGGTGGCAGAGGCTGTGTCAAGACTAATGTAATCTAATAGATAATTTCTATATTGGTTAGAATTAAGATTATTTTTATTTTTCCAGTTCATGAGGACTGTTTTCTTGGCTATGCATAGGGCAGTGAAGATCATATGGGCTATATTCTTTTCTGAAGTGACATTATCTAAGCTGCCCAACAAACACACTAAGGGGGAAGTTGGAATGTTACATTTCAGACATTTTGATAAGTCTTCACATATCTCGCGCCAAAACTTTTGCACTGGTGGACAGAACCAAAGAGCGTGGATGTAATTGTCTGGTGTATTGCCTTGACAGTGTGAGCAGTTGTTGGAAGATGTAAAGCTATCCCATCAGCTAATAGCACTGGCATACTGATACAGGTTACAAATACAAACAAACATTCAGGCTCAACTCACCATTCACTACGTGCGATGTCACATACGAGCCCCACGCATCTACCCGCGGCGGTATCAAAATACTGTTGAACGCAATCCACAATTAATTCAAAAACAAGCCAAGATAGTAAACAGCGAAAAGCGCTCGCCCTACGTACCTGTTGCTTCCATCCGCTAACGCCTCTCCCCCGCGTCTTTTCGAGACGACAACCCGGAAGGCATATATCGGTGCCTCGCGAATGTGATTGGTCACAACAGGCATGTGCAGACTCGTGGCGTGGCGTGCGTCATGACGTGTCACGATGCCTTCACGGACACGCTCCGGTTGGAATTTAAGATTCCAATCTAGTTATAGACGCAGTTCTTTTTATTTTTATGTGGGTTACATCCTCCCCGCCTTAACCATGCACGTCCCGTCGCATGTTAAACGCTAGACAACGTGAACAGATGAAGGACGGCTAGCATTATGGCCCAATGCATCGGAAAGACTATGCAACATCGTTTGGACAACGGAAATCAGAGGATTGCCATGAGTGAAATAGTGAAGTCGGTCAGGTGGTGCTCTTTGTCGTTGTGAACGTCTTAGCCTGTCACCTATGTCAGTGTCCTGCTCAATAACACTAGACTCTTCAGGAGAATCTTCAACAGCAACGACAGGAATGTCGACAAGTATGTCTCCATTTCCAAGTAAGTTTTCAGGTAGGCCATTTCTGTTTTCAGGGTGACTTTCACCAAGTTCAAGTAGGATGTCTTCCACATCAGAGTCAGATTGCTCACCACCAGACTCCCCTGCTGGAGGAAGAACACTGGACACAGAGGCTGGTTCCCCTTGCACTTCCACTTCAACTGAAGGATCCAAAATCAGTGGTCCTAGGCTCCCACCGTCAGATGAATCTGGAAAATGATTCTGTTTTTCCACAGTGAAGTGCAACGTTGGAGGATTAACATATAATGAAACCAAGCTTCCTGTATCCTCATCCTCAACCAGAGGTTCTGTGAAGGAATTTAAATCCGGGTTCTGCTGCCAAGTTCTTGGTCTGTGCGGAAGCGATTGCTCTGGTGATTCCAAGTTAACCTCACTGCCCGTGAGGAAGCCGCATGGAAGGAGGAGGTCGCTATTTAGGCTATTAGGCTACACTTCAACTGTGAGAGACAGAATGTGAAAAAAAAATTTAGTTAACCAATAATTGTATTGCATGCTGGCATTAAAAATGTTTCATTTGACTGATTTAATTGTTTGTTTGTTTTCTTCCAGACTGAGTGGCTGTAACCTCTCAGAGAGAACCTGTGATGCTCTGTCCTCAGTTCTCAACTCCCAGTCCTCTAGACTGAAAGAGCTGGACCTGAGTAACAATGACCTGCAGGATTCAGGGGTGAAGCTTCTGTCTGCTGCACTGCAGAGTCCACATTGTACACTGGAAACTCTCAGGTCAGGATCCAAACATATCATTAAATGATATTATTGTACAAACAACCAAGCTTTATAGAATTGGCAGGTGAACTTTTCTTTATCTTTGGATTGCTTAGGAGATTCTTAATTACTGTCTGAATATTTTTTTACAGTCACATTTTGTTTTAATGGTCAAACAGAATTATTGTTCAGTTCAATGAGCAGGTAGCTGTGAGATTCATAATAATGAGGTATATTTGTATTAAAGATGACTAAACTTGAACAGTAGCTGTGAGTTACTTTGTTTACTCGTGTGTGCTGATGTTGTGAGTAATTTAAAGCTGAAGTAAACTTGTAATGAGTTTAATAGAGTTTCTGAAGTAAGTGTACTTGCAGACATTTATGTGTTTTCTAAAGTCCAGGAGCAGGAGGCTGTGTGTAGCATAGAGGAACCCAGACCTCAGCTTTGTCTCCTGGTTTCTGTTGCTGCTGTTACAGTTTCCCCTCATCGTTCCTTCAACAGTCTCCTCACTATAACAAATCAAAGTGTTACTGTATAGATTCACGTCTGAATGTTGCCATGTGCTATCAAAACTGAAAGCGATGTTTCATACACCCACGTGGTTCAGTCACACAGTAACTGATGGTAAATAATGTTTGTGTTGAGCACATCGTACAGGTCAGCTGCTCCACACAGATCTCAGGTTTACATGGAACAGTTTGTGATCATGAAGGATAAACCTCACTTCCTCTTTGTTTCATACAGATGTGACATGAACAATAACACATTCATGAAATCCTTTTAGGAACACAAACACTATTGTAGCTGGAGAATATATTTGAATGTAGGATAATGTAGGGGATCAGAAACAACAGTAATAACTAACCACCACCTCACCATTTGGGTTGGTAGCTGCATGTTGATTGATGAAGTCATTTTCTTCTTCCTCCATTTCTACCTTATTAACATCAGATTAAAAGCTGCACAGAGACAGGCCCTGGACATGTTTAGCCTAGCTTAGTACAAGGACTGGACATGGGGGAAACGGCTCTCATCACTGGATCAAAACATGAAAACAAATCTGAAGTAAAGTCTTGTTGAAGTGAACTGTGGTGGTGCCCAATGTTCCCAATAAGCTGCTGGCACGTCTCTGCGCACTGAAAATCTGTGTTGCACACAACAAAAAAAAATCAAATCTCAATTGAAATTAAAATTAAATCTTCAACAATTCTGTTCTGCAGTCTTAGTCAGTGACTGGCTGCTCCCATATGGGATTAGAACGATGCCACCTTATCCCATAGTCCAGCCAATCACGCGATTCACATTCATATATACGCAGCTAATCAACGTCGCTGACAGGCTATGACAGCGTCCTTATGTGCCAACACCGGTGTTATAGCGAGCAAAGTGGCTGATGATGAGGTGAAGCCACGTTAATGACAACGTGTACAACCATTGGAGATGTGAGCAGGACAGACGGAGCAACTGACGGACAAAGTGAGGACTTTATACCAGTTTTTAAATTGTGTTGATCGGCCACGTAAAACCAGAGTTATTATAAAATATCTACAATGTTTGGTTTTCTTCCTGAATAGTATTGTTGTTTATAACAACGATAGTATTCAGTGTTTATTGCAACAAACTTTGTTGTTTGCAAAACTCAGTTACTTTTTTGAAGAAGTAACTATATAATTAATTGCCCAACATTGGTCATTATATCCTGTATGTTGCAGACAGAGTTACAGACTCTCTCCCAGACCACAGACTCATAATACAAGTCAGAGCTTTATAAAAATAGAAAAAATAAAGTTGTGTTTTCAAAATTGGAGTTCAAGTTACTTTTACTTCCAATAGTGTTAACATGCTAAAGGTCATGAACAAGGTTGTTTTTAATTTTCATTGTAAGTGGGCTAAAGCAGTTAATTAAAAGTAGTCTAACATAAATGTAAATGCTGTAATTTGATTACTTTAATAAACCATGTAACTTGGATGGATAAGATGCTGGCGTGACCACAGTGCACACGTCTGCTGTTGCTCACAGTGGTCCAAGGGACGCTCAGGGAGTTTGTGTGTTCGCTCAGACACATGAAACATTAGAGGGAACATTGGCGGTGACTGGCAGGGAAAAGGGGATTGATAAGACTTACTGTAAATATAATTATGTATGTATTGAAAAAGGAACAACTAAAATGTTCCAGCTGAAAAAATGAAATCAGTTTCAGTTTATGAGCTCTGTTTGTTTTCTTTACAATTCCAACCTTTTATTTTGAAATGAGCTGCTCATTCCTGTTTAGAGTTGATGAGCTGTTGTGGGTGAGAAGACTCAGGCAGCCTGACAGAGTTGATGTCCAGGTCTTCCCTGCTTGTCCTGATACATAAACATGAGTATCCTTGCAGGTCAGATCTCATCAGTCACACCTGTTAGTGCAGCTCTCCTCTAGATTGTAGTGCTTGTAAAACTAGGATGATTTTAGGAGCCTGGACCGCAGATCTAAGGGAAGATATGACTTGGAAAGACTAAACCAACCTATTAGAGGTGTTCGCACTAACATAGATAAATACTCAGATTTACACCTTTAGTGTCTCACAAAGGGTTGAAAAGTGAATGTGCACAGAGAGGTTGGTGGTGAGACGGGCACTTCCAGCACTGTAGATGTGTTCCAGCTCAGTGTTCATGGAAATAATCCGGAGAGCAGGATTCCTTGATGAATGTCACATCTTCTTAAAGTTATAATCCACAGGGAAAACTGTGAAACTGTCGATCTGATATCTACTCAACCAATCAGGTGTTTACATGCCCTTCACTGATCTCCAGCCCCACCTTATTATCAGTTTCTCTCTCTTTTACATCTGAATTATCTTCACTTCACATTTCAGTCAGTTCAGATTTCATTAGCACGTTCACTTTAGCATAATCCATTTTAATCCAAACACCTTTCTCTTTAAACTCTGTTTGTCAGTCACAGTATATCCAGTACAATCCTCTTTTTCACTGCGTCACACACATTCAGAGATCAGAGTGTCCTGTGTGTGCTCTCATTCACTCACACTCACTCTCATATGGCTGAAGTCTGTTTGTACACAGGCTGTCAGCTGGCCTGAGTTAGGCCTGTCTCTAAAATCATTATTTTATTACTTTTATTCTGATTCATCAAAGCCAAACTCAAACATATTTATATTTACTGATTATGTTCTCATCAATAATTAACAGTCAGTACTAGGGATGGGTATTGATAAGATTTTAACGATTCCGATTCCATTTTCGATTCTGTTTAACGATTCGATTCTTTATCGATTCTCTTATCGATTCTTTTTAAAAAGGAGAACACTAAGGTCGATTAGCTTAGAACTTTGTTTTATATCTTCTCTTTGAACAAGATAGAAATTTAGGAGTAACATGGCCTTACAAACCCAACAGTGAGATCTTAAGAGATCCAGCCTACGGCTCTTCAATGGGGTGTCACAGGGTCCCCAGGAAAAAAAATTGTAAATGTAAAATAATAAAATAAATATTCTTCTGTAGCAATAACAAAGTATAACATAAATTGTTCTGTGGCAATTACACAAGAATATCCAGTAATGTCCCTGCCTACAATTAAACACATTCACTTACTGAAAATCGGGGGCATCTACTGTGGCAAATGGGTTCAAGCCTTTGACCACAAACTTAGACACTGCTCGGTGACATTCGTCTATCCTGGCCTGAAAGGAGACGCTACCGGTAGACTGCAGCGAGAACTGCCAGCGAGCGCCAGCCAGACTCTGTCTGTCTCTCTCATCATGGTCACCTAAATGCACAGTAATGGCAGGTCTTGTAATAAGGCAGATCACGCTAACATAATATGCACTGTTAGTTGATTATTTACCTGCCGCATTAATGGGAGAGGACGTGCAAACGTTACCGCTGCTGCTGGGCTGAGAGTCACGAGTCCGGAGCGGAATTAAAAACGCGTGTCATCGCGTGTTTTGTGAGCAAATGCTTTTGCATATTCGTAGTGTTTCCTCCCTTAAATGAAATATCTACTTTGCAAGTTGCCCTGTTGTCATTGGTTCTCATAAAGTATAATCAAACTTTTGAGCGTTTGAGCCGCTTAGGCGCCGTGTTTCATGCCAGGTAAATGACGCTCCGCAACGTGGTGACGTCATTCGGGGCGACTGGAATCGATAAGGGAATCGTTTGCAAAAATGGCAAACGATTCCAAGGAATTGAAACAGTGGGAACCGGTTCTCAACAAGAACCGGTTTTCGATACCCATCCCTAGTCAGTACATTCAGATATGAATCATAATTCAGTGTTTAACATATTATCACAGATGGACTGCACAGGAGATCTCCTTTATGAAGAAACTGTGAAAGTTTGTCCAACAGTGGGAAACATTTCAGAGAACATCTCAGAGAATATCTGTGAAGCAGAAACTAAACATAATAATAGAAGAAAAGCCAAATAATGATCCAAATCCTGCTCTGAGACTATCAGACAGTAAAGGCTTCCAAAGACTGCTCACCTCTCAGACTTACTTAAAGATGCTGGTGCTGTCCACAGATCAGCTGACCTGCTGGGTCTCCATGATCAGCTTTGTTTCTTGGAGATAAAGGCTGAAGCCTTTAGAGCTTCAGTTCTCCAGAGCAGCAGGATGTCTGAGGTCCGCAGAAACACAAAAACACAGCAGCTAAAAATAGTTGTTCAAAGAAAACGAGGTGGGAGCTGCTGATTCCTGAGCTTTGATACTGGATTAGCTTCAGTAGTTATTCCAATCACTGCTGTAGGAGCTACATTTAGTCACAGCTGACTGTCTTCTTTGAACAATCACAATGACTACTGTTCTAAAAAAACAAGCACACAAAGAACCAATGAGAGTGTAGAACAGGATAAAGAGCTCCTGTGATGGTGGCAAAGAAATGAGCAGCAGACGGCCGTCTACATGTTGTAGTGGTTTACAGTCACCAGGGGGCGCCGTCACGGCCACGCAGTCAGTGGGCTGCTCTGCTTGTGCTGTTGTTGGTGAAGCTGAAGTGAAAGCAAATGTTAAAACAATGAAAAGTGTCCACTGCAGCCTCCATCTGAGCTTGTCATGTTCTTCTTCTTTGATCCTTCGTGTTTGTGCTGAACACTGCTGTCGCTCTCTTCCCTGTTCCCGCCCACTTTCTAACCAATCAGCATTGGAGCGTGCACAGCGTCGTCCACACTGAGCTTTGTTGTGAGCATGTGGACTCATCTGCAGAACATTTGTATGGGCTCAAAATGTGGTCATAAATATTTTGTACTTGTAAATCAGGATTTGTATGTGTAAAAAGAATTTGTGTGTGCGTGAAAAAGATTTGTGTGTGTGGACTTAGCCAAAAAAAACCCTGCAAGTTACAAGTACGAATTTTGACCCTATTTTTCTTCCTTTCATCTGATTGGTCAATGTCATGTCAATCACAAATGTAACTATCCAATCAGAGAACAGATGGGTTTGGCTGTCGGAGGGGCACTTTTTTGACCTGACGTTCCCGTCACAAGTGTCTTCTAAGTGAAGCTACCAGGTTCAGGTCCAGCTCTGTTTATCTGGAGCTGCAGTAAATGATCCGTCCTCACAAAGCAACACAGACACCAGATATGCAAACACAGCATCATACAACACAACCAAGAGATCCAAAGAATTATCTCTGCATTTCTGTGGCTGATGCTGCTGGAACGAAGCTGTTTGAAACCTTGTTGTTCTGCACTTTGGGACCTGAAGAGGAACCTGAACCTCTGTGCAGAGGGTTCAACTCTGAGGATTCCTGTTCAGTTTTTTTTATTTCACACGGCAAAACTTGACAACTTTATGATAAATGTACAACTTCAATGTGAAAAATTCATTTTTTTTCTCTTGTTTGTTTGAAGCTGCTTCCTGTTGGCTTCAGCTGTTTGGAGTTTCCATTTTCTAAACTTCTACATTCTGAACCTTCTTCAGCTCTGAACAGATGATGAAACACTGAATGATTTCAAGCTCACACTTTGTCTAATAAACTTACATCTTTCATTTTTTATTCAGATTGAAGGACTGTGATTTGTCAGAGATCAGCTGTGATTATCTGGCAGCAGCGCTGAAGTCCAACCCCTCGTATCCCAGAGTGCTGGACCTGAGTGTAGACTGCAACAACCTGCAGGATTCAGGAGTGAAGCAGCTGTGTGTTCTTCTGGAGAATCCACGATGTCGATTTGAAACTCTGAGGTCAGTCACATGTTTTAGTTGTGCTGAGATGAATATGATGTGAAAGTTGTGCTGACACTGTGGATCAGTAGGCCCACACACCTCTATACAGGAAGTCTGGTTCTACTCTTTGTAGAACTTCTGATCCCTGATCCTCTGAGTCTGACTCAGTAGATAATGCAGAGTTCTGAGCTGATGTGGGTGAGAGGACTCAGGCAGCCTGACAGAGTTGATGTCCAGGTCTTCCCTGCTTGTCCTGATATACATAAACATGAGTATCCTTGCAGGTCAGATCTCATCAGTCACACCTGTTAGTGCAGTTCTCCTCTAGATTGTAGTGCTTGTTAAACTAGGATGATTTTAGGAGCCTGGACCGCAGATCTAAGGGAAGATATGACTTGGAAAGACTAAACCAACCTATTAGAGGTGTTCGCACTAACATAGATAAATACTCAGATTTACACCTTTAGTGTCTCACAAAGGGTTGAAAAGTGAATGTGCACAGAGAGGTTGGTGGTGAGACGGGCACTTCCAGCACTGTAGATGTGATCCAGCTCAGTGTTCATGGAAATAATCCAGAGAGCAGGATTCCTTGATGAATGTCACATCTTCTTAAAGTTATAATCCACAGGGAAAACTGTGAAACTGTCGATCTGATATCTACTGAACCAATCAGGTGTTTACATGCCCTTCACTGATCTCCAGCCCCACCTTATTATCAGTTTCTCTCTCTTTTACATCTGAATTATCTTCACTTCATATTTCAGTCAGTTCAGATTTCATTAGCACGTTCACTTTAGCATAATCCATTTTAATCCAAACACCTTTCTCTTTAAACTCTGTTTGTCAGTCACAGTATATCCAGTACAATCCTCTTTTTCACTGCGTCACACACATTCAGCGATCAGAGTGTCCTGTGTGTGCTCTCATTCACTCACTCTCATATGGCTGAAGTCTGTTTGTACACAGGCTAATCTGGGACTCTCCACCATTTGACCCTAGAAATAAAGAAGCTTCTTGGATGAGAGGTGAAAGGCGAAACGTCTTCAAAAAACTTAAAGAAGTCCAGATGCCTTTTTTTCTAAGCTCTTTAGATGACTGCGAACCTTCACAAACGCCTCATCAGTGGGACTCTCAGAGCTACCAGCCCTTTGCTACAATCACAAAGCTCTTCATTGAAATCAATGATATCAAAGCTGGAATCAAGCTATAGCCATATACACTGGGAAAGACTTCTTATCTCGAAATAATATACTGAAGTGGCAATGCAGAAATTGAAAATAGGCGGACGTGCTACCTATGCTATTAGTAGAATGGACATTGGCCTGCTGGCTAAGGAAGGCCCTGTCTCACATAGAGGTGAGAGAGGCCCCCCTCGAAGCCCCCTCTTTTATCGGGGCTTACTTAGGGTCATATCGGGGACCCCACAGTTGGAAGTCTTTTCTTTTATTTTTCTTTGACCAAATAAAGCTTATTTCTGTAGCTGTTGTTTTATACAGCTTTAATGTTAATATTGATGTTTGCTTATGTATGTTTAGGGAGTGGTCTGATGGTACATGTCGTTGTTACATTAATAATATTCAAATAGTAAGGGTATGCTTAAAGATAAGGTAAAAATCATATCATATAATGTAAATGGCCTGTCGAATCCAATTAAACGTAATAAAATTTTAACTAAAATGAAGAAAGAACAAGTACAAATAGTGTATCCACAGGAAACCCATCTAGACTGTAAGGAGCATGAAAAACTGAAAAGAATGGGTTATACAACAGTTTCTCCTCTTCCTATAAAACTGGACGAAGGAGAGGAGTGGCTATCCTGTTATCAAGCAAATTACTCTTTGAAAAAATATCTGAGATAAGTGATAAAGAGGGACGTTATATTTTGGTAAGGGGAAACATTGAGGGGAACCCAGTCACGTTGTTAAATAAGATAAGATAAGATAACCTTTATTAGTCCCACACGTGGGAAATTTGAAATATATATGCACCCCCTGGAAGCAATATTTATTTCTTTAAGACAATTATAGATGTGATGGTAACAGAGACAGTAGGTTTCCTAATTTGCGGAGGAGATTTAAATATACATCTACAACCAAAGCTAGATATTTCCAATAGAAAAGCACAGAATACTAAAACATTAATTAAGAATATAAATACATTGATGAAGGAGGTGGGACTAATTGATATATGGAGAGACTTGCATCCCTACCAAAGGGATTATACTTATTTTTCCTCACCGCACTCGTTATACACAAGAATAGATTATTTCATAACTTTTGGGAAAAATAAAGATAAAATAAACACTTGTGCAATTGGAGCAATAGAGTTAAGCGATCATGCACCAGTATACCTGTCTGTTGATTTAAACGTGCAACCAAAACTCAATAATTGGAAATTAAATTCAAGCTTACTGAATGATCCTCACTTTAAAGGACAAATTAAGAAAGAGATTCACTTCTATATGGAAACTAATAACAATGGTGAGGTGTCTCCTCCTATACTGTGGGATGCCTTAAAAGCTGTCCTGAGAGGGAAAATTATAGCAATATCCTCTTATAAGAAAAAGATGAGAAATAAGAAATTAGAAGAGCTACAAAATAGGAATTAGAGAAAAGGCATGAAAGAAAAACATCTCAGGATATATTGGAGGAAATTAGGAAAACAAGAAATGAAATAAATGATTTGACCACATATGAAATTTAAAAAAAATCAATGTTTCTTAAACAAAGGTATTATGAGGGAGGATCAAAAGCAATGAATGTATTAGCCTGGAAACTAAAAAAGAAAATAGCAGATAATACAGTTCACAAAATTAAACATCCAGTGACAAAACTAATAAAAAAATAAACCAATAGAAGTTCAGAGTGCATTTGAAACATTTTATAAGACTCTGTATGCTAATAACACAGAGAGTAGTATAGTTGAAATTAACAGTTTTTTAGATTCTCTTGATTTACCAGTACTGAATGAAGAACAGAATAAAACTTTGAAGATATAACAGAAAAGGAACTAAGAATAGCAATAAGTAAAGTTAACAGAAATAAATCTCCAGGATCAGATGGATATACGGCAGAATGGTACAAGGAGCTAAAAGAAGAATTAATACCAGTGATGCTTCTAACAATGAATTGGATCCTAAAGAAGGCTCAAGTACCTTCTAGCTGGAAAGAAGCAATTATCTCTTATTCGATTCAGTTAATTGGAACTTTCTTTACCGAGTCTTGCATACATTTGGCTTTCACGAAAATATAATTAAGACAATACAGGCACTTTATGATAACCCTACGGCAAGGATTAAAATTAATGGCTACCTATCAAATAGTATTAAGCTGCAAAGAGGAACAAGGCAGGGCTGTGCGTGTTCACCATTATTATTTGCGTTATATCTGGAACCATTGGCTCAATATATAAGACAAAATAAAGAAGTAGAAGGTATTAATATCCATGAAAAGGAGCATAAATTAGCCTGCTATGCAGATGATATTTTAATATTTTTGGGTCAACCATCAAACTCTTTACCTAAATTAATGCAATCATTTGAATACTTTGGTCGACTATCTGGATATAGGGTTAATATGAGTGAAACACAATTGCTTAAGTACAACTATATTCCATCAGAAGAAATTAAAAATAAGTATCAATTAGCATGGCAAACAGAGTACTTTAAATATCTAGGAGTCATAATACCTAAGGATCTTACAGAACTATTAGAACGAAATTATTTACCAATACAGAAAAAAATTAAGGAACATATAGCGAGATGGAATCTAATTCCATATTTAAGTTTATATTCGAGAATAGACTCAATTAAAATTAATATTCTTCCTAAATTATTATATTTATTTCAAACATTACCAATAGAAATGAACCAGAAACAGTTTAATGAATGGGATGAAATTTTGTCAAGATACATATGGCAAGGAAAAAGGCCCCGAATTAGATTTAAAACCCTACAACTTAACAAAGGAAAAGGGGGTGGGGCTTACCTTCTCTTAGGGAATATTATTGGGCAGCACAATTAAGGCCTATGATATGCTGATGTAATCCTTCATATGACGCTCAATGGAAAGTTATTGAGGAGAGTCTGACCTCCATCCCCATATAAGCTATTATAGCAGACAGAAGCTTGCAAAATTTAATAAAAACTATTGAAAATCCATGGATCGACTTCCGGTGTCATGGTGGCGAGAGTAGCAGCATAAACAGGAGCTCCTGCATCGATAGCTAAAATAATCCGCAATTCAAGAATATAATTCATTAAAAGCGACTTCCCCTTTAAGAAATATGAGCGGAGATAAAAATAAGAAGGGACGAGCCCCAGGCCGAAGCTTAGAAACGCGACTTGAGAGTAAGACATATGAAACACGCTCCGAGCAAGAGGGCGAGAGGATGGCGGCGGAGGCCGCAACATCAGCGCTAGGCCCCCTCAGACAAGTGGTGAGTGAAGTAGTGGCGGAGGGCATGCAAGACCTTAAGGCAGAGATGAAGAAGGAGCTATCGCTCGTGAGAACAAGTTTGAAAGAGGACATGAAAGCCCAAATGAGCGAGTTAACACACGAGATAAATCAACAGGTTACCGCCGCCACAAGCAGGATCGAGGAGGTGGGGAAACGTCTGGAAGAAATGGAAAGAAACATGGTAGGGAAGGAGAAATGGGATATTGGAGTGAGGGATGCCATTGTTCAGCTGCTGGATAACCAGAGGCAGCTCCAAGAGAAGGTTACGGATTTGGAGGGGCGCTCACGCCGTAATAACATACGGATATATGGCATCCCTGAGAACATAGAAGGCACCTCCATGCTAAGGTATGTGGAAAGCATGATGATATCGGAGTTGGGGGACGGTGTGGACTTGGGCAGCGAGAAGAGCCTAGGGATAGAGAGAGCTCACCGGGCGCTGGGAGTGCAGCCGCCGCCGGGGGCGCCCCCTCGATCAACGGTGGTGCGCTTCTTAAAGTTCAATATTAAAGAACAAATCCTACGCGCTGCATGGAAGAAGCCTGTATATATAAAGGAGAAACGGATTTTCTTTGATCACGACTATGCCGAAAACATACAAATGAAGAGAAAAGAGTATGGCCCGGTTAAAAAAGTACTTAAAGAAAACGCCATCCGGTTCCAGACCCCGCTTGCTAAAATGCGGGTTCATTTTGACTCGGGAATGGTCCTATACAATAACGCGGAGGAAGCTGCGGCGGATCTAAGAAGACGCGGATACACGGTGGGACCGGTGGCCACAAGAAAGCCCAAAGGCATTACGGCGGAGATGATCAGCAGTATCCTACCGACGAGCGTGGTTGGGCCGCGACGCGCCGGGAATACAGCTGATCTACGCGGGAGCGTACGGGAAAAGCTGAAGGTTTTCCAGCGCACGGAGGACGTCGGTACGGAGGAGTAACACCTGCGCCCCACCCGCCCCGTTTCGCTGTTAAGATGATCATAAGACCAACGGAACAACAGGTGCGCCGGGCTGCTGATCAATACAGGGGGATATATGGTTGGATGGCCTCCTCCCCTGGCCGTGATGGAATATGGCACGTCGATATCCCTTTGATCATAGAGTGGTGAGGGGCCGATGCAGGTGACTCACGTGTTTTTTGTTTTTGTTTTTTAGTTTCCCTTTTTCTTTTAAAATAGGAAACGAGAGGGGCCCCACACTGTGGCATTTCCCCCAGACTGAGAGGAGAGAAAAAACCTCTCTTATGGAAGACCTGGTTTATTTGGTTAAGACAAGTTCTGTCTTTGTTCATGTGTGTTTATTATGTGTTCTGAGGGCTGGGAGTATTGGTATGTTGGTGCAGGAAAATAAGTTGGAAATATATAGAACATATGCAGTATTATAAGGTATTGTCTTTGAATGTAAATGGTATAAAGAATCCCATTAAGAGGAGTAAGATAGTTTCAAAGCTAAAAAGGGAAAAAATTGATATTGCATTTCTACAAGAAACGCATCTCTCAAAGGAAGAACATGAGAAGTGGAAGAGAATGGGATTCAAAAATATCTATTATGCCTCACATAGATCCGGCAAAAAAAGAGGAGTGGCCATTCTGATACCGAACAAGGTTGGTTTTGAGTTTACTGGAGAACATAAAGATAAAGAGGGAAGATTTGTGTTGGTGAAAGGGAAGATGGAACAGGAAGACGTCACGCTGTGTAATATATATGCACCCCCTGGTAGTAGTACAGGGTTCTTTAAGGAGATATTCAGTCTTATCGCCGCAGAAAGTGTTGGTACATGTATATGTGCAGGAGATTTTAATTTACTTCTCCATCCAAAATGGGATACAACTAGCCGAGACCGGAGGGGAACTAAATTAGAGAAACAAGTAAAAACAATGTTGTCTGAGTTGGGGCTTATAGATATATGGAGATATTTACACAAACATGAACGCAAATTTACATTTTATTCAGCGAGACATGATATGTACTCGAGGATTGATTATTTCTTTACTTTTAGTAAAGATCTCCACAGAGTGAAGGATTGTATAATAGGACAAAGAGATTTATCTGATCATTCGGGACTAACTATGAAGATTGGGTTTAAAGCTAGCCCCAAAAACACCTTATGGAGGCTTAACACAGGTCTGTTAAATAATGACTTGTTTAAAAGAGAAATGGGACAGGAGTTAAAAACATATTTAGAACTCAATGACAATGGAACAGTTAATCCTACGATTTTATGGGATGCGGCTAAGGCATACCTTAGGGGTAAAATTATTGCAAAATGTGCAGTCCTAAAGAAGGTCAGAGCAAAAAAGCTGTCAGATTTGCAGGAAAATTTGGGAAAATTGGAACAATTGCACACTGTTACAAGGTGCCCCCAGGTATTGGAGCAGATGAGGCTGGTTAAACAAGAGATCCACAAAATTTTAAGTGAGGAAATTGAAAAAAAATTAAAATATAATAGACAACGGTGGTATGAGGCAGGACCCAAAGCTGCTAGGCTATTATCATGGAGACTCAGGAGGCAACAACAGGAGAACACTATTCATAAAGTTCGAAATTTAAGAACAAATAAGATAACTAATAAACTTGAAGAAATTCAGAGAGCATTTGAAGAATATTACACTGAGCTATACACACAACCGGACAAAGCAGATGAGCATAAGATTCAGAATTTCTTATCCAGCCTAGATCTACCGTTTATAGGTAAGCAGCAGAATGAAAAACTCGTCAGAGAAATATCAGCAGAAGAGATTAACATTGGGATCTCAAAACTCAAGACTTTTAAAGCCCCAGGATGTGATGGATTTCCACCAGAGTGGTATAGGCAGATGAGGGAACCCTTAATCCCGCTACTAAAGGCCTCTTTTAATTACTCTCTGAGTGGGGGGGCGCTCCCACCATCGTGGCGGGAGGCGTATATCTCTGTCATACCAAAAGCAGGGAAGGATAAAACTGACCCCAGAGGTTATAGACCTATTAGCGTGTTAAATATAGACTATAAACTATTTGCCGCGATTTTGGCTAGGAGGCTGAGTACATTGATGCCCACGCTGATAGAGGAGGATCAAACAGGCTTCATTGGTAACAGACAAACACACGATAATATCAGAAGGGCCATTCATATTATTGACCGGATACTTAAAGGGAAAACTGGAACAGTTCTCATTGGGCTTGATGCGGAAAAGGCATACGATACAGTCGGGTGGGAATTTCTGTTTCATGTGTTGAAGAGATTTGGGCTATGTGACAGGTTTATTCAGTGTATAAGATTACTATCTGGCAGCCCAGATCAGACCTCTAGTGTGCTGGTGTAACTCTAAGTTTGAGGCAAAATGGAAGCACATTGAGCTTTCCTTGATGGATTTCCCAATACAGTCTGTTCTGGGGTCTCTTGAGAGTTTGCCACAGGCATATCAGATGCAAAATTTATGTGTAAGTTTTTCCCTGAAAAAATGGGCAGATGTGATTAAAATTTTTGGTCTTAATAGGGAAATAGGGTTGCTGGGATGGCCAGCGTATCTCCCACGCTTCCTTCCAGCATTGTTAGACCATAAATTCAGGGAGTGGTCCAGGCATGGAATCACTGCGATCTGTAAGATAGTTAAGCATGGGGAGCTGATCAAATTTGAGGACATGTGTCAGATTTACGAGATCGGCAGGGAAGATTTTTATCGTTACCTGCAGGTTCGGAGCTTCTTCCGGAAGGAAATTAGAATGCTTGACGCAGATGCTAGTGGGGTGATCCAAATATTTATGGATGCTTATGGTGAGAACATTATAAGAGGTACTATAGGCAAAATATACAGAAGTTTTACAGCCATGAAAAAGACCTCAACAAGATATGTCAGTCATCGATGGGAAAAAGAAGCAGGTATAACTATCTCAGAGGAAGATTGGTTGCGGATGTGGAAGAATGTGTTGTCTACCACAAATTCTTTAACATGGCGAGATTTTGGATGGAAGAATTTAATTAGATTCTTCATCACACCAAAGCAGAAATCCAAAATAAGTGGTTCAGGCGCTTCATGCTGGAGGGAGTGCGGGGAGGTCGCTGCAGGTTGCTTCCATGTCTTCTGGTCGTGCCCTAAACTGAAGACCTTTTGGGAGGAGATTAAACAAATGGTGATGGATGTGCTGGAAGTAATACTGGACTTCTCCTTTAGTACCATGTACCTTGGGAATATCCCTGAGGATATAAATAACAGAGACTTATACTTACTGAAAATAATTATGGTTGCATGCAAAAAGGCAATTACTAGGTGTTGGTTACAGACAAGCCCCCCCACGCGGAAGCTGGTCATAGACATTATTAACGCAATTCATCATATGGAACTGATTACCCTCTCACTGCGGCTACAGAAGGAGAAAGGAGAGAGACTTTGGGAACGATGGGATCATTATGTCAAGAGGCTAGAAACTGATACCTCTGTGATGCAGAGGGACAGCTGCGAATTTGTTTGAATGGAACATGCACCTGTGTAATATGTAATATGTGTAAGTAAAACAAGGCGTTGTGTATTTTGGAATATGCGAACATATGTGACTGTATTGGTTCTCCCTGCCCTCTTTAGTTCTGTATGTAAAATAAGATGAAAATCAATAAAGAGAAAGTATAAAAAAAAAAAAAAAAAAAAAAAAGAAAATCCATGGATCAAGTTGACTTTTAAAATTTGGGAAACAGTAATAAAAGAATATAAACTAGAAGAGGATATAGCAGTTCTTAAGTGGTGTGCATATGACACACATTTTGCTCCAAATAAATTGGACACCAGATTCAAAGATTGGACATATAAAGGATTAACAGCTTTATGTATGGTAATGGAGGAAGGCAGACTAATTAGTTTTTGCTTTTGCATTAGATTTTGACTTTGTTAACTACTAGAAGACTAGAGGAAAAATTAGTTACATTAATGGAAACAAAAACACAGCCCTATATTTATTTATTTATTTTTCTTTCCTTTTTCTTTTTCCTTATGTATTTTTTATTTATGTTGTTTGTTGTTTCCTGTTTTGCTTCTTTTTCTTTTCTTCTTCTTCTTTCATTCTTATTGTATGGATATTTTAGTTGTTTAAATATAGAAAAAAAGAAAAAATATATGTACTGAAAGATAGCTGAAGTTGATGGTATTGTATAGTGATTCTAAAATGTCAATAAAAAAAAAGAAGCTGGAATCCAATGAGTCCAAGTCTTCTGCTGATTCAGCATCACATTCATCTTTGCTCCTTGTTCTGCATCCCCACCATGGACTTCATTCCTTTCCAAGCCAGCCTTGAGTGTCCTTTATTCAGCTCATCCTCTGCTTTACTTTTACACCTGATTTTAGCTGCTTTTCTTCTCTCCCTCATAACAAGACAGCTTCTTCTGCCCGAGAACATGTTGGAGTGATTTACTAATCCAGGGCTGATTTTTGGGGAAAATAGTTCCTGTTTTCAAAGTAATCCCCATTTTTCCCAGAATGAAATGTAAGTAGAAATAAATAGAATAGAATAGAATTAGAATAGAATTCAACTTTATTGTCATTGCACATGCACAGGTACAGGGCAACGAAATGCAGTTTGCATCCATCCAGAAGTGCTTTAGTGATATAGGTATATTACAATATATATTAGCAATAGTATAGATATGTAAGTATATTACAGAAATGGGTCTATTATGGTATGTTATAATGTACACGGTATGAAGTATGTTGTGAATATTCTATAACTAAGTATGTACAGGCTGTAGTGAGTACAAGCTATGTACAGGCTATGAACAGGATATAAATATGAAAAACTATACAGAATATGAAATAAATAACTTTACAGAAATTTGAGATATACAGCAATAAAGTGATCTAAGTGAGAACATGAGCCTTTAAAAAGGCTCTTCTGAGGCTGCTGCCAGTGGTCAAAGCCTCCAACAAAGCTCTGTAAGTACATATGTGATCATAGCTTTAGCTTTTAAATGTTTATTCTAGTTAACACAGATCAGGTGGAACAACTCAAATAAAATATCAAAAATATTAAGTGGTCATCGGTACTCAGTTTGTTCAATACTGAATACAATGGAGCACAAATTGTCCACGTTTCTGAAATATTTCTGGGTGTAACTGTCACCAAAGTGCAATTTAGACCTGGCCTGTGGTTGTTATCTAAGTGATAATCATCAATTCTACTAAAACAAATACAAAATAAAGAAATTTGACACATTCTGTTGATATCAAAAGCACACTGAACAATTCAGTGTTGTTTTACTGCTGTTCACTCTTCACTTCTTCTCCTCTGATTCTCTCCACATGTTGCTCTGCATCAGTGCTCAGTTTCCTGACAAAACAAGATGAAATATTGCTAAATATAATAGTATCTCATTACGCTTCAACATAAGTGTTTTATTTTTGTAATTGTTTATCTGTTATTTTTCAGACTGAGTCACTGTGACCTGTCAGAGAGAAGCTGTGAAGCTCTGGCCTCAGGTCTCAGCTCTCAGACCTCTAATCTGAGACAGCTGGACCTGAGTAACATCAACCTGAAGGATTCAGGCGTGAAGCTTCTGTCTGAAGGACTGAAGAGTCCACACTGTACACTGGAAACTCTCAGGTGAGATCAAGCATTTTTCTTTCATCAACTGACAGAATTAGCAGATTAATAATAAGGCAGTCCTCTAATAAGAGGAGATGTGGAGGTGTTTTGAAGGGCAACATACTCTTATGTTAACAAGACAGGAAGTAGTTCCTGGGAACTGCTTCCTTTGTTATTGTCTAAGTAGAAACATGATGGTGAAACAGTGATGAGTTTGCAGAGGTGGATCCACAGCACACAACACAACAATGCTGTTGGGTGCTGAAAGCAGACTTCTCACAGATTCTGAGGCTGCAGGTTTCATCACTGTCCAACCAAAATTCACTGAACCAGCAGTAAATGAACGTCCAAAACTACACTTCATGTTTAAAAAACAGATGATCAGGGGGATTTGTGTTTACATCTTTTCTGTGTGATCTGTTCACCTGCTGTTTCAGCTGTTTGGTGGTTGTTGAGATGGTTTTGTGAACTTTTAGCTGAGATTCTGACGTTTCTGTAGATACCACACATGTCTAATTACTTTGTACAGCATGAATGGCCATAACGAGGTTTTTAACAGTAAGAAAAGTTGTAAAACTTCAGAAAATATAGTTAAAAGTCCAAAACCTTCTACGTCTGGTGGCTTGTGGTAAGGAGCAGATCAAACGAGTAAAGAATTACGTTATAATTATAAATGGCTTCAACAGCACATTCAGGTCTGTGAGACTCATTCAGACACTGAGCCGTGGCTCTGTGCTACATGCACATATTTCTGCATCTCTGCCATTCAGACACACTTTATATATAGTTTATTTTATGTAGTGTTCAATACTGAACTGTACATTTAGTCTTTATAAAGGCAGCAAGTTTTATTCAGTGTTTTCATAAAAGCCTTATTTTTATCCATTTACTGCTATTAGGAAGAACACGTGAGGTTTAAGACCTGGACCAGTTTGAAACCTTTTGTCCTCCACAGTGGAAAATGGGTGGAAATAAAAATGGGTCTCACTTTAGCCAGCTCCTAATTTTATCAGTTCTACTCTCAGCGTCTCCTGTATATCTCCTGTATAAATGTTGCACTCAGCTTTGTGCTCTCCAATATCACTGAAATGCAGCCAGATGCTGCTCATTTTGCCTTTTCACTCTTTCCTGACACGCTTGCATTTCAGTACAGCTCCCATTTCTCTGTGTACTGGTCTCTACCACTACCCTTGCTGTCTATGGGACATGTCCTCTTTCACATAATGGTATGATCCCAGTCTGTCTCTTAAAGTGATTGGCCACATGGTTTGCTCATCAGAATAACATCTCAGCCGTGCTCACATTGATTATCAGCAAGCCTGAAAATTCATCAATATTTGACATATGAAATTATGTCAAGGGCTGGATTTGGCCCACGGGCCATATGTTTGACACCCCTGGTTTACACGGTTTGGTATTCAATGTACAAGTGAGTTAGCTCTCAGGTAACTAGCAGACAAGCTAACTGCTGGGACTGCGTCTTTCTAACCAGAGCGTCAGACACTCAGACTGGTTTCCTTTGTGGATGATGATGTGTTCTCACACTGGTCCTTCATGCTGATGCTGCCATCCACCCACTGCTCCTGGATTCTCATCATCATCTCCATCAGCCCTCACAATACTCCACCTTCATCAGCTTCATGTTCAGCAGCCTGGATGGACAGTAATTCTTTCCATGGGTTATGGTGGGACATTGAGAGCTGAAGTCAAACAACAGTGAGAATGAAAGACTGATTCATTTCTATTTAGTCTTGTGATGTGCAGCTTTGTTCAGAGCATTAAGTCCCAGCAAAGATTACTGAGGTCATAGAGTCCTGATGAAACCTGTGTGCTTATAGAAACTGAGACCAGATGAACCAGAATAGAAGGACATTAAAATGAAGTGTCAGCTACACAAAGGCAAAGCTATTCAGTTGTTGCTGTGAGTTATTTAAATGGAGGATGGAGTCAGACTTTAAGCTGCTGGACTCAGTCACTATATCCTGTTGTCCTCATAGAACCTGGACACACAGACTCACCTGTGACACAGTGACACACAGTGTGGGCTACACACACATTAGAAAGTGGATCAGTCACACTTGTGCAATCATTTGTTGTGCTGGGAAACCATGAACACTTTGAATCACATTAATGGCTTTGTTACAGCAACATGCAGTCATGAGTTCAAAAGTAGTGCATTGTGTACTTATTTTAATAGTACTGCAGTATGAGAAGTGCAACATTCAGTGTGCAGAAACAGATCAGGTGCTTTCTAACAGCAGTGTTCCCTTTAACACAGCAGCAGTTCAAATATTTCTGTCAGTCTGAGCTGAAACATGAATCTAATCAAATATCAAATCAAAGTTCTTTGCCTCTGCCAGGACGTTAACATTTGATCTAGTTTTTTACAAAGTTCCCTCAGCGTCCAGAGCCACCAACATACCTTTGATCAACAGCAAGTGAACATTTATAAATGTGTGTTTGCAGAACAGGAAGCAGCAGAACTATTGTTCTGTTATCAGGCAGCAGCACAAACGCTCATCAGCTCATTTACTGTGCAGGACTTTGAGTGTGTGAAGTGTGTGTTTGTGCTGGATTTCCTTTGGAGAATCTCAGTCAGAAACCAGACAAAGAAAAACTCTTTCAACAGTCCAGGTTGAGTTGACAACATGAACTGCATTTATCTTCCTCTGACTGACATGTTCTTCCTCCTCTGCACCGAGCCAGCTGCTAAGACTCACAAGCTCATTGACATTTTCTGATGATAAAGAAACTCTCTTCTTCTGCACAATATGAGCAGCAACAGAGAAGAAGCTTTCACAGGTACAGATGTTGCAGCTGTGGCCAAGTACATGTGCTGCATGTTGGAGCAGCACTCTAATGGACAGGCCTCTGTACTGATGGTGGGCTCTGCTCTGTATCCACCACACTGTTCTCAGCTGAGTCTTCCTCCTGTTCACACTCTGATGAAGCACCAACAGGGCCAACTTCTTCTCTGGTGGCTCGGATGTTGTTGCTTCCACAGGTTTCCCTCCAACAACCCTCTGTTCCTGCAGTAAGTTCAGTAAGATCTGGGTAAACACTTGAGCTCCTTGAATCTGGCTCCAGCAGCAGTTTTCACATATACAATGTTGGCATTTTGCTTGCGTGTCTCCAGGTCTGTTCTGAATGTAGACTTGAATTTGACCACGTAGGCGGGGTCATCATCTGAGCTCTCCATCACCTGAGAGAGATGACAAAACACAGAATCACAGAGCATGAAACCAACGTTTCTCCTCCCAGAAGTTCAGTCACAGACCTGCAACAGAAACAAGAAGATTCAAATGACGCAGAGCTTTCATTTACTTATATCCACAAACATGTCCTCTACATATTCATGCTGTATTTACACACACATACAGAGGCTGTTTGTCTCTCACACACAGACAGGACACTGAGAAATACATCATGTTAAATATACCTGCAGGCTTCCAGCTGTGCGCTTTGTCCCTGTCAGCTGTGATTGCCATGGCAACCTTGGTGTTGTGCGCGATGCAGGGACGTGTTCAAAGGCAGACGTCTGGCAGCAGCATCATATTTGATGCACTATCTGTACTGAGTGTGCTGACTTTATTTCAAATGTCCCACTGCTGTGCAACATGAATCACATGTTCTGCACGTTTCTGTAACTCCCAGGTAACCATGGTTACACAGCCACGCCCAGTAGTCTCCAGAGAGACCAACAGCTGGTTCACGTTGTAACGCCGTGGCTTTCGTAGCCTCTCCTTTTTGTACAGCTCATGTGTTCTTCTTGTGATGCTGCGTCTTGAGGCTCATACATGCCGTCATTTGTTGATCCTAAGAACGTTCCTCAGACCGACTTCTTCAACAACAGATAACTTTAGTTGTATCAACACTGCCTCCTGGAACAGTTTAAAATGAACATGTCAAAGATCTGTACCTGTCTCCATGTTTCTGTCCCCGCCCCTTTCTTTCTGTCCTGGGTCATGTGAGCGCTGCAGTAGTATTAGGCCCACCCTCAATGCTCCCATTGGCTGAGACGCATAATGACGCCCATTTTAAGCCTCCTTGTTCTGTGAGCGTGCACAGATCCTGAAGCAGAAAGCCTGGGTTACAGAGAAATGATCATCACTGTGATGATGCTCATCATCTCTGACTGGGATTTGAGGTTTTGTCAAAGCAGCAAAGAAAGCCTGGCTATGTTGGACTGGGTGTGGCAGCAGCTCCCAGTTTGAGTTCAGGAGACAGACACCCTCTCTACTTTGAAGATCAGCTTCAAACTTTCCTTTTTGATAAAGCTTATAGTTCGAGCTGGATCAGGTGACCCTGAACCATCCCTTAGTTATGCTGCTATAGGCTCAGGCTGTTGGTGGACTTCCCATGATGCTCTGCTTTCTTCTCCCCTCTTTTCACTCCTGATGCTTTTATATGTCACTACTGCATGTCCTTAACTTTTGTCTCTCTGTTTTGTTCTTGTCTCTCTGAGCTCATCTCTTCTCTTTCCCCTCACCCTGCAACCAGTCATGGTAGATGCTCCTCCTGGAGCCTGTTTTCACTGGGAGGATCTTTGTGTCAAAGGGAGTTCTTCTTCCCACCATCACCAAGTGCTGCTCACAGTGGAGGCGGTTACCTTACACTGTTAAACAGCTTCAGATGACTGTTGTTGTCTGTTGGGTATTGTCACTTATAAATAAAGTTACAATGGATGGATGTAAATGGATAGATGTTATTGTGACAAAGAGAAAACAACTGTTGACAGATAGATTGTTGTTTTGTGTGTCTGCAGTCTGTCAGGCTGTCTGATCACAGAGGAAGGCTGTACTTCTCTGGCCTCAGCTCTGAGCTCCAACCCCTCCCATCTGAGAGAGCTGGACCTGAGCTACAATCATCCAGGTGACTCAGGAATGAAGCTGCTCTCGGCTGGACTGAAGGATCCAGGCTGGAGACTGGACACTCTCAGGTATGGAGAGAAAATCTGATAGAGGAGGAAGAGCTGGAAACATTTCCTGTGTCTTTCACTCACTTCCTGTTTGTTTCGGGCAGATGACACATGAACAATCACACATGCAGGAATATTTTCAGGGACAGACACACTAGCTGTCTAGCTGGATAGTTCATGGATATTTATGTAGGGGTCTCCAAGGAGTCTGTTTGCGGGAACATTTAGGTCACAGGTGTACCTGATATAGATACCAGTGTACCTAATAAAGTGTCAGCTAACATTTGGAAATGGAAGCTTAAATAATGACAAACTGTACATTCACAGCTGAATTCACAATAAATTTGTTCTCAAGTGCACATTTTTCTGTTATTGTTCTCAAACAACAGAATGAGAATGAAATATTGATTCTAACAGGGCCCATAAACAGCATTAGCTTAGCAGCATGAGCTTATCAGTTTCCATCATGGTCACACAAATCCTTAGCAGAGAAAAGTGGCCTACTTAGCAATAGCTGCTCAAGTTGTATAAAGAAAGGGAAAACAGTATTAGCATTAGCTGCTAATGGCAGCTTACTTAGCATAAACTCTTCACATCTTTATAATGCAAGGGAAAGGAGTCACTCATGGAAGCCTATTTAGCATTAACGTCTCACATCATTATAACACAAGAGAAAAGGGTATTAGCATAAGCTACTAATGCTTATTCACCTCAAATTAGCTTTAGCTGCTAATGGTAGCCTACTTAACATTAACTCCTCACTAATATAATGCTAATTCACATCAAATTAGCATTAGCTGCTCATATTGTTATAAGGAAAGGTTTTCCACAATAAAGGCATGGTTAAAAAAGGGAGGAAGGAAGCAGTTGCGACCCTCAGTATGTCTTGAAGATGATCATCCGTAAGTCTGGACCTGTACTTGGACTTATTGAAGTTCAAAGTGGAGAAGAGCTTTTGGCACAAGTATGTGCTACCAAAAAGGCACATGGTCCGCTTGAACATTCGGGAAAGCCGAGGGAAACTAGGGCTCAATTCTCTCAAAAATTGTCCAAGCTTGTCTGCTTTTCCACTCACCTCCCTGAACTTTGCTTTGAGTTCAGAGTTGCACTGCAGCTCAATGAGCTCCATTTGAAGCACAGAAGGGGCATCTTGCACATCAAAGGAGAAGGGGTCCGCAAAAATGTGAAAGGTGGCTCTGTGTGTCTTGAAGTCAGCAAATCTGTGATCAAATTCCTCCTGTAGCCTCAAAATGACATCAACATACTCGTCAGCACTGAATGGTGTGCCTGCATCCACGAGTGCCTTGCATGCTGGGAATTGGCAAAGGTTTGTCTGAGAGAGCTGAGCTTTCCAGAGCGCCAGTTTTGTGGAGAATGCTCTCACGTTGTCATAGGCAGCACTGACAAGTTGCCCCTGGCCTTGTAACGTCTTGTTCAGTACATTAAGCTCATGTGTCATATCAACAAGAAAAGCTGAGTCCATGAGCCATTTGGGATCAGTTAGCACAGGAACACTAACTCCATCCTTCTCCATGAAGGCTTCACTTCTGCTCTCAACTCAAAAAGTCTCTTTAATACATTTCCCCTGCTGAGCCAACGTACCTCAGTGAAGTCGAGCACATCCCCATATTCTGACTCCATTTCCTCTAAAAAAGCACAGAACCTTCGGTGCTTTAAGCCCCTGGATCTGATTTGGTTGATGCATTTCACAACAATAGACATCACATTGTCAAACTTCAGGCATTTGCTGCAAAGGACCTGCTGATGGATGATGCAGTGCAGAGCAATGGCCTCCTCCACGCCTTCCTCTTCCAGTTTGTTTTGTGCCACCAGTCCATTTTCCCTCCCTGTCATTGATGGCGCTCCATCTGTTGTTATTCCAACAAACCTCTTCCATGGCAAACCAACATTCTCAATGGCATCACACAGCTTGTAAATATCTGCTGAGCGGTGGTCTGGCCATGCATTGGAATTACTGTGAGCAGCTCCTCCATCACTTCAAAACTGTCATCAACACCACGGACATACATTGGGAGCTGGGCAGTGTCGGTGATGTCTGTGGTCTCATCAAGAGCGACTGAGTATACACTGAAACATTTGGCTTTCTCACACAGTTGGTCATAAATGTCACTTGACAGGTCAGAAATGCGATCTGCTGCGGTGTTGGCAGAAAGGCTGATGTTGCTAAACTGACCTTTCTTTCCCGGACAGACTATATTTGCAGCCTGCAATATGCACTTTTAGACAAATGCACCTTCTGTGAATGGCTTCCCTGCTTTAGCAATCATCTCACTAACCACGTGGCTCCGACTGCTGCATTATTCTCTTTGGTTGCTTTCTTGGAGAAATCTTGCTGCCTCAGTAGATCTGTTTTAAGACTGGCAACCCGGTTCGCTCTCTCGTCTCCCTGGTATTTTGCATCCAGCTCAGCATGTCTAGTTGTGTAATGACGTTTCAAATTGTATTCCTTGTGCAGCGCAACTTTCTCTGTGCAAATAAGACAGGTCGGGGTGCCCCTGTGCTCAACAAAGAAATATTGCATTTCCCACTTTTCCTGAAATTGTCGGTGCTCATCACCAACCTTTCTCTTCACCGCAGGCTTTGAAAAAGACATGTTTGGGGCTATGTGACATTTATAATTCTACTTGGTGTCACTGTCGCATTGAAGTTTCAATCAAGCGTTTAGCCGACGGACGGGGAACGTCTCAACGCGTAGAGAACGTCATTTCTGCTTCTTTTTCTTGCAACCGTAGCACGGCGATCGGCAGATAAAAAGCCGGTAGCAGTCTCCTTTGTTTTTACGCTCGATGTTCATGTCTTTCATGACGACACGAACACCGTGGCGTTTGCAGATGGTAGAAAGTGCAGGGATAGCGAGCGCAAAAAAGGCGACTGCTCACGGCGCCGGGCTGTTGTTACAGGAGAAAGAAGCGGAAATGACACCGTGACATATAACAAATAACATCAGCTGTTTCTGATGTTAGTTGTTTTGACTGCTTTTACATTATATTGAAATATATGTAATGTTCATGTTTGCTGCAATGCAAACGCAGTGATGCAAATAAAAACATCGAGCCACAAATTACGGTGCGACCCTATAATTAGTCCGGGTTACCGGGGACTGTTGTTGCCGATGAACAGGTGTCGCTATGTGACTGCAGACTAAATTGGGCTGCATTGAGTTCATGACTTTTCTTTTATCCCGCCGCCTACGCATCACTGTGAGAGTTAATATGAGATCTCTCTCTGTGGAAAAATAACTTTAAATCCCACTGACGTGTGTATAAATCTATATACGTATAATGTCCCGCTGGGCAGCAACTTAAAAAAACAACTTTTTTTGAAGTGTTGTGAACGCAGCGCGCTGGGGCGAATGTCGGCATTTGCCCAATAGAAAGGAGGAAGCCAGCCAGGCACAGGAAAGAAAGAAACACTCCAGGGCAACGCTGCTGGAACTTTGACTCATTGAGAAATGTTTCCCTGCTTGCATCAAGCCCGGCTGGTGTCCCCTGAAATCCATATCCCACCCTGATTGGTGGGTTAATTCAGCTCCGCCCACAACACTGTAAAGTGTCATACATTATCAAACTAACATTACATTTTCATATTAAGGTGGGGCCAAAAACTATCGTCCTGCGGGCCACAATTGGCCCACGGGCCGCGAGTTTGAGACCCCTGGTGTAGGAGGACACCTACTCTGTGTCTGGTTAAGTATAAGAGCCCTTTGTTAGGGGGACCGCTGGACTCTTAGCACCAGCTTTGGGGTCACAGGGTCACATCTGGAACACACACACACACACACACAGACACAGACACACACACACACACACCCACACACAGACACACACACACACACACACACTATGCACACACTGGTACTCTTTGTTCATACCTGTGTAAGACGTCATAATGAACTTGTGCATATTCATGTAAGCTCAATAAAGAGCAGTGTTACGAGGGAGCAGACGAGAGCGACTGAGGTCAAGTGAAGGAACGGCGCTGTCACAGTTCTCTCCCTCATCAATTGTCTGGTTCCAGCGGTGGGTCTGTGCTAGACGACCCATCACCAGCTTTTTCCACTGGTTACCAGTACGTGGTAGAATCCACTTCCAGATCTGGTTGTCTTTAAATCTGTGAATGGATTGGCTCCATCTTATCTCTCTTTAACAAAAGAATCCAAGTGGAGCCCTCAGGTCTGCAGATAAGCAGCTTCTGACCAGAACTAGACGTAAAAACAGAGGTGAGCTTTATCGATGGCTGCAGCCAAACTCTGGAACAGTCGCCCTTCACATCAGGTCGTCACCAACACTGGACATTTTTAAAAGCCGGTTGGAAACACATTTGTACTCTGTAGCTTTCAATCCTGACCAGTCTTTATAGTCATTACTGTGTATGTTTCCTATTTTCTCTCTACTCTGTGCAGCACTTTGGCTCAAGCTGTTTTTAAATGTGCTGATAAATAAATGTAGATTTCTTTGAATAAAACAGTGGAGCCGAGCTTTGAGCTCAGTGTGTAACAGTGTGTGTGTGAGAGCCATGTAATGTCCATGTGTGCATGCTGACTGTGCTGCTCTGACCCCCCTCCTCCTTTCAGGGTGGAGCCTGCTGGAGTCCGATGGTTGAGACCAGGTCTGAGGAAGTGTAAGTGTGTTTTTAATGGGATTCATGAAAACAAAGCAGCACACATTCAACCATCTTCATCATGTCAGGAGTCATCATCAAAGTGTCAATCAATGAACAGATGATGGATCAATAACTGCAGCTGGATTGTGTTTGTTCTCTCCATCAGATTCCTGTCAACTCACAATCGACACAAACACAGTGAACACAAAGCTCCAACTGTCTGACAACAACAGGAAGGTGACACGTGTGGAGGAGGTTCAGTCATATCCTGATCATCCAGACAGATTTGATGATGTTTATCAGCTGCTGTGTAGAAATGGTCTGACTGGTCGCTGTTACTGGGAGGTCGAGTGGAGAGGAGACGTTTGTATATCAGTGAGTTACAGAAGCATCAGAAGGAAAGGAGACAGTAATGACTGTTTGTTTGGAAACAATGATCAGTCCTGGAGTCTGGTCTGCTCTGATGATGGTCCTCAGTCTGTCTGGCACAATAACAGCTACACATCCTTCTCCTCCTCCTCCTCCTCCTCCTCTGTCTCTAACAGAGCAGCAGTGTATGTGGACTGTCCTGCTGGCACTCTGTCCTTCTACAGAGTCTCCTCTGACACTCTGATCCACCTCCACACCTTCAACACCACATTCACTCAAACTCTTTATCCTGGGTTTTGGTTCTGGTCTCGTGGTTCCTCAGTGTCCCTGTGCTGAGTGGAGTGTAAAGAGTGTCTCCTGTTACAGAAACACTCTGACTGTTGAACAGATAGTTCAGTCTGTACATGTCTGTCTCTTTCACTCACAAACACGTTTTCAGATTCATGGATTCAATCAGTTGATGTTTGAAACTCTTCTAAATGATTCCTTGTAAACTTCTTCAGTCACAAACAAACAGGAAGTGATGTCACATGTGTTCCTGTCCACACAGCAGAATGAGTCTATTGCTGACAGTGATGTACAAACAGAGTGAGCATTTCTGAGGCCCAAAATAAACTGAGTAGTTCACTGAATGAACAATGGACTGTGAGCTCAGTTCCTTCATCATTAGTATGGATTATATATGTATATGTATTATATTAGTATCATATATATCAGGTGCTGCTGCTTTCAGTCATTGTGCAAATGTGCTGTTTGTAAGCTTGTAAAGCTGCAGTCAGCTGAGACTGAAGAAGTCACCTGATCAGTGAGCAAACGTTTCTGAAAACGTCCAGATGAACAGAATCAACCTTTTGGGATCAGCCAGCAATGCAGCATCATTGTTGTTCAGCTTCAGAGGTTTGCAGGAATGAACTGATGACCAGAAACAGCTGCAAAGTCCAAGAAAATACCAGCTGGAGTTCAGCTGCATTTGAAGAAGTCAAAGAAAAGTAAGGATGGCAAAGGGCGACGTTTTCTTCCAAAGAGCTGCAAACATGGTCGACGCCTCATTAGAAGAATCATCTGGACATTTGTGAGGAACTCTAACCAAGAAAGCAACGTCACACAGATCCAACAGACAGTTTCCATGACTGCAAGTGTTGAGTGGAAAAATGCTACATTGCATTATTGCATCCTCTCACCACAGGAGGCGCTGTTGGCACCACTGATTGCTGATCAGCTGTTCTCTGATGATCTGATTGATACTGTGAATAACGGGACTCACTGAACTCTGTGACACAGTGAAGATTACAGAGTTTAACTTCACCCTTTAAGACTGACCACAGAACCAAGTCCGCCAGAGCTTTTGTTATATTTTTACATGCTGTGGAGCCATTTGTGGGAGCATTTCAAGTTGCTATACATCAATACAACTGTTATAGCCCTAATTTTAATAATATGTATGCATTAAGTCCATAGTAACTACATAAACTGCAAAAAAAACCTCTGCTCATCCATCTCTGTGTGTATCAGGATACATTTGGTTCATAATACACAGAAAAATCAGAGTTATTACCTGTAATAAATGTGAAAGATTCCTGCAGTGATAACCAGGCAGGACTGAAACACATCCAAGCTGTCACCACGGTAACAGCACCGCCCATCCACAGGTGAGGGGAGGAGCAAAAAGAGGGACTTTGACCATTTTATACTAAAAACACTCAACTAATGTTTCTAATATGAAACAAATAAGCCCACATTAATGTGAGCGTTTATTAAATAATAATAATGATGATTTCCTCCTGATCTCATTTCCACAGCAGAGAAAACTGTGGTGTATATTGAGGTGGAGGGTGTGGTCTGTGGCTCAGGTGTAGAGTGAGGGTGGGGTGCACCACAGCAGCATGCTGGGACTGCTGAGGGTGGAGGAGGGAGTGATGATGACATCAGAGCTGCAGCACAGAGACCAGTGAACACACAGTCTGTTCATCTTTGCATAGATACAATATACAGCACAATATTGAATGACAGACACGCTGTGGGAGCTTCCACAGATACACTGACGTCAGCATCCAGAGTCCTCCTGCTGCTCCCCCCTCAGAGCCCCGTGATCAGCACCAACACATTCAGTTAGATGACAGAGTCCAGCTGCAGCTAGAATCAGCTCCCCTCTGTGAACAACAGCACAGCGTCAGTGTTTCACACTCAGTGAAAGGAGGAAACAGCAGAAGAACACCATGTGTGCTACGTTTCCCAGGACACACTACAAACTGCACAAATACAGAGCAGCACGTGGAAGGACCTGGAGCTGCATTTACAGAGCTGCAGACAGCGTGATGTCCTGTATGGACAGGTGGAAGGAACCAAGTCCTCAGCTGGAACACTCGTGTTTGTCCACAGACAGGAAACACAGCAGGAAACTTCCTCACAGAAGTGCAGCTCATGGATAACACACTTCCTGTCAGTCAGAATGAGGCTGCAGCCAAACACAGAAAGGTGTTTTTGTCCAGATGAGCCCAGAGAAGAAACACGAGTGTTCACAGACATCAGAAGCTCAGAGAGGTGAAACATGAGGTTGGAGTCCTCGTCAGCATCCAGAAGAGCTGCTGTGAAACCCTGAGTACTCATGACAGACTCTGATGGCACAAACACATCATGATTCAAACAGAAAGACAAACATGGAGCTCCTGATCCTCCTGCATGAGAACAAGCTGACATGAGCGCTGTGTCTGAGAGTGTCTCCCTGTCACAGTGACAATAACACAGCTGCTGCTCACAGTCATTAAACTGACCTGAGGTCAGCTGTGCTCCTTACATATGAACCATGTGACCTCACATCAGTGCTGTGGATGACTGTAGTCATAGAAGAGTAGAGCTGTAGCAGGTGGTGTGAGGAGGAGGTGGTGTATTGTAGTTAACGCAGTACTGAAACACTCCAGCAGAGGGCGCTGTTAAGTCCTTATTGTAACACAGTTACTGTGTGCAGTTAGACTTCATACATAATCTGCACTTATTTCCATCAGACATGCTGTCAGTAAATGATTGGTTTCTATTGATTCTACTTCCTGTTGACTCGTTTGATGACAGTGAAACAATCACAGCTGATTGTGTGATGATGTAAACTGTCACTGTTACATTCAGTGTGTGTGACATAATGTTAGTGCAGGCTGATAACAGCCTGGTTCTGTTAGAAACACATGAACGTGTCCATAGATCAGTGTGTGTTTAACATGAGAGCTTCAGCCCTGCTGATGTGTTAAATAAAGACATGCAGGAAAACTGATGAGACTCTGAAATAACTCTTTATATTTATAATGTAACTCTGCATCAAAAGAACAACAAAGGATCCCAGACAGGTTTCTGTGAACAAAGACCATTCTGATGTTTCTGTGTTTCTAACACTTTGACATTATTAGTAAACAGACTGCAGTGAGCAGCATTTATAAAGAGCTTCTATATAAAGATATGACAGCTGTTTGACAAGTTTATCACTCTGTGTTTGGACCTGATCAGTCCAGCTGTTTACTTGAAACATGTTCATTTACCTGTTCTGTTATATTCATGTTCTTGTCTCTGTTGAAAACACATTTTAATGTCCCTCAGATTTTTCTCCCAGATGAATAAATATAAAAATGACACAAACTGACTGCAGCTACTTTTTGTCCTTTCTGTCAAAAACCTTCATGTGACTCATGAGAGACACGTTTCAGCTGTTTGTGACAGATCAGAGGCCAACAAGTCATTTATAACACTTTCCATCATTGTTTAAAGTTCTCAGTGTTTCTGTGTTGCTGCGTATAGGATCTCCCAGCATCATCACTGTGCTGTCCAATCATTGTGTGCGAGGTTACCCTTATAGTGCGATGTGTGTTTGCACAAAGAGAAGCATGTGTGTCAAATATAAATAAGCACAGAACAGAAACAGCTGCTCGTTTCTTCTGTTTAGAGTCAAGTTAGTGTTTTGTGTCTTTGTTTGAGGCCTGATGTCGAGCAGAGGTGTGTGTAACTGCACTGGTCTGTTATATGTGTGAAGTGTGTGCTTCTCTTCAGCATCATCTTTGTCACTGCTGATTCCTTTGTGTCATCATGTGTTGAGAAGAGAGAACAGTTATAACGGAGGAGCAAAAGGAAGCCCTGAAATCTGCATCAACAAGGAAGTGTTGGCTCACCAGTGATCCCAGCAGAGCCACTGGTTTGGCTCCAGTTGTTCTAGATTCAATGATGTTGTTGCTACAGATACATGTCAGCATCTTTATTGAATTTTATATGAAGCAGAAATGGTGTCATTAGGAGAAGAGGAGAACAAGTCCGGCGAGGAGGCAGCAGCTCTTAAAGATGAAACAGCAGCTCAGCCCTGAGCTCAGAGAGCTGCACATGAAAAAGCTCCTCAAGCAGATCCTGTCAGAGGTTTGTCATCAACAGGAGGAACTGTTCACATCATAGGATGAAGATGCTGTCAGCTGGATGAAGAAGGTTATTTAATGCAAACGTTCACACTGAAGTCAAATTGTTATCGTGTTGAACAGATTCATGTACTGATCGTCTCCAGAATGTTAGAAGAGCTTCAATGAATCATTAGAAACAACTTACAGCTGCACAGCTGTGTCAAACACATCTGTGTGTCATTGTGGGATTGTTGTGTTTCTACATGTGACACACGTCTAAAACATGCACACAATCTGAACACAAACAGGGACTCATGTGTTCCCACAGCCAGATGCTGAGAGCCATTTCCTTGTAGTCCTGTGTCTACATACATGAACCATTAGATGTTATTGGAATGATTGTCAGCTCTGATAGTTTCATGTGTGTTTAGCTGGACGCTGTTTGATCCTCGACATGTTTAAAGGTGTCCAGTCCTGAGACACTGGGGCTGGAAACAGCTGTGATGTCATTGGACTGTCACACAGACAGAAGTGCATGAAGTGAGCAGCCGAGGAGCCGCTGATGTTTTGGATTCAACAGCATTTGAAAGGTCGACACAGACACATTTGCACACAGAAAGCTGAATCTGTCATATGCCACAGTGAACTCACTGTTCAGTGTTTTTCAGGAAGCTTCTTAACTGCCTCTGCTGCCAAACAAGCAGCTGATGTCCTTGAGAAGAAGCTGAAGAAGTCTTCAACAACAAATACAGGAAGTGGACTTTCAAATACTAGATTCACTTTAGACTCACAGAGAAATGACTCAACCAGCTGTGTTTGACTATATGAAAGGTCAGTGTGTGTCTGCACACAGACTGTTGTGTTGGACTGTTATTCAGTTGTCTGCTGAATGTTTTCAAATGTCTGCATCTCAGCTGTGATGAGGCTGGGGGTCACGGGAGGCCACCGTAGCAGCCTCTTCAACATCATGACATCATCATAAATGCTGCTGGACTGTCTGATGGGCTGACGGTGAAAAAGCCGTCGGGAAGGAAACAGAAGACGTTTCAGAGGCTGCAGCAGATTTCTTTGATTCGGGGCCTTTTTCAGCTTTATTGGACAGAGCAGTGAAGATAAGTGACAGCAAAGCAGAGAGAAAGGGGGCGTGGCCCGGGTCAAAGCCAGGCCAGCTGCTCTCCACCTCGTGGTCACCTGCTCATCCTAGTGAGCTCCACCAGCAGCCCTTTCACACACTTTACACTGTCAAACACTGTGTGTGGACCTCAGCTAACAACAGGCTACATTTAAGTCTGGACTACATGCTTTTATATTGTTTTTATTCCATCAGCAGCTCAACATCATGAGCAGCTTTGACATAAAGACATCAAACTCAAGCTGACTTTAAACTACTTTTAATACAGGGGCTCAAAAACAACAACATCTTTATTATATATCAGGACACAAAGTCATTTCATCTCAAAGGGAAACAGCTTTATTTGGAATAACCAGCACTATCAACTGGTTTGGGATCTCCACCAGTTTCATGTCTTTGCAGCTTCTCCAACAAAGTTCCTGTAAAATCAGCATGTTTGTCTTTATTGGTTTGATAGTGATTGATTATTCAGTCCCAATCTGCTGTCATCTAAAGAACAAAATGATGTTTCTATGAGTCACAAAGCTCCAGATGTTGTCGGCTTCACAAAGAAAACAAAGAACTTAAACACAAAGTGTTTGGAGCCAAAATGTTCCCAAGCTGCTCTTTTTGAAATGGCAGAGGTACAGTGGTGTCTAACAGCACACTGTGGAAGGCAAACATGTTATTGTTGGATGAAACTTCATGAATCCTTTGTAGATTTGAGCTGTTGGAGCCTTTCTTTTCTCTTCAGGTGTACAGATGCTGAGGAGGCAGGTGAAGCAGGTGGAGCTGTTGTGATGCTGGCAGAGGGTGTGTCTTAGTAACTCTGTGAGGCAGAACTGGATCCAACATTGTGGATGTGTTGATGTTGGAGCCATTAAGAGTCTCTGGCCACACTGTAGGATTTCCCTTTGATCCACTGTGGGGGCATTTTGGAGTCTGTCAGTGAAACTCTTCATGTTTGTGTTTGACTCCAGTTTATAGAAACAGAGAAATGTGTCATGCTTTTGTTCGGCCTCCACAAATACACACATTTGTTCATTGGTTGGACTTTTTGGAAGGAGACACATTGAAAACCATGTTAATAAGATCTTGTTGTTTCCTGTGGATCCGACACAGAGAGTGGACTTCAGACAGAAAGCGTGGAAGAGATTTTAGAGGCCGTGTGTGGCAACAGGAAGTTTCTGTGTGTTTGCTGATCTTACATGTGGAAAACAACACGTGATGTTTGTGAAGTTCTACAATGATCATTGTTCTCACAGCATTTTGAGTGGGAACAGTTCAAACTGGGAGTAGTGGGAGTTATTTACTGATTGAAACAAGCTGAATGTTTCTGTGACGATGAAGATCAGCAGCTCAGCTGATCAATGAACTGACATCTATCAGTCGTTTCATGAGATGAAGTCATCAGCAGACATTTGTTCTGACTGTGTGATGAATGTCAGAATGTCAGGGCTCTGCTTTAGTCACTGCTTGATGATCATTGGCTCATTGTTGAATCCAGGGCCCAGTCTGACCTCTGACCTTTGCTGCAGGTCTTCTGTGTTATCTCCACTTTCATGTCTGATCTTCTACTTGTAGTCCTGTGTCTACATATACAGTGGCTTTCAAAAGTATTCGGCCCCCCTGAACTTTCCCACATTCTGTCACATTACAGCCACAAACATGAATCAATGTTATTGGACTTCCAGGTGAAAGACCAACACAAAGTGGTGCACACGTGAGAAGTGGAACGAAAATCATACATGATTCCAAACATTTTTTACAAATAAATAACTGCAAAGTGGGGTGTGCGTAATTATTCAGCCCCCTGAGTCAACACTTTGTAGAACCACCTTTTGCTGCAGTTCCAGCTGCCAGTCTTTTAGGGTCTGTCTCTGCCAGCTTTGCACATCTACAGACTGAAATCTTTGCCCATTCTTCTTTGCAAAACAGCTCCAGCTCAGTCAGATTAGATGGACAGCGTTTGTGAACAGCAGAAATTGAAATTGAAATTGCAGTGAAGTCAGCTAGAAACTTACAGTGACGTGGACATCATGCAAAGACTGCCAGACTCTGTAATACTGCAAATGATCAGTGACTCAGGTTAACACTAAACTTTAAACGGCACCTCTGTGTCTCTGTGTGCTGAACATCTAGGATTGAGTCAGGCTGCATCAGCTGAAGCTGTTATTTGTATATATCAGTATTTTTTTATTCAGGTGTGGGGAAAATACGTAAGACTGCAGTGAAGCGATGCACCAGAGTAATCCCTGGCCAAAGGTATCGTACTCAAATCAGACTACTGATCCAGCCACATCAGCCTTTTGTGAGGTCTGTTTAAAGTAGACTAAAAGTGAACTGCAGGTTCCTGAGAGGTGGACTGTGAGCACAGAAACACATGTTCATACATACAGCTGCAGCAAACTTACATTAATTTTAAATAGATTTGTTACTCTGATGTCTGTCTCTGTGTTAGTCCTCTGACAGACTGGTGACCTGTCCAGGTGTGCTCTACCTACTACTGGGACAGGTTCCAGCCTCTGTAATAGAAATGTTCTGTTATTCTCATTTAAAGTGTTTAAGTGCTTATGCATATGCTTAGTTGTGACACTGTTACTGTTCAGTGAAAGTTGCTAAAACTAGATGAACTTACTTCAGCAGTTTGAGAAAACAACTCCCTTTACAGGCGCTGATAAGGCCAAGGGCACAAAACAGCACAACCATTGATGCGTTAGGTTTCATAGCGAGACACGTGAAGTGTGGTAGGATCAGTTTGTAACTTCCTCCCTCTTCCTTGGAAGGCGTAAAGGAGGAGCACGACCTCTGTGGCAGCGCTGACATGACTGAACTGTGATGTTTGATGTGTGTTGGCGCAGTAATAAATAGCTTGATCACAGCTCTTTCTGTGTTGCAGACTTTATTTAAAAAATTCCACGAAACCCCCCCCCCCCACTGTGAACCTGAATTGAATATTCAGAAGACATTTGTTTAAATAGTTCTACAAATCTGAGCTGTTGGTGTGTCCTTGCATTGTGTGGTAATAATATTAGAGCCTGCAATCTTTCTTACTGGATCTCTACTATGAGTCATGTTACCTGAGATTAGTTCTATGTTTACCTGTCAGCCTGGACGAATGTGCTGTGTGAAGAATGTAAATGACATCAGATCTGAACTGCTTACATCTAAGGAGCCTGTTCATATTTAATTGTAATATGAACCAATGATTTTCTGATTGATTGCTGATATATACAGTGGGGCAAAAAAGTATTTAGTCAGCCACCGATTGTCATCATTTTAGGTGGGGGAACTTGCACAGAGGTCAGTAATTTGCACCAGAGGTACACGTCAACTGTGAGAGACAGAATGTGAGCTGCTTTTAAGCATCTTGTAATCGTCGTTCCAACACAGTGTGTTTGTTTTGATTCGTAGACTTCGAAAATGGTGCCGCGCTCCCACAATGCATTGCGGCGTGACGTCAACTCCAAAGCCCTATAGAACATGTTCTTTTTCATTGTCAAAATTATCAGGAATAAAGAAGAAAACTGATTCAAAACCTGTGGAACCTGCCAAAAAACAAGTTTTACTGCAAAGGATTTCTAGATGTGAAGGTTTTGTGGCTTTTTTCAGTTTCTAAAACAAACTCATTTGTACAGAAGGATATGAGGATGTATATGTCCGGTGGTGGGTTTTTTTCTTCTTGATTTAATGTATTCATTTATCTCTTCACTTAATCTTTCTTTATGTTTTTTTTTTTTTTGATTTGGCATGAGCGATTTCCGGTCCTCACTCCAAGCCAGTTGGTGGCGGTAATGCACCACATGTTCTATCACAGCTGCGTCCGAGAGGACAGGAAACGTCTGTATGCGTCTGCAAACCAGGTAACTACACTCAGCTGAGCCTCTCTGCTAGTCGTTATTAGTTGGAGGGTTTTGCGTCACTTTCTCTCGGCTTGATAAAGGGCTGTATAGAAATCTCTGGTACGTAACACGTAACGTCATTTTTAGGGAGCGTCGCAGAGAAGTGAGGATGTTTCTTTGTTTTTGTCGAGTTTTGATTGAAGACATGTTTCCAGTCCGTTTTTTACTCGTTTGTTTTTTCATTAATAACTTTACATTATCACAGAGAACAAGAAGGCGCTTTGTTTGTCACATTCACCTTATGTCTGTGAAGGTTCTCAGTCATCCAGGTCATCGTAGTCAAAGGAGCTTGCAAAGAAAAGCGTCTGGACTTCTTTAAGTTACTTGAAGACGTTTCACCTCTCATCCGAGAAGCTTCTTCAGTTCTAAGGTCAAATGGTGGAGAGTCCCAGATATAAACCTAGTGGGAGTGACCCCCCACAGAGGGACAAAAGGACCCCCTGATGATCCTCTAATCACCTGAGCCAAGGTGTGAAACTGGGTGTGGGCCCCAATCAGCCAGTTTCGGGTGAGTTCATTGTGAAACCTGGCCCCACCTTATCATGCGAATTCCTGAGGTCAGATGGCCCAGGATGTGAGTGGGCGTTAAGGCGTCTGGGAAGGATCTCAAAACTGGATTATAGATGGCAGAGAGTTGGTGTCGTAAACCCCGCCTCTGTTCAAAGATGGTCGCTCACAGTGGACATAGATGCTTCTTTCACTCCTCTTTCAAACCATCTGTCCTCTCTGTCCAAAATGTGAACATTAGCATCCTCAAAGAGTGTCCTTTATCCTTAAGATGCAGATGGACTGCTGAGTCTTGTCCTGTGGAGGTGGCTCTTCTGTGTTGTGCCATGCGCTTGTGAAGTGGCTGCCACTTGGCAGCCACAGTGATAAATGGCTGAGATGGCTGCAGCTGTACGTGTGAGGTACCTACATATTTCAAGATGAATTTGCAGAGATGTCATGTTTGGTGCTTACAGACATCACACTGCATTTTGTGATTTCGTAGCTATTGTTGTGATATTTCGGAGCTTCCCATGATCACCGTGACAGTCATTCATTTTAACATAACCTTTCTATTCCTTTCAGGGATCCTCATTTTTTTGGTGAGGAAGATCAGCAGCTGTGTCGACAGGCAACAGGTAACGGCATGCTTTTCTGTTAGTACTGTAGACCTTGGTCTGGTGCTCTTTTTTAGTTTAACACAGTATTTTCATTTGCCGAAGTGTAAAAAGCTTGTTCCAGGAGAAACAAACTTTAGTGAGTTCTGCAAAATGATTCCCACCATTGCACACTCTGTCAGCCTCCAGTGTGCCCTTTTTTTGTCCTTTAACTGAAGAAAGTCGGTAGTCAGAACATATGAGATAAGTGAGATCCTCATTTTGCCTGCTTATTTCAAGATACAACATTTTCACAAACTGCTGTAGGATAACCTTGCTATTTGTCTTTTCCAACACTTCTACATTCATCCATATTTCCTTGTCTGCTTCTTTCCAGGTGAAAAGTACCTGAAATGGGTGAAAGATTTTGTTTCCAAAAACAAAAGCATGTGCGTTCACCTGAAGAAGCCAAGTGGTGCTGACCTGTGGATAGAAGAGCTTGAGAACACCAAATACAACGGGGATGATGATGAAGTTAACGCCTGGGGAAAATTCTACCTTCCCGAGATTGTAAAAATGCAGGTTATTGGTGTGGTAAAGGGCACCTCATGTCCATGTGACGAGCTTGTGCTGATGACGCGTGAGGACAAAAAGCTGTACGGCTATGACGGAGAGGAGCTGCATCTGGTGGCTTCCAGTTTCCTGGAACTATGTGACAAAACGATAGAGTATCCAGCATCCAAGCGCTACTACAATGGAGAGGCCTTCAAAGATATGGTGAGAAGTTAGACTGCTAAGAATAAGACTGGGGATGCCTAGTGTTAGAGATCAATCACCTGAGCTTTTCTTTGTATTGTTGTGTGTTCTGTTTAGACTGAGGAGGACTGGAAAAAAGTTAAGATGAGTGATGTGGGGAGGAAACTGCAGGAAGAACATAAAAAGCTGGTAAATGAAACCCAGTCAGCGTTCGTCAGCCTAATATCATAGGTGGGTATTGGAGCTGAGTATCATCACTGATTTCTAGAACCTGTTCAATTCCAATTCACAAGGTCCCAATTAGATTCCATTTAATTCTTACTCAGAGAGTCAGAAACATTATAATTCTGATCATTTATCAGTACTGACACTTGTGAAACTTCATCAGAGGTGTGAGCATCACAGCAGATGCTTTTGTGTCAAAGTAACTGAGGATAAAACACAAAACCATGAAGCAGATTTTCCTGGCCTAGCTTTTTACAGTAGATAACCTTAAAAATATTATTCTGCAGTAGAACAAAAGCAGACGAGAACCACGACTCAACAAATGTACATTGGCTGATGCTGCTGAAGTGATTCAGAGGTTTTAATAAGAGGTTTTAATAGAGACACAGCAGAGCATTTTGCAGTTTCACTTAATTTGAAAAAAATAAATAAAATTTGGTATTGAACAGCAGAAATGAGGCTGTCTTGTCGGAAGTCATTAAAAAAAAATGGCTGTAAGCAACGGTAGACTGCTTCATAACAAGCAAGCGAATAATGCCAAAAACAGAGATTTGAGATGGGAAACGGTGTTCTTAAAGTACACTGAGAGAGGCAGAGAGCTGTGCTGTGTTGTTTTTCTGTGTGTGTTTTAATGGTGGTGGAAGCAAACCAGCAAAAGTAAGAGGGAATTCATGACAATGTTTATGTCAAGCGAAATGTGTCTTCTTTTGCTGCTGGTTTGGTTAGAGAGAGACAAAACGTGCAGCTTCAGGATCTGAGCAGCTTTCAGCACCAATGGCATCACAGCTCAGACTTGGATTCAGGATTAAGCCCTTTATGTTTGACTGTAGTGATTGTAGCTCTGTCCTTGTTATTAATCGCTTTAGTCAAACACAGCTATTGTTTGCTGGGATGTGTATATACTTGACAGTTTGTATCTCAGAGTTATCAAAGACACTGTGGATAATCATCAAGAGATTGTTGTTCTCTTAATAATGACCTATTTGATTGTTTGTTTCTTCTTCTTCTTACAGATTCTGGTATTTGGCCAAAAGAGAGCTTCACAATTCTTGGCTTCACCTGTGGTAGAAAAATGACTAAAGTTATGCAACACTCTCTAAAATTAAAGCTATGCAACGCTTTAACATGAATGGCGAAGGAGTGCATCTCTTTCACTGTCTCTTCCTGTCCTCTTCTCAGTCTTTGTTGTGGCACCTCTGCTATGTGTTATAGAAAGCACTTGGAATCATGTTCAATACAAAAACACCAAACTCGTGGGATTGCCCTAGCAAGCAGTTGGTAAAAACTAATTAAAACTGATATATATCAGCTTCACTTTCTAGCTGCAAAAGCACGTTTCTGCAAAAGCATGCAGTTTCCTGTCAGCACTTTTTGGCACAGAGTGTACTCAGAGTTAGGCCTTTCTTATATAAAGCAATATAATCAGCATATAAACATTTAAGATGATAAATTTAAAGCTCAACAGTAACTGCTATAAATATTATAACTACACATGTAGTGCTTTTGTTTAAGTAAATTATAGTTGGGATCATAATAAGAAAACATGTGTTTTTATTTTCTGTGTACCCTGGGTACAGACCAGTATAAAAATGGGATTCTTCCCAATAAATGCTGTCTGATAATGCTTCATATTGCATTAAACACTAGATATGTAAGCAAACAAACAAAAACCCATAGAAGCCAGTTTTAATTATTAAATGTGACAATTACATGGAGATGGAAAGTAAACATGCTTATACACGTCTCTGTGATTACAGAAAATCCACACAGATGCTGTCAGAGCAGAGAATCTTTGATTTATCAGAATGATGAATGCAAATGATTTCATGAAATCTCACTCTTGTTCTGGGTTGTAAAATTCACCTGTCCAGTTAAACCGAATCCTTTGCAACACGGTTCTAAGAACCCTACCAACCTCATCCTCAGCTCTCTGCCTGTTATCCTTTTCAGCTGAGTATTCATCCACATGTGTTTCAACTTCTCTCTCATTTTCAAGCAAATTGCTCAGGCTCTCAGCTTCAGCACAGTTACCATATGGCCACTCTCTGAGGTCTTCTGTGTTCAAGCCAAACAAATTCTTACATGATCTGCAAGGCTTCATTCTGGCACCATCACGGAGACAAAAAGCCTCACACCTGATATTTCCAGGTACTTCAATTGTTCCATCAAAGTAATCTTTCTGGACTGTGTTTGGATAATAGGTCATCACCGCACCAGATACATATTTATGCCATTTGCTAAGACAGGAGGCAGCAATCATAATTTTCCCAGCGTTAGGACCTTTGGTGGACATGGAGACTCCGCAGTACCTTTCTGATTTGTTGGTTTGGGATTTTTGAGAAATGCAGATGGTGGACGAGACGAAAGCTGTTTTTTTATTATTCTCTTCTAAGTCCAAGTCTGTGAGGAGATCTTGCAGACTCTGCTTTATTTGCTCTTCATTCTCTGAGTTATTTTGCAGGACGATCTGAAAACAGTTACAGATCTGGTCAAAGTGTTGCACCTGATTATATAGTTGTTTTTCATAGAAAGTTGATCAACATGTTTGTTTCGCTGCTTGACTTGTTTAACTATGCAGGACCATTGGATGCTTTTGGTTTAGACATTTTAAGATAGGGGGTGAAACATGTCACAAAAATCTATTTAATTTTAAATCAATAAGCAAAAATCCATCTTTGTTCTCACTAATTTATAATTAAATTTGCTAATTGACCTTTTTTTTCTATTTTGCTATGCCGGGCTGTCAAAACACGCTGAATTTAGAGTCTTTGAGCTTAACAGATCCAGCAGCTACACAGTGACAGCATCATATACGCCTTGAAGACTGTAAGCATCTCCAATAATGAGTCTGTTAGACATTATTTAGAACGAACAAATTCTGAAGCAAGTCTCCAGCTCTCCTGCAGTCTCTGTGTTTGGTGGAGAAGTATAGCTAGAAGCATATGTTGAAGTATAAGGTACAGTATGGATTTTCTTTGGATTTCTCAGTAAAAAAGCACTTTGCATTATACTTTCCTAAAAACTGGAAGTTTGTCAGATTGACTGAAAATGTGAGAAGAGTTATCTTACCATGTCGAGCACACAGGAGAAGGGACTTCGCCTGGGAAGCTGAGTCGAATACAACTTAAAAGGCCTGGGATATCTTCTCATTAAAGAACCCAACACAAAAGGATTAGGGAAGATTTCTTCTGGAGAAAAGGGGATGTTGTTGATTTTGCCCAGAAACAACATGCTGTGAAGGATCTGTTGAGTGAAAACATATTTGCTTATTGTTAGTAGTGATAAACAGGACTGTCTTAAAAGTGTCAAAGGTAACACACCTCATCCACCAAGTGTTGACTTCCCGGAGTCATGTAAGAGCCCCGAACCCTCCTCTTGGTAATCTTGTAGGCATTAGTTTTGAACCTCCTTTGAGAAATTGTTGTCTTCTAAAATGATAATGATCGAGCAGTTAGGGATTTAAAGACACAGGAGATCTGATAACTTTGGCTACAGCAGAGTCTGCAGACATACCTATTTTGCTCTTGGTCGGCCTATTTTAAACATGAGAGAAAACATAGTTAGTGAAATGTTGATAACATACAATGACTATCATTGGTGGCTGAAAAGATGCCAGGTAACAAGTGAAAAGATGCCAGGTAACAAGTGAAAAGCTGCTACTTACCATCGCCACAGTCTAAGAATGAAACAGGAAACACTGAGCGAGTTGCCTCCATCTTAAAGCTGTTGATCATGTGATTTAAAGGAAAGCCACACCCAGCTCTTTCCTGGAATTTTACTCGACTGTAGAAAACTGCTCCATTTGCCCCGCCCACCCATGATCTTTAATATCTGCCAAAAACAACCTTTTGGTTGTCAGTAACCAGCCGATCGTTTGCGCGATTAAAAAATGACTTTGTGCGGCGGCGTTCCCACCACGAGCAGAACTCCGGCTCAAAAACCGCTGTTTTTGAACACTTTTATTTACTTAAGCACTTTAATGGGCTTACTTTGAAACAAAGTGCGATTGAATGATTATTGTTATGTGTTGCCTTGAATTCGGCTATGCTGTCTGTTAGACAGCTGTTTTCCTTTATTGTTGTTTTTGTATTGTTTGTAGCGAACGCTACTGGAATGTATAGATTAAGCTACGTAGCCAAGATAATTAATAATTTAACTGTTGTACATTGGTTGATGATGATTTGCATTGTTACATAGGCTTGCAGAAAAATATATTTGTTTACCGGTAAACTGAATCGAACTTGATGTGCTAATGGACGTTTTTCTGACCTACAGGTCAGGTTTTGTTCCCTCCCTTTGAATTAATCTTCTTCATATTGAAGTGGCGAGCCGGTAGGACCATTCTTTGTTTCCCCTCTTTCCCCCACTTAGCCGTCTTTGGATTACGGACATATTTCCCCATTTGTATGAAGCTGGACTCTAAGGAGGAATACCTTAAAAGTGAACTTTAAAAAGAAGAGGACCAAAAAGGACTTTTGCACAGAAAAATCACAGCATTGATTTATTATTTAATTGTGGGCATTTATGTTGTGTGTTGTGTTAATTATTTTGTTCCATTTCCCCTTTCCTCCATTTATTCAATATATTTTTGGTACAAGATATTGCAGTCTTTGGTCTCATCATTCACACCATCTAGGCTCCATAAAGAACTATTTCTTCTGCGCGTCAGTCAGTAAACTCATCCATTGAAATAAACTAGTCCTTAAATAACTTTGAGTTACACAGTGGCAAATGTAATAGAGAAAGACACAGGGCCACCTGAAATCTGTCGTCCTATCTGATTCAAAACCAACATGTAGGAGAATCTGGAATCTTTGATTTTGAGTTAAAAATAAAATATGGGTAAAATGCAGAAATGTTTTTACTAACATGTACTAACAGAGACTTGGAGGAGAGAGACCTAATGTTTAATAATCCACATTTCACTGTTTTACTCTTTGGTTCAGATGTGGATACTGTATTGTTCTTTCTTTGTGATTGTTTATGTTTAAGTTGTTTGTTGCTGGTTTTTAGTTTGTTTTTTGTCTGTTTGGGAGCTGACACAGTCTCTATGGAGATGGGTTTTTGGGGGGTAGCAGGAGGAGAGAAGCTGCAGAGAGGCATGTAAGACTGCAACTCTGCTTCCTGGTCCCAACTCTGGATAGTCATATTTTGGGGGGTTTAATAAACTACTACTGCATGATGTAAAGCTGAAGTATTACACAGCTTTATGAACCTCCTGTTATCCTGGTAGACGAGTACAGCAATAAATCTTTTACTTGAACATCTTCTGGCTCCAATAAGCTTTGAAATGTGACCATGAAGTCAGAGACACACTGACTGAAACCCACAGCTGTGACTGGATCACATCCACACACAGTGTAGCTGCTGTCTCTGTGTGAGGTCTGTGTATATATGTATATACACTGAACAAAAATATAAACGCAACACCTTTGTTACTGCTCCCATTCCCCATGGGATGGACGTAGAGACCTAAAATTCATTCCAGATACACAATATAACCATCCCTCCCAAACAGTGGTCACAAATCAGTCCAAATGTGTGGTAGTGGGCACATCTGCTATATTGAGATAATCCATCCCACCTCACAGGTGTGCCACATCAGGATGCTGATCTGACATCATGAGTAGTGCACAGGTGTACCTCAGACTGCCCACAACAAAAGGCCACCCTGGAATGTGCAGTTTTTTGCGCTATTGGGGGTCTGGGGACCCAGAACCGGTCAATATCTGGTGTGACCACCATTTGCCTCATGCAGTGCAACACATCGTCGCATGGAGTCTATCAGATTGTCAATTGTGGCCTGTGGAATGTTGGTCCACTCCACTTCAATGGCTGTGCGAGGTTGTTGGATATTCGTGGGAACTGGTACACGCTGTCGTATACGCCGGTCAAGCACATCCTGAACATGCTCAATGGGTGACATGTCCGGTGAGTATGCTGGCCATGCAAGAACTGGGACATTCTCAGCTGCCATCTGCCCTGAACAATGTGAACCATGATTCATCCGTGAAGCGCACACCTCTCCAACGTGCCAGACGCCATCGAATGTGAGCATTTGCCCACACAAGTCTGTTACGGCGACGAGCTGGAGTCAGGTCAAGACCCCGATGAGGACGACGGGCATGCAGTTGAGCGTCCCTGAGACGGTTTCTGACAGTTTGTGCAGAAATTGTTTGGTTGTGCAAACCAATTGTTCCAGCAGCTGTCTGGGTGGCTGGTCTCAGACGATCTTGGAGGTGAACCTGCTGGATGTGGAGGTCCTGGGCTGGTGTGGTTACACGAGGTCTGCGGTTGTGAGGCCGGTTGGATGTGCTGCCATATTCTCTGAAACGCCTGTGGAGACGGCTTATGGTTGAGAAATGAAAATTCAATGCACGGGCGACAGATCTGGTTGACATTCCTGCTGTCAGCATGCCAATTGCACGCTCCCTCATTGCTTGTGGCATCTGTGGCATTTTGCTGTGAGACAAAACTGCACATTCCAGGGTGGCCTTTTGTTGTGGGCAGTCTGAGGTACACCTGTGCACTACTCATGATGTCAGATCAGCATCCTGATGTGGCACACCTGTGAGGTGGGATGGATTATCTCAATATAGCAGATGTGCCCACTACCACACATTTGGACTGATTTGTGACCACTGTTTGGGAGGGATGGTTATATTGTGTATCTGGAATGAATTTTAGGTCTCTACGTCCATCCCATGGGGAATGGGAGCAGTAACAAAGGTGTTGCGTTTATATTTTTGTTCAGTGTATTTATGCTTATATTCATATTCTCTTATTCCCCTTTATTTGATATCCTAATTCTGTGCTGTGTAAAAATTTGTCGGTGTTCTGCTACTACAAACTGGATTCCCTGGAGGATAAACATGAGGGATTCATAAAGTTCTATCTCTCTGTTAAAATCCCCCAAAATAAATGAAATGTGAATTTCAGGCAGACGTGTTTTTAAAAGAGTCACTTTAGAATAGAATAGAATAGAATTCAACTTTATTGTCATTGCACATGCACAGGTACAGGGCAACGAAATGCAGTTTGCATCCATCCAGAAGTGCTTTAGTGATATAGATATATTACAATATATATTAGCAATAGTATAGATATGTAAGTATATTACAGAAATGGGTCTATTATGTTATAATGTACACGGTATGAAGTATGTTGTGAATATTCTATAACTATAAGTATGTACAGGCTGTAGTGAGTACAAGCTATGTACAGGCTATGAACAGGGTATAAATATGAAAAACTATACAGAATATAAAATAAATAACTTTACAGAATCTGAGATATACAGCTATACAGAAATGGGAACTATGCAAGTTGTAAACAGTTGTAGGATTAAAGATTATCGAATGTACAGAATGATTATTTACACAGAGCTATACAGTAGTGCAGTTAAGATAAGTGAGGGTGTAGGTAGTTTCTACAGAGGCTATATAAAGTGCTAGTGGTTGTGAGTGGTGGTTCAGTCCATGTTATTATTGTGTGTTTGAGGGTACAGTTGTCCATTGTGGGTGTGTGTATGTTCAGTCCATGAGTTTAATGTGGGTCAGATGTCAGGAGGCAGAGTTCAGGAGTCTGACAGCTGTGGGGAAGAAGCTGTTCCGGTACCTGGTGGTCTTAGTCCGGAGGCTCCTGTGGCGCCTCCCAGAGGGCAGGAGGGTGAAGAGTCCATGTGATGGGTGACTGGGGTCTTTGATGATTTTCCCAGCCCTTTTCAGACACCGCTTCCTGTAGATGTCTTTTATGGCAGGAAGTGGTGCTCCGGCGATGCGCTGGGCAGTTTTCACGACCCTCTGCAACGCCTTCCGGTCCGAGGCAGAGCAGTTCCCGTACCAGACTGTTATACAGTTGGTCAGGATGCTCTTGATGGTGCAGCGATAGAAGTTCACCAGGGTGTCTGAGGACAGGTGGTTCTTCCTCAGAGTCCTCAAGAAGAAGAGGCGCTGGTGAGCCTTCTTGACCAGCTTGGAGCAGTTGGTCGTCCAGGTGAGATCCTCGGAGATGTGGACTCCCAGGAACTTGAAGCTGCTCACACGCTCCACAGCCGTCCCCTTAATGTGGATGGGTGGATGTGGGTCAGCATTCCTCCTGTAGTCCACGATGAGCTCCTTGGTCTTCTCGGTGTTAAGCAGCAGGTTGTTTGTGTCATACCACTCAGCCAGACGATCCACCTCCTCCCTGTAGGCGGCCTCATCGTTCCCCTGGGGATCAAAAAAGTATTCTGATTGTGAGTAAATGAAAGCAGTCAGAGCAGAGGACGGTGATGTAAGGAATGGGATTTTAATCAGCCAGTCTCCTTTAACTCTCAGCATCACAAAGTAATGTGGTAACATCTGGACTGATGTGTTTACTGTCAGCTAGTTTAAATGCTGTAGGCTGCAGCCGCTGCTCTAACACTATAACTGTAACAGGGCTCAGTGCTGCTTCTAACAGTCTGAGCTGCTTCAGGCTTTATTTGTGAGGAGCACAGCAGCTTACAAACACGTGGCTGGGCCTGGACCCAAAGGAGTGTTTGTTAAAGCCTGCAGTGAATCCAGCAGCAGAATGATGGAAATGCAACACAGCAATGATGAAGAGGAGCAGCATTAAAGCCAAAGTCCAGTTCATACAGTTAGGTCCATAAATCAAATAAGGGAAAATAAAATGTTGGTTGGATGCACCTGTCTGCACCCTTAATGCTCTCTGGTCGCTATGGTAACGCGTAAACATTTCTTTCAAAATAAGACACACGACTACAACACGGGAAAAGACCCAGGGAAACGAAGTTAACGATAAAAACCCTGAAAACCATTGTTGGATTTATATTTTATCATTGTCATTGTTATTGGGGAATATCTAACCATATATGCTTAGAGGTGTAGAACCAATTGTGTAATGATAGTAGTCTTTAAAGACTTTGTGTGACTCCAGAGTGTTCTGGCATTCACACCCACGTCCTGGGATCATGGGAGAGGTGCTACCTTCTTATTGTTTTGTGGTAGGATGTCTGTTTTAGTCTAAGTGCCTTTTGTTTAGATGAACTGCTGGACTTCCAGACCAGCAGGTTTAGGGAAGTCGTTTATGGGGTCACACTCTGACTCCACACACACACACCTACACACACACACACACACACACACACACACACACACACACACACACACCTACATAACATACAGACTGGTACCTTTGTTCACGTGTATGTTAATGAACCTATGTATATTCATGTAACCTCAATAAAAGAACAGTGTTACGAGGGAACGGACGAGAGCGACTGTGGTCAAGCGAAGGAACGGCATTGGTCCAGTTCTCTCCCGTGCACGAGAAACATAAAGAACTACTCGTGTCTTGCTTTGCTGTGTAGCTGGATTGAACGATCCAGCGAACAGGTTTATGCTACAAACCTATCAACCATCAATTTCACACCGAGCCTCGACTCTCACGGCCCGGTACCAAACGACTCACGGACCGGTCCGTGACCCGGGGGTTGGGAACCGCTGAGTTAACGCATGAGTAGTTCAGGGCTGCACGTCATTTTCATTGTTAATATCTTTGTGAAAAGCACATTGATGTGAAAATCTTCATGAGAGTCAGAGGCCCTACAACACGATTAAAGATTCATTCAAAAGAAAATCACAAGTTATTATCATCTTCAGAACATTTCATTAAACATTAGAGACAGACTGCTGAGTACATCTCATCTCTATCCAAACAACCTACAGTCCACAAACACATCATGAACCAGTGCTCTGGGCTGTGGTCTGTCCCCAGTTACATGGATCAGCTGGTTCCCTGGAGGTGACTGCTGCTGTGGTTTGGAGCGGATGAATAAACCTGAACTGAATCAGGTGTCCAGTTACTTTTGGTCCCTTTAAACCAGGCTGTCACATGTTCAGCATGTGAAACTCCTCCTCCTCCGTGAAAACGGGTGTGGGTCACAATCAGCCAAGGTTTTGGGTGAACCCATTGTGAGATCTAGCCCCACGCTATCATGTGATTTCCTGTGATCAAATGTCCCAGGATGTGAGTGGGCGTTAAGACGTCCATGTCCCTCTTCAAGCAACTTAAAGAAGTCCAGACGCTTTTCTTTCCAAGCTCCTTCAACAACATCATTCATAGAACAGCTTCCAGCTTCTTTTGCTCGGCTACAGTTTGGATGGATTTGCATTTAAAGATGCAACAAGACTAAAATGGTTAGGGTCAGGAGGTCAAAGGTCAGAGCTCCTGTGGGTCTGAGGGCGGCCTCACGCTGGAGAAGGATGAAGGAGTCTGACCTGAGCCAGTGTTTGACATGAACACATCAGCACTGCTGTCAGTGAGCCTAACGACAGCCGTTAGCATCATTTCAGTGTTTCAGTCATAAAAACACTTCCTGTCACTGTGGTGGTTACAGTGACATCATGCAGTTTGTGCTTTGACCTCCAGAGGGCGACAAATCAGCACAGACAGAGAGCTCCATTCAAACTTTGCTGCCATCAGGAATAATTCTTCAAATATAATCATCAGTGTTTGAGCAGTTATGATATCAGGGACAATCTAGACATGTGTGACAATACTGAACATGTCACATGACACACCTCAAACATCATGTGATCCACTCTCAGTCTGCACTTTCATTCATGACTTCAACAGGTTGAAATGAGCTTTGAAGAAACATTCAGTGAAATAAATCTTTCATGGATTCATGTGAGCAGCAGATGAACTTTGTACCAACAACATCTTCAATAACAGAGTCTGAATGAAGCTCAGGTGTTGATGCTGCTCACTGATTGGACGCTTGCTTTCAGCTCTGCTCTCAGTCTTTACTGCACAGGTGAAGGTAGAAAGTGTGACTGGATCTATAGACTGGAAACAGAGAAACATGCTGAACATTTGAAGCTTTGCAGCAGAAATGTTCATGTTACAAATACAGCAGAGCTGATCTGGGATCAGTGTGTTCACACCTGCAGCTACAACAAGGTTTCATGTCTCCACACGTCAGCATGTGAACTTTACTCTGACTCAGTCTGAGCAGTCAGACGGCATATTTTTAAAGTTAACACATCAGCAAACACAGAGCTGAGCCCCTCCCACCTGTGCTGAGTTTCAGGTGGAGTCCCGCCTCCTTCCAGGAAGCAGCTCACCTGTGTGTCCGTGTTTAGTGTCCAGGTGTGGAGTGGAGCTTGTTGTTGGTGTGTGAAGAAACTGTAAGTTTGCTTTGTTTCCTCCTTTAACAGTTTGTCTTTAGGAACTTTACTGTTTGTTCAGCTCGTGTTTGATTTCTTCACACAACAAACTGTGTGTGTTTGTATTTCCGGTCTCTCCATTAAAGTCAGTGTGTAATGTTTCCTGGCTAACATCAGCTGTGTGCAGCTTAGTTCAGCACAAATCTGCCGCTCCATAGTTCACGGTAACGGACTCACAGCTGGACCAACGAGGCCGAGTGTGTCCGCCACGCTGAGCTACGTTCGTGTTTGTGTACTTGTAGTTTGTACTTTGAGTTCACTCAGAGCCCACAGAGGACGCAGCGTACGTGATGACGTCACAGCCCTTTACCTCCTTTACTGTCACTGTGATTAATATTTACACACGAGACACCTGCAGAGCTCTGACGCTAAGCTAACGCTAAGCTAGCCACACAGCATGCTAACACTAAGCTAATGCTAAGCTAACGCTAAGCTAACACTAAGCTAATGCTAAGCTAGCCAAGAACCCAGAGTGAGGTTAAAGCTGAGTAAACACTGACCCCAGACCAGGGCCCTGTTTCAGGAAGCCGGTTTGGAAAACTCAGAGTGAAAAACGACACTCACGGTTGAGTAACCCCGAACTGTCCAACTCGGAATATTCCGTTTCAGAAAGGCTGATAACAATTAGTTCAATCAAGGCGGAGTTGCTTTAACCCCAAGTGAAGCGCGCGGACGAGGATACATAAAGCCCTGATAAGCGGAGCACAGATTAAGCGAGTCACCATGGAGACGGAGGGAAAGAAGGCGCGGTCAATGTATTTCACAGCGCTTGAGGCCGAAATTCTGATGGCAGCATATGCCGATAACATGCAAATTCCGCGGAAAAAAGTAACACAGCGACAGCTGCAAAAGAAAGTGAGCATGCATGGCAAAACATAGCCGACAGAGTCAATGCGTGAGTGTTAATTTAAACATTGATCGAGGGATTTCCACCCATTTAACACGTTATTTTATCATATGTTATTTTATTTGTTATTTTATACATTTTATTTTGTGACGTGATGTGAGCGCAGGTGCAACCCAACAGGACCCAAACGTTCCTGGCAGCAAGTAAAAATGAAATATAAAAATATAGTCCAAACAGGTAAGGTGTAATTGTATTATGAGCCATAGTGCTTGGTCTGTTTGTCCTATGTAAATCAATTGCAGTTAGAGGCTACATTAATTTTCTGTCTGTAAGCACTTATTGAAATTATCTGAGCACATTACAAGTACATATTTGCTTACTCTGTATGCTCAAATGTGACCCGTTATAGCCAACAGAAAAAAAGCGCAGGCCCGAAAAACAGGTGGGGGTCCTCCACCACCACCACTCACAGAGGCTGAGCAGTTGGCCCTCAGCCAAAACAGTGGGCGCCCTGTGGCCGAAGGCATCTCTGCGGGGACATCCTCTGAGTCAATAACCCCGCAAGACACAAGTGCCTACATAGGGGGTAAATCCAAAATAATACATGATGTGCATACATCCTTTCTTCACAGTCACCTTTGCAGTGCGACTCATTCATTTGATAAACTCTTTACCATAATGGATTATTTTGTAGTGAAGTTATTTTCCTACTGATTTTGCCTTGCCTCAGTCTTGGTTGTCTTTGAGAGCATAATGACAATGAAGTGTAAGGTGATTGGTATGTTTGTTAATTGCCATTTGGTCCCTTGTAAGTTATAAGTGACCTGTATAAACCTCATATTCTATCAGTTGATGGTGGTGGTGTACTGCATCTGGTGCAGCCTCCTGTTGAGCCAGACCAACATGCAGTTGTGAGTACTCTTAATACTCCACAGATTATATGAGTTTACAGTAGAACAGCAATGTTGTTTATTTCTTTACTACAGGAAAATAATGAAGAAACATTGACAGCTGTTACAGAGGAGGAAGCAACAGAGACACTTTATGAGGTTTACATCTTTTAATACTTTGTGTACAGGAAACACAGGCGACCAATAAAGCCAGTTGAACAAAAATCTGTTTATTCTTCTTTCAACATGTTGAGGTGATGGGTCAAAGGAAATGATTGTGACATATGGTGTCTCTGACTGCTCTTCCATCTTGTATGTCCGTGGGAGGGTCAGGATGTTCATGGTTTGGATCACTGCTGATGTTTGGTTCAGAAGGACAGTGTTCTCCTCTAATTGTGGCAATGTTGTGAAGAATCACACATGCCACAATAATGTCACATGCCCTTTCTGGGGTGACCCTGAGTCTTTGCAGGCACTGGAACCGGGCCTTAAGCATTCCGATAGTCATTTCAATTCTGGCTCTTGTCCTGCAATTAGCCAGATTATATCGCTGCTGTGGGCCCGGTTCAGGGTCAGGGTAAGGGGTAAGCAAATAGGGTAAACATGGATACCCCCTATCACCAAGCAAGTAGCCAGTGAACTCTCCTAAGACAGAAGGGTACACTTCAGTTCAAATGTCCCTGAAGCAATTGGTCTTTATATATTTTAAAGTATTCTCAACTCACCATGTCCAAATTTTGTGCTCAGTGTACATTCACGGAATATTTGTGAGTCATGGACAGAGCCTGGCCACTTGGCTTCCACATTTGTGATAATGTTGGCAGCATCACATATGATCTTCACAGTGCAGAGAACACAAATTAGCATCCATTACTATGATGAAATAATTTGTTAGTTTGACATGCTACAGGGAACTATGTACCTGTACATTAATGCTGTGGAAAGACTTCCTGTTCACATAGTCTCCTTCATTTACTGAAGGAGCAATGACTGGAATGTGAGTGCCATCTGTACAGCCAATCACGCCTGGGAACCGTGAAAATAAATGTAAAATTTAAGTAGTAGTTCAAATATCACCACATCATGAATTAAGTTTCGTTCATCCTGATACCTGCAATTTTGTGGAATCCCTCTTTGATAAATCTTGTGGGTCTGTGACCGGGGAACACCACAGACGAGTACAGGAGACGTTTCAGTGCAACTGTAACATTCCTGACTGCCCGACAGACGGTAGCCTTGGAAACGTGCTCAGCGTCACCAATATTATACAGAAAGCTCCCGTTTGCAAGAAACCGAAGTGCAATACAAATAATATGTACAGAACTGAGAGAATGTCCGCGATGTGTCACATGCGTAATATATGGCCTGAGGATGTTATTCAAATAAATTATAGATTGTGCTGAGAAACGGTAACGTTCACACAGAAAATCATCAGGAAATGATAAAATGTCCGAACGCGCTCTAATCACTCTCTCCCGGCGGAGAGCTCTGCGGAGAATTTGGGCTTCAACATCTACTGGCTCTTCAAGGAAGTGGCACGCCATGTCCGACACTTCCTACTGTCAGGTTTCCGACAAAGGGGCGGAGACAGTCAGGGTTAGTTGTAGTAAACCTGCTAGGGGGCAGGTTAGCTTCACGGCGTGTGTCGTCATAGTGACTCACTCAGGCTGCAGCTGAACTCGCTTTGTGAAACCGAAAACCCAGAGTTTTCGTTAACTCAGGGTATACTTACTCAGTTTTTCCACTAAACCGGCTTCCTGAAACAGGGCCCAGCACCGTGATAAAGTGAGCTGCTGCTGCTGAACTTGAACAGGTAACAAAGTGATGAGCAGTCAGGCTGCAGGTTTCTACCTGTTCATGTTTCTACAGTAGAATCACTTTGAAGTGTCTTTGTGCTGTTTCATCTTTGATTTGTGTTCATAAACACTCAGAGAAACATCACGTGACCTCATCAGGATCTGTGTTGGTGTGTGGGGCTGTACCTCAGCTTTATGTTGTTACATGCTCATTTGTTCATTTTACACAGTAACATCAAAGTAATGTTATGAGGAGTAATGAAGTAACGTACTCCATTACTTTTAATTAAAGTGTTCTGTGTAATATGTGTAATAATGACTGTTTTGAGTAATGACCAACACTGATCACAACAAAGAGGAAATGCCTCCAACATGCACAAACATTTGAGCCACAACATGCAGTTAATGTGCACAAATGTCTTTGATATGCTGCTCAGTGATGGTGGTGACTGTCAGAGCAGAGCTACTGAGAATCAATAAGTAATATCAATGATGGGATCAGAATCACTAAATTCTTCTCATCCCTGTCAGTATCATACATGTGCTGTATAATGTGATAAATGTAGAGGTGCTGGCTGTTCTCTCACTCTGCTGTTTAGCTGTAAAGGACGCCTCCCTGCCTTTGTCTCATTCATGACCTTTAATAGTCTCTTCTAACATGCAGAGATCTGTATGATCTGTTTCATAGAGTCTAACCAGCCTGTACAGGTAACAACAACAGTCACTGCATCACTGACACACAAACGTCATCTCTGTCAATAACAACATTCATACATGGAATAAAAACACATCAGTGGATCATTGCTGGAGCTGATGTTTGTGCTCCTGGTGCAAAGGCTCTCAGTTTCCTCCTTGAAATAACATCAGTGGTGGGTCAGCGACATGCTTTCTTTCCCTCTCAGGTTTAAATATCTGGGACTCTCCACCGTTTGGTTTTAGAGCTGAAGAAGCTTCTCAGATGAAACGTCTTCCAGAAACTTAAAGACGTCTCTTTTCTCTCCAAGCTCCTTAGATCACATGACCTGGATGACTGAACCTACAGACACATTGACCTGGTTTCATGGTCACATGACGGGTCAGAGGTCAGCGACTGTAACTCAGTTCCTCCTGTTAATGTGAACTCACTGAGTGCTTGTGGTTTACCTCTCAGACTGGCTGAAGATGATGATGGAGGAAGAGGAGGACAGAGCAGAGTCTGCAGGGTCCAGCTGTCCGTCTGTGAGGAGTGACCGGTCCAAAGATCTAAATCCAGACTTCAGTGGTGAACCTGGAGCAACGAGGTCAGAGAGCTGAACTCACTGAGTAACAGAAATAATTCTGCACTGACATTATAATCAGTGTTGACTCTGGTTGATTGTCTGACTGTGTTTGTGAGCTGAGAGGAAATGAAAATGAGTTTGTAACAAAAATCAGTTTTGTCCAGTTTTCCTGTAAAAAGCTGAACTCTAATCTAAGAGGATGTTACTGACAGGAAACAGCTGCATTATCTGCAGTCTGTGTGATCACAGCTGCTTCAATCATGTTTGTGTCTGCAGAGGTCAGAGGTCACAGTCTGCAGGGTCCAGCTGTCCGTCTGTGAGGAGTGACCGGTCCAAAGATTTCCCTCCAGTCTTCAGTGGTGAACCTGGAGCAACGAGGTCAGAGAGCTGTGATGACTCCTTTACATGTTTGTGTTTCCTGGATAAATATGACCTGAAACATCCTCAGATTGTTACAAAGATTCATTAAAAAGAAAACAATGAAAGAGAAAAGATCCAAATGTTCGACTTGGTCATTTGCTGTTTGAGGACAGTGATGCTCATATCTGTGGGGAAAGTGTGACCTGAGTGGGTTCATGTTTGTCTTTAAAGAACAGAGCTGCTCTGATTCTCTTTGTGTCTGATCTGTTAAACAGTCTGAGAGGTCACACAGAGACCCAGCAGCTAAAGCCTGGATCATACTGGCTGCTGTTACTCCATCAGGACAACACTGAACCACAGTGGTGTGGATGTAGTGGATAAATCCCACCATACTGATGCTCAGAGTTAACCACAGGGAACAAAACCAGATGTTACCTTCAGATTGTGACCTTTGGAGTGGACGATGCAGATTTCAATAGAGAATAAATGTTGTTGTTTTTCAGCTGTGAAGAAAGAATCTAATTTTCTGAACTTAAGAATTTATGATGCTGGAAACAACATGGAGACTATAACACAACATTTCCACTGTGTTCATAGAATGAATGTAAAACTGTCAGACATTCATTAAATATGCAAAATGTCTACAGAAGCATCAGAGGGTCAGACGTGAAGCACTCAGTGATTTTGATCAAATGACTCATCAGTTATTGATCTGTACTACACTGATCTACCACGTTAGTAAAGCTGGTGTTCTGGTGGTGGAGGGAGACTCGGATCATGTTCTGGTTTTGGAGCAGTGATCTGCTGATGGTTCAGTTTGATGAGCTTCTTCAAAATCATCCCTGACATCACCACTGAAAGGACGTCCATGAAAACAGACTGAAAATTACTGATATGTTCACAATCTGAGAGTTTAAAACTTGACAGACTTGATTCAGATGAAGTTATTTGAGCAGAAACTCCTGGATCTTTATCCTGTGTTGATCTAATCCTTCATGGTTCCTCCACAGAGTGGAGCAGCAGAGCTCAGAGGTTCCCAGTGGTCAGTCTGCCCAGCAGCATCAAACACAGCTGGACTCCATATTTATGGTCTGTACATGTACAACAACTACTGTTACATCTGTTCTGTTCACAGTCATCTCCATGCTGCTCTTTGTAGACCAGTGGATCGTCAGTGTGTCCAACATGGATCTGATGTTTGGCTCCATGATTTCAGTCTGATTGGCTCATTCATAAATATTCTGTTCCAGCTGCTGGAGGACAACATCATCACTTTTGTGAAGAACGAGCTGAAGAAGATCCAGAAGGTTCTGAGTCCAGATTACCCAGAATGCTTAGAGAGTCAGAGGAGCAGCAGCAGAGAGGCATTTGTGAAGATCACAGTGGACTTCCTGAGGAGAATGAAGCAGGAGGAGCTGGCTGACCGTCTGCAGAGACGTAAGAGGATTTATCTAAAGATTTAAGCTGCTGGATAAATGAACATTTTCCAGAGATGGAAGATGGAGCAACATGTTTTAAAGATTAGTTCTTTTTGGAATTGAGTGTTTATTTTTCTTCTCATTCAGAGCTTCAAGCTCCAGTTTGTCATCGTAACCTTAAATCCACCCTGAAGAAGAAGTTCCAGTGTGTGTTTGAGGGCATCGCTAAAGCAGGAAACCCAACCCTCCTGAATCAGATCTACACAGAGCTCTACATCACAGAGGGAGGGACTGCAGAGGTCAATGATGAACATGAGGTCAGACAGATTGAAACAGCATCCAGGAAACCAGACAGACCAGAAACAACCATCAGACAAGAAGACATCTTTAAAGCCTCACCTGGAAGAGATGAACCAATCAGAACAGTGCTGACAAAGGGAGTGGCTGGCATTGGGAAAACAGTCTTAACACAGAAATACAGCCTGGACTGGGCTGAAGACAAAGCCAACCAGGACATCCAGTTCATATTTCCATTCACTTTCAGAGAGCTGAATGTGCTGAAAGAGGAAAAGTTCAGCTTGGTGGGACTTGTTCATCACTTCTTTACTGAAACCAAAGAAGCAGGAATCTGCAGCTTTGAAGACTTCCAGGTTGTGTTCATCTTTGATGGTCTGGATGAGTGTCGACTTCCTCTGGACTTCCACAAAACTACAATCCTAACTGACCCTAGAAAGTCCACCTCAGTGGATGTGCTGCTGATAAACCTCATCAGGGGGAAACTTCTTCCCTCTGCTCGCCTCTGGATAACCACACGACCTGCAGCAGCCAATCAGATCCCTCCTGACTGTGTTGGCATGGTGACAGAGGTCAGAGGGTTCACTGACCCACAGAAGGAGGAGTACTTCAGGAAGAGATTCAGAGATGAGGAGCAGGCCAGCAGGATCATCTCCCACATCAAGACCTCACGAAGCCTCCACATCATGTGTCACATCCCAGTCTTCTGCTGGATCACTGCTACAGTTCTGGAGGATGTGCTGGAAACCAGAGAGGGAGGACAGCTGCCCAAGACCCTGACTGAGATGTACATCCACTTCCTGGTGGTTCAGGCCAAAGTGAAGAAGGTCAAGTATGATGGAGGAGCTGAGACAGATCCACACTGGAGTCCAGAGAGCAGGAAGATGATGGAGTCTCTGGGAAAACTGGCTTTTGATCAGCTGCAGAAAGGAAACCTGATCTTCTATTAATCAGACCTGACAGAGTGTGGCATCGATATCAGAGCAGCCTCAGTGTACTCAGGAGTGTTCACACAGATCTTTAAAGAGGAGAGAGGACTGTACCAGGACAAGGTGTTCTGCTTCATCCATCTGAGTGTTCAGGAGTTTCTGGCTGCTCTTCATGTCCATCTGACCTTCATCAACTCTGGACTCAATCTGCTGGAACAACAACAAACAACATCCAAGAAGTCTGAAACAGGAGAATCTGCAAAGAAACACTTCTACCAGAGTGCTGTGAACAAGGCCTTACAGAGTCCAAATGGACACCTGGACTTGTTCCTCCGCTTCCTCCTGGGTCTTTCACTGCAGACCAATCAGACTCTCCTACGAGGTCTGCTGACACAGACAGGAAGTAGCTCACAGACCAATAAGAAAACAGTTCAGCACATCAAGAAGAAGCTCAGTGAGAATCTGTCTGCAGAGAAAAGCATCAATCTGTTCCACTGTCTGAATGAACTGAATGATCGTTCTCTAGTGGAGGAGATCCAACAGTCCCTGAGATCAGGAAGTCTCTCCACAGATAAACTGTCTCCTGCTCAGTGGTCAGCTCTGGTCTTCATCTTACTGTCATCAGAAGAAGATCTGGATGTGTTTGACCTGAAGAAATACTCTGCTTCAGAGGAGGCTCTTCTGAGAATGCTGCCAGTGGTCAAAGCCTCCAACAAGGCTCTGTGAGTAAATCTGTGATCATGTTTATTTTTAAAATGTTGATTAAAAGTGGTCATAGATTTCTTCTATGACAGATCCATGTCCTAAAACCACGAGCCAGCGTAGTTGTATAGTATAAAAGAAAAAAGGAGAACTTTTGACCACAATATTGTAACTTGAATGAACTTTTGAAACAGCCTTTAAACATAAAATTTATGAACAGAATCAGTGACAAAGGGCAGCCCTGGTGGAGCCCATCACCCACCGGACTTATTACTATCCAACGTATTGCTGGCTATGCCAACCAAGCTCTTGCAATGGTTGTAAAAGGATCGAATGGCCATGAAATGTTTCTCAGTTTTATTATTTTCAGTCACATCTGTTTTTGATTATTAACTGAATGTTTTAAAATTCAGGCTTTTTATGTTATACAAAACATCATATTTTCTTATGTCTTGTATTGATTCTGAAGGAATAGTTTTCATCAGTATCGCAGATACCAGCCTGAATTTTACTTTGTATTGGATCAGGAAGGAAATCAGTGGCATCACACATCACTTACAGCAACTTCAGCACCTCTTCATTTTAATAAACTGGGGGAGGTGCACCAAGATTCAGTATGAGATAAAGAATTATTTTTAACTGTAAGGTTGGAGAAATCTGTTGTTGGAAATTGGAAGAACGGGTCATCTTAAAAATCCCTGCATTGTAGTTTTATTCAGGCCCCTTCAATCTGTGATCGCTGTTGCTTTGCATTGTAAATGCTACTATTACAAAAGTCACAAATATTAGTGTATGTGTGTGTTGTTGGGTAATAAACCAAAAGAACAGAATCTACCAGCACCTCACTGATTTCTGCTTAAAAACAACAAAAAAGCAATAAAGCTCTGATTTGTTTGGTTGATCTTGTCTCCCTTCCCGCTTGATGTCAGACTGAGTGGTTGTAACCTGTCAGACAGAAGCTGTGAAGCTCTGTCCTCAGTCCTGAGCTCCCAGTCCTCCCATCTGACAGAGCTGGACCTGGGTAACAACAACCTGCAGGATTCAGGAGTGAAGCTTCTGTCTGCTGGGATGAAGAGTCAATACTGCAAACTGGAAACGCTGAGGTCAGATCAAGCGATATCGATTTTTTTTTTTCATCAATTAACATCATTTAATCAATTTCATTTGGAAAAAATTTACATTGTGTGTATGTTTTGTTTTTTTAATGAATCCATGCAAGTCACAGTAAACTGCCACATTTGACTTTTGTAACATGAGGCAATAAGGATTCCAGCATGTCCTGGAAACATACATGCCAACCCTCCCGATTTTTCCGGGAGAATCCTGAATTTCAGTGCCCCTCCCGAAAATCTCCCGGAGCCACCATTCTCCTGGAATTCTCCTGATTTTCCACCAGGAAAACAAAATAGAAAAACCATATCCCAGAATTCATAGCGTGGCCCAACCAATTCCAGTTTCCAACAATGGCTGCAGCTACTTAGTTTTAATATTGCTCTTATTACTCTTTCTGGGTCACAAAATAAACTTTTAACATATTTTCAGGCGAGAATGTCGTATGTTTTGTTTTTTTAATGAATCCATGCAAGTCACAGTAAACTGCCACATTTGTCTTTTGTAACATGAGGCAATAAGGATTCCAGCATGTCCTGAAACAGTGTTGAAATATTGTAAATATAGTAGCTCCTCATGGCACCATGAATATACTTTAACACAAGTGTTTCATGTCTTCTTGTCATCATTTCTTCAGACTGAGTGGCTGTAACCTGTCAGACAGAAGCTGTGAAGCTCTGTCCTCAGTCCTGAGCTCCCAGTCCTCCCGTCTGACAGAGCTGGATCTGGGTAACAACAACCTGCAGGATTCAGGACTGAAGCTTCTGTTTTCTGCAGTGGAGAGTCCAAAGTGTACACTTGGGATTCTCAGGTCAGGATTCAGTCTTTTCTGATGATAATTTTAAAACCTGAGTCAGGTCGATAAATGGCTTACTCATTTACAACAGACATGATTTGTTAAATCACCTTATATATGTGTGCTTAAGTTCTGTGCTGCTCTGATTTATTGCCCGTGCTGTCTTTCAGTTCAGCTTTGTTGAGTCTCTGGTAGGATTTCTTTCACATGACCTGTGTAAAAACAAAACAGGAAACATATTAAGCTGAAGTAAGATGCACAATTTGAAAAATGGGGCACAAAAAATGTTGCTGCTTTCTGGAAAGTGCGTCTAAGAAGACCCAATGGAGAAAGTGAAGAGAAAAATCAAAGATTAAGAAGAAGAAAATGGCAGAGGCAGTTTCTTTTGGACTGCCTGCAGATGGGGCGAGACTCTAGAAACAGGGATGATTGGAGAAAATGTAAAGAGGCCAGGAGATGAATACTCTGGTGTTCTGGGGATAGTTCAAGGTTCAAGGCTCTTTATTTGTCACATGCATAGTTATACAAGTATAACACACAGTGAAATGTAGCCTGACACGCTCCTCGACATGTGCAAAAATTGGGGGGGGGGGGGTGTAGAGGAAGAACATTATATATATATATATATATATATATATATATAAACACCCAGCACACCCCTGCGGGCGGTTTATCCTTCAAGCTCGGGTCCTCTACCAGAGGCCTGGGAGCTTGAGGGTCCTGCGCAGTATCTTAGCTGTTCCCAGGACTGCGCTCTTCTGGACAGAGATCTCCGATGTTATTCCCGGGATCTGCTGGAGCCACTCGCCTAGCTTGGGAGTCACCGCACCTAGTGCTCCGATTACCACGGGGACCACCATTACCTTCACCCTCCACATCCTCTCGAGCTCTTCTCTGAGCCCTTGGTATTTCTCCAGCTTCTCGTGTTCCTTCTTCCTGATATTGCTGTCATTCGGAGCCACTACATCGATCACTACGGCCGTCTTCTTCTGTTTGTCTACCACCACTATGTCCGGTTGGTTAGCCACCACCATTTTGTCCGTCTGTATCTGGAAGTCCCACAGGATCTTAGCTCGGTCATTCTCCACCACCCTTGGGGGCATCTCCCATTTTGACCTCGGGACTTCCAGGTTATACTCGGCACAGATGTTCTAGTCCGGGATCTCCTGGTGTAGGTGTCCTGAAGCGGGGGGAGAGCAATCCTGCAGCAGCGTTCTGCTGTACGGATCACTCTCTGGAGAGCTTTTTGGTCCTTCACACAGCTGTTCCCGAACCACGATGTCATGTTCTCTGTGAGGATGCTCTCCACAGCGCCTGTATAGAAAATCCTGAGGATCTTTGGAGAGACCCTGAACTTCCTCAGTTGTCGTAGGTGATACAGGCGCTGCCTAGCCTTTTTGGTCTGGACCTGAATGTGGGCAGCCCATGTCAGGTCTGAGGAGATGTGGACACCAAGATACTTGAAGGACTGCACCCTCTCCACTGGAGCTCCATTGATGATAATGGGCTTGTAGTCTCTGTGCTGACCCCTTCTGAAGTCCACCACCAGCTCCTTTGTCTTGCTGACGTTCAGCTGGAGGTGGTTGTCCTGGCACCACGATGCCAGATTCTTCACTTCATCCATGTAGGCCGCCTCATCGTTGTTGGAGATGGCACCCAACACCACTGTGTCGTCAGCAAACTTCACAATGGTGTTGGAGCCATGGGTGGCCACACAGTCTGAAGTGTAGAGGGAGTAGAGCAGTGGCGAGAGGACACATCCCTGAGGTGCTCCTGTGTTGATGGTGATGCTGTTGGAGAAGCACCTGCCCACCCTCACCACCTGAGTTCTGCCAGTGAGGAAGTCCAACACCCATGCACACAGACGGCTGTTAAGTCCCAGATCCCTGAGCTTTGTGAACAGTCTGCAGGGCACTATTGTGTTAAACGCTGAACTGTAATCAACAAACAGCATTCGCACATAGTTACCCTGTTTCTTGTCCACGTGGCTGAGAGTGGTGTGTAGGACGTGGGCGATGGCATTGTAACTCCCTCCAAGTTGAAAAACGAACACAAGGCGTTCTTGATTTACTGGCATTTATTGCACACGGGCGCCACCAACGATGCCACCAGAGATGCTGTAACGATGCCGTGAGAACTGTACAACAACATAAAATAATCAATTTCCACCGTACATTGTTCTCATAGAGAATAAACAATAAAGTACATTATTAAACAACATAAATGCTCACAATTTGACCTTTACAAAATGCTAACATATACACGTGGTTACCATAAATTCGCTCGCTCTATCACAAACAAACATCTTATTTTCTATCACAACATATACAAATTGCATACCTCATTGGCCGCATTAACTTGCAGGGGTTAATGAAAACGCTTCTTGTAGTGTCACTCTTTCCCATAGTCGGACACTCCGTTGCATGCGTCTACATGTCTCTACCACCACCAGAGAGAGACGAAAGCATGCTGCGCTCTACCGAGTGTAGCGTGTACCAGAATATACCGTCGACCTCAAACAACAGACTAAACATTGGTTCCACCCTGGAAACATTCTGTAAACCCTTTTTAAATGTATTTCCAACCAACAACAGACATTACATCACACACATATATTAACAATAAAGTATTTCACTTATTCATTGTAACTTGAACCATAAAATTGTCTTAAATTGCATAAGTGCTGCTGACGGCAGCCACACTCCCACCAAATCATTAATGATTTTTCAACTGAACCTCGTTGTAAAGGCAAGTGTATACAGTCCCTTAGTCACATAAATCACAGAGACAAGAATTCTGAACTATTCAGCTTCAAGTAGGGTAACTGTTTTGTGGATAGGTCTTTCAAGATACACTGGCTTGTTAACTCTTTTTCCTTGGTCATCCAATGTCGCATCACTGATTAGCAACTCGAGTTTCCTAATGATTCCATCCTCACTAGGGTACACCTTGGTTACCTTGGCCAACTTCCACTCATTTCTGGGTAGACTATTGTCCATCAGCATCACAATGTCGTTGATCTTAGCATTTCTCCGTGCTTTGTACCATTTTCCTCTCTGCTGAAGATTCAGCAAGTATTCCCTTTTCCATCTGGTCCAGAATTCATTAGCCAGGTATTGCACCTTGCGCCATCTCTTGCGAAGATAAAGGTCTTCCTTCACAAACTCACCAGGTGGTGGTAAAACCACTGAAGACTTCATAGTCAGGATGTGATTCGGCGTAAGAGGCTGTGGACCAGTGGGATCGTTCAACAGGTGAGTTGTTAAGGGCCTACTATTTATGATCGCCATGACTTCATACAGGTAGGTACGCAAGGATGAAGTGTCAAGTCTTTTGGATGAATGATCCAGAATGGATGTCAAAACACTTCTAATCGTTCTAATCTGCCTTTCCCAGGCCCCACCCATATGGCTGGCAGATGCCGGGTTCATGACAAACTCACAACCTAGTTGTCTTAGGCTTTCTTGGTCCATTTTCTTTACAGATTCCAAGAACTCTTGTCTTGCTCCAACAAAGTTGGTACCCTGATCGGACCGAAGTTGTCGAACACTTCCTCGTATGGCGATAAAGGTTCGAAGAGCATTAATAAAGGCATCACTGGTCATGTCGTCAAGAAGCTCTATATGCACAGCACGAGAGCACAGACATGTGAATAGCAGACCATAGCGTTTAAGTTCCCTTCTTCCCTCCTTAACGTAAAACGGGCCGAAGCAGTCCATTCCACAATAGGAAAAAGGGGGCGATGCTTCAACTCTCTCACGCGGTAAATCTGCCATTCTTTGTACCTCAGCATTCCTTCTGAATTTCCTACATTTGACACACTTGTAGATGTAGGAAGACACTGCGTGACTACATCCCAATAGCCAAATGCCATTTGATCGCAGCTCATTCATCGTCATCCCACGTCCCTGGTGATGAACCCTTTGATGGAAGTGTTCAATCAGTAACTTTGATATGTGGGTTTTGTTTGGCAAGATCACTGGATGTTTGATGTGTGGGTGTAAATCTGCATGCTCCAGCCGACCTCCCACTCTTAACACACCCCTTTTATCCAAAAAGGGATTCAGTTTGTGCAGCCTATTTGCACGATCTCTTGTTGTTGTCTGCTTTGCTTTCAGATCTTTGATTTCTTCGGAAAACAGTTCGTTTTGGACAGTAGCTATGATGAAAAGCTCTGCCTCTTTCCTCTCCTCAAGACTGGTGACTTCGTTTGTTCTGCACATCAGACCCTTGAGCTCTTTGACACATCGCATGAGTCGTGCAATTGCTCTAACTAGCTTCGTCCAGTTTGAGAATCTTGAAAAATGATTAAGCAACGAATCTTCTGTGGTCAGTGTCTTATGGACAAAGATCTTGCGAAGTTCTGGGTCTTCAGCTCCCAACTCTCCCACCTTAAGGTCATCAGCGGGAAGTTTATCCCGCCAGATAAAATCTGGACCGGTGAACCAATTGGAAGTGATTAGTCCCTTTGCTGTCAGACCTCGTGATGCATGATCAGCAGGATTGTTCTCAGAAGCCACATATCTCCACTGGTCTGGATCGGAACCTTCTTGGATGCGCTGAATGCGATTTGCCACAAATATGTGAAACCTTCTCGCCTCGTTGTTGATGTATCCAAGAACAACCTTCGAGTCTGTCCAAAGGAATTCTTTGGCTTGAACTTCCAACTCTCTTTTAAGCAGGTCGCTCGTTCGCACGGCAATAACTGCTGCTGATAGCTCAAGCCTGGGTACTGTGGTGACCTTTGTAGGAGTCACCCTGGCTTTGCCAATAACTAGAGAGCAGTGGACTTGGTTTGAAACGCTGATTGCTCTCAAGTAAGAACATTCACCGTACCCTTTAACACTCGCATCTGAGAAATGATGCAGCTCATATCTTTCAACTTTCTCAAAACCTTCTGGGAGATAACAGCGCTAAATTTTGATGTCAGCCAGGTTCTTTAAATCTAAAAGCCAAGACTCCCACCGTGGTTTGAGCTCTTCTGACAGTGGCTCATCCCATCCAACCTTGCCTTGACACATCTGTTGGAGTATTTGCTTTCCAACCAGAACAAATGGTGACACAAAGCCAAGAGGGTCATAGATGGATGCCACAGTTGATAAGACTCCTCTTCTAGAAAGTGGGCGTTCATCCACAATCACTCTGAAATGGAACTGGTCTGCAACAATGCACCATTTGATTCCCAGAGCTCTCTCAATTTGGGACTCACCAAGAACCAAGTCACGATTTCGTACCGAATCTGCACGTTCACTCTCTGGAATGGATGCAAGTACCTCATGATTGTTAGAAATGAATTTGTGAATTCGCAGTTTGCCAGCACTGCAGAGTTGCCTTGCTTCCTTTACCAACTTGATGGCTTCCTCCTTGGTTGCGACACTTGTGAGCCCATCGTCCACGTAAAAGTTTCGTTCAATGAACTGAATGGTCGTTTCACTGTAGTGACCATGTCCTTGGGCAGCAACATGTTTCAACCCAAAGTTTGCACAACCAGGGGAGGAGGCAGCTCCAAATAGGTGCACTCGCATACGATAGACTGATGGTTGAGCCTGGAAGTTTCCATCGTCCCACCAGAGAAATCTCAAGTAGTCCTGGTCCTCCGCTTTGACGTGAAACTGATGGAACATACGCTCGATATCGCACATTATAGCAACTTGTCCCTTGCGAAAGCGGCAGAGAACACCTATCAGGCTGTTCGTTAATTCTGGTCCAGTGAGAAGGTAATCATTTAATGACACGCCTTCAAATCTTGCTGAGCAGTCGAATACAACCCGTATTTTTCCTGGCTTGTGTGGGTGATACACCCCGTGATGAGGAATGTACCATACAGGACTGTTGTTAATTTCTTCCCTTGGGACCTTTTCTGCATCCCCATTTGTTATGATTTCACTCATAAAGGTTGTGTAGTCCTTTTGATATTGTTTGCCCCTTTCAAATCTTCCTTTGAAGCATCGAAGTCTGTGAACTGCACATGCCTTATTGTCTGGGAGATTTGGTTGATCTTTCTTGAAGGGGAGCGGCATTTCACAGTGACCATCCGCTTTGATTTTGATTCCTTCTTCCATTATGGTTAGGAAACGCAAGTCTTCCTGAGATAGATTAGCATCCTCTATTCTTCTCTCACTGAAGCCAGACTCAAGCATCCTCAGCACATCTGGTGGTGAAATGAACTCCTTAACTTGGGTTCGACATATGTATTTCACTTCATTTGTGAGCTTCTTAGATGTCTGGAGATGAGGTTTCACTGACTTCATGACAATCTTGTGACTGCTTCCTATAGCATCACCATAGTCGACACATGGGCTAACACAACCGACTATGCTCCATCCAAGATCTGTCCTTTGAGCAAATGGCTCATTGTCTTTACCTGGGACGACCTCTCGGGGCAGCAAAGCCTGAGGACAGTTGTATCCTATGAGAAGCCCTACATCGCACTCAATCAATGGAGCGATGTCCTCTGCAAGATGCTCTAGGTGTGTCCAAGCTCTTGCCGTTCTTGGTGTAGGAATGTGACTTAGATTGGCAGGGATGAACTCTCTTGAATAGGTTACAGGGAGAGAAATCTTCTTTGAAGAGTAGAAACCTCTCACCTGCAGTCCAACTAACCTTTGACTCGGGATGATTGTATTTCTGGATGAAAGTGTGGAGAGTTTTAACTGCACAGCTTCCCCTTTCGTGTCCAGAGCTTCCGCCTTGTCTTGCACAATGAATGTGTTGTCGCTTTGGTTGTCAAGTAGTGCATATACAAGAATTTCATTCTCTGGGTTACTTGATGTAGACAGCCAGACTGGGACAACCGTAGAGGAGTACATGCTGTCCATACCTTGCACTACTCTGTTTGACGTGGCTTCATTTGATGGTTCAGGAGTATGTTTGCTCTCTGTTCTTTCCGTTGACTTAGCAGATTTCGAGTTTTTTACACTCTCCCCACGTTCATTGCTGCTTTTCTCTCTTCTGGTTGCTCTTTCACGGTCTTCATGTAAACATGTTGGGTGTTTTTCCTTACATGTCTCACAAAGACTCCTTCTTTTGCAGGTCCTTGAGAGATGTCCTGGTTGTAGACATCCAAAGCACAATTTCTTTGTCTGAACAAACTTAACGCGTTCCTCAACTGGTCTTTCCCTGAATTTCCAGCATGTCTGTATGCCATGATTGCATCTTTCACAAAAAGTGCATTTCTTACGTTCTGCATTCTCTTCAGAGTTGCTCGCAAGCACCTTTGCACCAATGTTTCGTGCCTTTGTTGTCTTTATTTTTTCACCGTCATTAGACTTCAGGGCATGAAGAGAAGTTACTGGATTGCAAGCTATTTTCGCTTCCTTTGCGATGAATTCCACAAACTGACTGAAAGTAGGAAACACCTTACAAGTTTCTTCTATCTCAATCACCTTCCTATTCCAACTGGCCACCAGCCAATCTGGCAGTTTTGTTAGAAGTTTTTGATTTTCATCACAGTCGTTCAATACTTCCAGACCCTTAATCTGGGACATTGCAGCCTGGCAGCCTCTAAGGAAGTCTGAAAAGTCCCTCAGCTCGACGCTGTCTTTGGGTCCGATTTTGGGCCATGCCACGAGCTTATCCTTGAAGGCTTTAGCTATCACGAATGAACTTCCAAACCTTTCTTCCAGGATGTCCCATGCTGAGTTGTAAGCTGCATCCGTTCCTAATAGGAAGTAGCTTTCAATGGCCTTTTTTGCAGGTCCACCAACATATTTACGAAGGTAATAGACTCTTTCTCCTACTGGAATGTTTTTCCTGCCTATCAGGGTTTGAAATGACATCTTCCAATCGCTATACCTTAGTGGATCTCCCATGAAGATAGATGGTTCAGGTGTTGGGAGACGGCTTACATTAATAGACTCTGCTATTGCTTCAGCGAGGACTGTGATACTATCTGCTTGGTGTATCACGGGATGCTCACGTGGACTCCTTATAACTCCTGGAGATCTATGTTGCTGAGCTGCGTGGTTATGAAGTAACTCTGTTATTTCCTCGTCCGAGCTTATATCTTGTTCATAAACTTGGAGCCGTGCCTTTGCCGCACTTAGCTTCTTAACAGTCTGTAAGCGCTCTATTTGTCTGCGTTTCTCTTCCAGTGCTTTCTTTCTCGCCACATTTTCTTCATCTTGTAATGCAATCTTCTTTCGATTTTCTTCTTCAAGACTTTCAAGTTCTTGTTGCTCACATTCTATCTCTTGCAGGACCTTTAGTGCAGCTTGTGTAGCAGCTAGCTCTGCTACGGCCTCTTGTCTCTTAATGGAGGAAAGGCTTGACCTTTGTGACTTTATGCTGGAACTGCTTGCAGAGCTTAGACTTCTTTGAGAGCCCTTACTTGTGCCTTGAGAAGCTGAAGATGAAAACACTGAACTAGACTCAGGCCAGACTAAATCCTCTATCTGAACGTCTTCGTTATCTTTATTCTGAAGATAAGTGGTTGCATTGTCCAAGATTATTTTGGATACCGCGTCACAGGTGTCTGCCCTACGACGGATCTCACTGTCTGGAGAAGAGCATTTACGCAAGTCTTCATATGCGTGTTTCACATCTGCTGATGCACAACTTAACTTACACATCAAATCCTTCACAACCTCAACAGAGGGGGCTCCCTTTATCATTTTCTTGGCTTGCTTGGCGTTTGCTTTCCATTTATCATAAGTTGTAGTGAAACGATGCTGAAGTTTTTTTGACTTCTCATCATGCAGTTGCTGAGCCTTTTCAGTAAGCTTTCGAGGTCTTTGACTTCTTCGTGGCTCTTCTTCACGTGACTGCTGTACATTTGTGGCACTACTATCCTCGAGTAAGTCGCCATTCTTAGTTTCATATTCAGTCGTTTGATCCATTCTGCGATGTTTGCCTTATTACTTGAGTCGTATAAATATGGTGGGCTTTGTTCCTAACCCAACAGCACGTACGACACAGCACTTAATTCTACAACACTTCTAGCTTCAAATAACAGAAATAGGTAAAATGACTTCACCTATAAAACATCTTATTAGACAGGACCATGAACTTAGAAAGGAGATATGCAGAACACCAGATTACTTTCAGTTCTTACAATGTTCCTTAAACAGTCGACAAAGTTGACCCACTTCTTAACATTTAACTTGTTTTAAATGCATCACTTAAAGGATCGTCCATGTAAACTTCGATTGTTTGCTGCTTAGGTTAACTGGCGTATGCATAGTCTTATCTGTCTGATGCTAGCGTGCGATGAATTTCTTCTTGCTCAGTGGATGACAGGCACAGCTACTCGTCTCCTCGCCTCATGTCGAGCAGACTGAGTTCTCACTGTAACTCCCTCCAAGTTGAAAAACGAACACAAGGCGTTCTTGATTTACTGGCATTTATTGCACACGGGCGCCACCAATGATGCCACCAGAGATGCTGTAACGATGCCGTGAGAACTGTACAACAACATAAAATAATCAATTTCCACCGTACATTGTTCTCATAGAGAATAAACAATAAAGTACATTATTAAACAACATAAATGCTCACAATTTGACCTTTACAAAATGCTAACATATACACGTGGTTACCATAAATTCGCTCGCTCTATCACAAACAAACATCTTATTTTCTATCACAACATATACAAATTGCATACCTCATTGGCCGCATTAACTTGCAGGGGTTAATGAAAACGCTTCTTGTAGTGTCACTCTTTCCCATAGTCGGACACTCCGTTGCATGCGTCTACATGTCTCTACCACCACCAGAGAGAGACGAAAGCATGCTGCGCTCTACCGAGTGTAGCGTGTACCAGAATATACCGTCGACCTCAAACAACAGACTAAACATTGGTTCCACCCCGGAAACATTCTGTAAACCCTTTTTAAATGTATTTCCAACCAACAACATACATTACATCACACACATATATTAACAATAAAGTATTTCACTTATTCATTGTAACTTGAACCATAAAATTGTCTTAAATTGCATAAGTGCTGCTGACGGCAGCCACAGGCATCCTCTGTGGATCTGTTGGATCTGTAGGCGAACTGCAGCGGATCTGTGGTGTCTGGGATGGAGGAGGAGATGATGTTCTTCAGCAGCCTCTCAAACACCTTCATTACTACCGAGGTCAGTGCAACTGGCCGGTAATCGTTCAGGGATGAGGGTTTGCTGTTCTTGGGCACAGGGATGATGGTGGATCTTTTGAAGCATGTGGGGACCACAGACTTCACCAGGGACACGTTGAAGATGTAAGTGAACACACCTGCTAGCTGGTCAGCACAGCAGCGCAGCAGACGGCCGGTGATGCCGTCTGGCCCCGCCGCTTTCCTTGTGTTCACTCTCCTCAGTGCCGCTCGGACGTCATGCTCCGCGATGCTGGTCACCGGTCTCTCGCTGATGACGTCACTGTCCTCGGTAGTCAGGCGGTAGATAGCATTAGCCGCCTGGCTAACCTCGAAACGGGCGTAGAACCGATTCAGCTCGTTGGTGAATGCAGAGTCAGCGTTGATCGGCGCAGTGTCCCTGGCTTTGTAGTCCGTAATGGTGCATAGTCCGTGCCACATACTCCCTGGTGGAAGCGGGACTCCACACGTTCCCGGTACCGGCGTTTGGCATCTCTCACCGCGCGCCGCACGCCGTATGAGGCCGCTTTGTAGGCGCTCATATCGCCAGTGGCGAGACCCGCGTTCTAGGAGGCGGTCCTGGCGTTTACTGCAGTGCGGATTGATCTGTCCATCCACGGTTTCTGGTTTGGGAATGTGGTGACTCTCACAGTGGGGATAATCTCCTCCGCTAGCATATTGACGAAGCATACTGCTACTTCCGTAAACTCGTTGATGTCGACTGCGCATGCTCTGAACATGTCCCAGTCGACGTCGTTGAGTGCGTCCTGTAGCGTAGCTTCTGATTGGGCAGTCCACCGTTTCACCTCCCTCGTGGTCACGTCTTCCCTCCGTATGCTTTGTTTATACTGGGGAATGAGGAAGATGGCGTTGTGGTCAGACTTCCCAAAAGCCGGGTGTGAGACAGCTTTGTAGCCCTGCTTGTATGGCGTGTAGCAGTGATCCAAAATCCGATCCCCTCTCGTTGGACACGAGACATGCTGGTAAAAGTTTGGCATGACTTGTCTGAGGTTCGCTTTGTTAAAGTCTCCTGCTACAATGAGGGCTGCGCTCGGGTCCTTGTTTTGAAGCGAGCTTAGCACATCATGTAATTCGGACAAAGCCATACCTGTGTCCGCTTGGAGTGGGATGTAGACCACCATGGCAATCACTGAGGTGAACTCACGGGGCAGATAGAAAGGGCGGCACTTAATGCTCAGGAACTCCAGATGTGGCGAGCAGCCGCTGGAGAGAGTAGAAATGCTCCTGGCATCACACCACTTTCTGTTTACCATGAAACACACTCCTCCACCTTTGGTTTTGTTCGACTCTGCCGTTCTGTCCGCGCGGAGCACAAAGAATGAATCCGACAGAGTTACGGCCTGGTCCGGCACGGTGGGGGTCAGCCATGTCTCCGTGAAGCACAGAATGTTGCAGTCCCTCATGTCACGTTGGAAGGTGACCCTTGCTCTAAGGTCATCGAGCTTGTTCTCCATGGATTGTACATTGGCCAGTAGGATACTGGGCAGTGGTGCGCGATGCGCCTGCTGTCTCAGTCTGTTCCTAATACCAGCGCGTTTTCCCCGGCGCTTCTTTGTTCTGCGCCTCGGATGAGCGGCCCGTCCTTTGTTGTTCTCCGCGCCGCGTAGAATCTCTGGCGGCCAGGAAGGGTCAGGTTTAAAAGTGTCCAAGATTAGATGTGCAACCTTGGCACCGATGTTTACAAGTGATCCGCTGTCGTATACTATAAGACTAGAGGGTTTTGGGATGTAAACCAGAGCAAAAAATAAGTAAAAAACAAGAAAAGTGGATAAGTGGGAGTGAGAGGGAGAGATGCCAGTAAATGATTTCAAGGATAAATTTCAGAAAATCAGAGCTAAGAAACCAAAGCAAGTGGGGAACTAAAAACATGTGGACAGACTCATAATTAGGCCAAAGACACATTAAAGCAATTATTACAGGTTTAGAAACAGGGATGGATATGAAGGAGCTTAGCATGAATTTGCATTGAGGAAAGAATAGCAACGAGCATCAGAGGAAACCGTTAGGAAAACTAAGAGGATGTACTGGCAGGAATACTGCAGTACTTTAGGAAGAACTACACCAGTTAAGAATGTGTGGAGTACTGTTAAGAACATGAATGCAGACAGGAAACAACAGCAGTTTTTGTAAAGTAAATTCAAACTCCTTCATTAAATGCAGCTGGTTGAGTGAAAACAATGGAGAATGATTGTGTTACGTTGTTTATTCTCTATAGAAATGGAGCAGCAGGAGTGCATGCATAGCTGGACGTGGGCTGTATATACATGCGTGTATCCGTGTTGTCTGTGAGCAGAGAAAACAAAGCGCTGGAAATGTCCAGTGTATCATAAGCCAGCCAGTCCTGTTACTGCAATTCACTTCTTCACCAGAAAGTGTCACCATCAGGCTTCAACAGCAGTTTCCAGTATTAATAGTGTTAATGAGCTACAGGTAGTATGGATGGGAAAATGTAGAGATGCTGGGCAAACAATATGATCAAATCCACAGTGGGAATAATTGAAGTGATGACGGCAGGTGTAGAGAACAAAAATGAATCATATTGAAATGTTAAATCAGGAAAATCCTGGAGAAGAGGATAGTTCTAATGTTCAGTTTGTAATGTTTGAATTCAAAGCAGCTCTTAAGTGCATAAAAATGACTTCACCTGACGTCAGACTGAACAATCGGATTAGCTACTGATATTGATTTAACCCTTTAAGACCTACCATAGAACCAAGTCCGACAGAGCTTATATTATATTTTTACATGCTGTAGAGCCATTTTTGGGAGCATTTCAAGTTACTATACATCAATACAACCATTACAGACTAAATTTTAATAATATGTATGTATTAAGTACATAGTAATTACATAAATTGCAAAAAAGTGCAATAAACTACAAAAAAATTGAAAATCGTTTTTGTTTTTTTAACATATATTTCTAGTTAGAAAAATTTAAGAGGCTTATCCCTCAAAACTGTAAATACAAAAAAGTTGCACAAAATAGTTTCCCACCACAGGAAATTTATTTTGAGTGCCTTCATAGTTTTATTTTTGAAATACACCAATTTTTATATACTGCAGGAAAAACAAAAATGAATATTATACTGCAAATTTGCAAAATAACAGCATATGCATCAAAATAAACTATTTCCAGCAGTGCAATATGAGTCCTAAGCATATGTGGAAGGAAACTGTAACCTAGGACAAGCTGATGGCATAAGATGTAAGTACAACTCCTCAGGTTTCATATGCAAAAAAAATTATTGCGCTAGCTCACGTGGTTACAGTGCTACCGGGATTTAAAAATAGTTGCACAAAACGGAGTGTGCCCACTCTGACCAGTTTTAAAGGGTTAAAGCAAGAAAATATGGTATTAGCATTAGCTGCCAATTCCTATTCACCTAAAATTAGCATTACCTGCTAATGGCAGTCTACTTAGCATTAACTCTTCACTAATGTAATGCTAATTCACATCAAATTATCTTTAGCTTTAGCATTAGCGGCTAGCTTCAGCCTACCTAGCACTAGCTGCTCACATTGTTAAAAGGGAAGAGAAAACGATATTAGCATTAGCTTGTAATAATTATTCACCCCTAATTAGAATTAGCCACTAATGGCAGCATACTTAGCATTAACTCCTCACATCGTCATAATACAAATGATACTAACTTGCATTAAATTAGACTGCTGTTATTAGCTAATGCTATTTAGCAGTAGCTGCTCACATTGCTATAAAGCAAAGGAAAACGATATGAGCATTAGGTTCTAATGCGTATTTGCCTTAAATTAGACGTAGGTGCTAATGGCGGACTACTTAGCATTAGCAGCTCAGATGTTGTAATGCTAGGAAAAAGAGTGTTAGCATTAGCCGTTCACATTGTTATGAAGTTAAGGGAAATAGTGTTAGCATTAGCTACTCACATTGTTAAAAAGTGTTAGCATTAGTGCATAATGCTAATTCACATCAAATTAGCATTAGTTAATAACGGCAGCCTATTTAGCATTAGCAGATAATGTCGACCTTGGCCCACTGGAAAAGTTCAGAACTAAAGATTTAGGAGTGTTTCTCGATAGCTCTTTCTCATTTGAGAAACAAATGAATTCTGTTATTAAAACCAGCTGTAAGGTTTATATTGTTGATTGTCATTTATGCTTAGAAATATTTACTCATATATGCTTAGAGTTGTATAATCGATTGCATGATGATAGAGGTTTGATCCTTAGTAGTCTGTAAAGACTCTGTGTGCCTTCCAGAGTGCTCTGGCATGCACACACCACTTGGGGCCACGAGAGAGGTCGTACCCTCTCTTACTGATTTATGGTGTAGGACAGGGGTCTCAAACTCAATTTAGCTGGGGGCCACTGCAGGCAGAGTCTGGGTGAGGCTGGGCCGCATTAGGTTTTCCACAAGAAAGGCATGGTTGAAAAATTCCAATCTTCTCAAATCTCTTTATTTTTATTTTTTAATACAAAATATGAAAAATAAATAAACAAATTAAGAATGAATAAGAAAATAAATCAATCTGTAATACATAAATAAAACAATAATAAGATATTTTTAGTCAGTGAACTTGTGTGTTTTTTTCAGTCTTCTATATCTGCTGTATTTAGATTGAAATGTCTGTATTAACAGTTCTATAACCTTCTTCTGAACATGAATGGAACACTGTAGAAAATGAACTGTTCTTCTGAACATGGCTTCTCTTGCCTACTCCTTGCTGCTAGAGACCTGGCAGCGTTTCCTCTCGCATAGCCGAGCCAGATTTGGCCTGAGGGAGGAAGCAGTTGCGACCCTCAGTATGTCTTGAAGATGATCATCCATAAGTCTGGACCTGTACTTGGACTTATTGAAGTTCAAAGTGGAGAAGAGCTTTTGGCACAAGTATGTGCTACCAAAAAGGCACATGGTCCGCTTGAACATTCGGGAAAGCCGAGGGAAACTAGGGCTCAATCCTCTCAAAAATTGTCCAAGCTTGTCTGCTTTTCCACTCACCTCCCTGAACTTTGCTTTGAGTTCAGAGTTGCACTGCAGCTCAATGAGCTCCATTTGAAGCACAGAAGGGGCATCTTGCACATCAAAGGAGAAGGGGTCCGCAAAAATGTGAAAGGTGGCTCTGTGTGTCTTGAAGTCAGCAAATCTGTGATCAAATTCCTCCTGTAGCCTCAAAATGACATCAACATACTCGTCAGCACTGAATGGTGTGCCTGCATCCACGAGTGCCTTGCATGCTGGGAAATGGCAAAGGTTTGTCTGAGAGAGCTGAGCTTTCCAGAGCGCCAGTTTTGTGGAGAATGCTCTCACGTTGTCATAGGCAGCACTGACAAGTTGCCCCTGGCCTTGTAACGTCTTGTTCAGTACATTAAGCTCATGTGTCATATCAACAAGAAAAGCTGAGTCCATGAGCCATTTGGGATCAGTTAGCACAGGAACACTAACTCCATCCTTCTCCATGAAGGCTTCACTTCTGCTCTCAACTCAAAAAGTCTCTTTAATACATTTCCCCTGCTGAGCCAACGTACCTCAGTGAAGTCGAGCACATCCCCATATTCTGACTCCATTTCCTCTAAAAAAGCACAGAACCTTCGGTGCTTTAAGCCCCTGGATCTGATTTGGTTGATGCATTTCACAACAATAGACATCACATTGTCAAACTTCAGGCATTTGCTGCAAAGGACCTGCTGATGGATGATGCAGTGCAGAGCAATGGCCTCCTCCACGCCTTCCTCTTCCAGTTTGTTTTGTGCCACCAGTCCATGTTTCCTCCCTGTCATTGATGGCGCTCCATCTGTTGTTATTCCAACAAACCTCTTCCATGGCAAACCAACATTCTCAATGGCATCACACAGCTTGTAAATATCTGCTGAGCGGTGGTCTGGCCATGCATTGGAATTACTGTGAGCAGCTCCTCCATCACTTCAAAACTGTCATCAACACCACGGACATACATTGGGAGCTGGGCAGTGTCGGTGATGTCTGTGGTCTCATCAAGAGCGACTGAGTATACACTGAAACATTTGGCTTTCTCACACAGTTGGTCATAAATGTCACTTGACAGGTCAGAAATGCGATCTGCTGCGGTGTTGGCAGAAAGGCTGATGTTGCTAAACTGACCTTTCTTTCCCGGACAGACTATATTTGCAGCCTGCAGCATGCACTTTTAGACAAATGCACCTTCTGTGAATGGCTTCCCTGCTTTAGCAATCATCTCACTAACCACGTGGCTCCGACTGTTGCATTATTCTCTTTGGTTGCTTTCTTGGAGAAATCTTGCTGCCTCAGTAGATCTGTTTTAAGACTGGCAACCCGGTTCGCTCTCTCGTCTCCCTGGTATTCTGCATCCAGCTCAGCATGTCTAGTTGTGTAATGACGTTTCAAATTGTATTCCTTGTGCAGCGCAACTTTCTCTGTGCAAATAAGACAGGTCGGGGTGCCCCTGTGCTCAACAAAGAAATATTGCATTTCCCACTTTTCCTGAAATTGTCGGTGCTCATCAGCAACCTTTCTCTTCACCGCAGGCTTTGAAAAAGACATGTTTGGGGCTATGTGACATTTATAATTCTACTTGGTGTCACTGTCGCATTGAAGTTTCAATCAAGCGTTTAGCCGACGGACGGGGAACGTCTCAACGCGTAGAGAACGTCATTTCTGCTTCTTTTTCTTGCAACCGTAGCACGGCGATCGGCAGATAAAAAGCCGGTAGCAGTCTCCTTTGTTTTTACGCTCGATGTTCATGTCTTTCATGACGACACGAACACCGTGGCGTTTGCAGATGGTAGAAAGTGCAGGGATAGCGAGCGCAAAAAAGGCGACTGCTCACGGCGCCGGGCTGTTGTTACAGGAGAAAGAAGCGGAAATGACACCGTGACATATAACAAATAACATCAGCTGTTTCTGATGTTAGTTGTTTTGACTGCTTTTACATTATATTGAAATATATGTAATGTTCATGTTTGCTGCAATGCAAACGCAGTGATGCAAATAAAAACATGGAGCCACAAATTACGGTGCGACCCTATAATTAGTCCGGGTTACCGGGGACTGTTGTTGCCGATGAACAGGTGTCGCTATGTGACTGCAGACTAAATTGGGCTGCATTGAGTTCATGACTTTTCTTTTATCCCGCCGCCTACGCATCACTGTGAGAGTTAATATGAGATCTCTCTCTGTGGAAAAATAACTTTAAATCCCACTGACGTGTGTATAAATCTATATACGTATAATGTCCCGCTGGGCAGCAACTTAAAAAAACAACTTTTTTTGAAGTGTTGTGAACGCAGCGCGCTGGGGCGAATGTCGGCGTTTGCCCAATAGAAAGGAGGAAGCCAGCCAGGCACAGAAAGAAAGAAACACTCCAGGGCAACGCTGCTGGAACTTTGACTCATTGAGAAATGTTTCCCTGCTTGCATCAAGCCCGGCTGGTGTCCCCTGAGATCCATATCCCACCCTGATTGGTGGGTTAATTCAGCTCCGCCCACAACACTGTAAAGTGTCATACATTATCAAACTAACATTACATTTTCATATTAAGGTGGGGCCAAAAACTATCGTCCGGCAGGCCGCAATTGGCCCGCGGGCCGCGAGTTTGAGACCCCTGGTGTAGGAGGACACCTGCTCTGTGTCTGGTTAAGTATAAGAGCCCTTTGTTAGGGGGACCGCTGGACTCTTAGCACCAGCTTTGGGGTCACAGGGTCACATCTGGAACACACACACACACACACACACACAGACACACACACACACACAAACACACTCACACACACACGCACACACACACAAACACACTCACACACACACACACACATGCACAGACACACACACACAGACAGACAGACACAGACACACACACACACACACGCACACACACACAAACACACTCACACACACACGCACACACACACAAACACACTCACACACACACACACACATGCACAGACACACACACACAGACAGACACAGACACACACACACACACACAGACACACACACACACACACACACACACAGACACACACACACACACACACAGACACACACGCACACACACACACTATGCACAGACTGGTACTCTTTGTTCATACCTGTGTAAGACGTCATAATGAACTTGTGCATATTCATGTAAGCTCAATAAAGAGCAGTGTTACGAGGGAGCAGACGAGAGCGACTGAGGTCAAGTGAAGGAACGGCGCTGTCACAGTTCTCTCCCTCATCAATTGTCTGGTTCCAGCGGTGGGTCTGTGCTAGACGACCCATCAGCAGCTTTTTCCACTGGTTACCAGTACGTGGTAGAATCCACTTCCAGATCTGGTTGTCTTTAAATCTGTGAATGGATTGGCTCCATCTTATCTCTCTTTAACAAAAGAATCCAAGTGGAGCCCTCAGGTCTGCAGATAAGCAGCTTCTGACCAGAACTAGACGTAAAAACAGAGGTGAGCTTTATCGATGGCTGCAGCCAAACTCTGGAACAGTCGCCCTTCACATCAGGTCGTCACCAACACTGGACATTTTTAAAAGCCGGTTGGAAACACATTTGTACTCTGTAGCTTTCAATCCTGACCAGTCTTTATAGTCATTACTGTGTATGTTTCCTATTTTCTCTCTACTCTGTGCAGCACTTTGGCTCAAGCTGTTTTTAAATGTGCTGATAAATAAATGTAGATTTCTTTGAATAAAACAGTGGAGCCGAGCTTTGAGCTCAGTGTGTAACAGTGTGTGTGTGAGAGCCATGTAATGTCCATGTGTGCATGCTGACTGTGCTGCTCTGACCCCCCTCCTCCTTTCAGGGTGGAGCCTGCTGGAGTCCGATGGTTGAGACCAGGTCTGAGGAAGTGTAAGTGTGTTTTTAATGGGATTCATGAAAACAAAGCAGCACACATTCAACCATCTTCATCATGTCAGGAGTCATCATCAAAGTGTCAATCAATGAACAGATGATGGATCAATAACTGCAGCTGGATTGTGTTTGTTCTCTCCATCAGATTCCTGTCAACTCACAATCGACACAAACACAGTGAACACAAAGCTCCAACTGTCTGACAACAACAGGAAGGTGACACATGTGGAGGAGGTTCAGTCATATCCTGATCATCCAGACAGATTTGATGGTTGGCCTCAGCTGCTGTGTAGAAATGGTCTGACTGGTCGCTGTTACTGGGAGGTCGAGTGGAGAAGAGGCGTTGAGATATCAGTGAGTTACAGAAGCATCAGAAGGAAAGGACACAGTGGTGACTGTGTGTTTGGATACAATGATCAGTCCTGGAGTCTGTTCTGCACTGATGATGGTCCTCAGTCTGTCTGGCACAATAACAGAGAAACATCCATCTCCTCCTCCTCCTCCTCCTCCTCTGTCTCTAACAGAGCAGCAGTGTATGTGGACTGTCCTGCTGGCACTCTGTCCTTCTACAGAGTCTCCTCTGACACTCTGATCCACCTCCACACCTTCAACACCACATTCACTCAAACTCTTTATCCTGGGTTTAGGTTCTATCCTGGTTCCTCAGTGTCCCTGTGCTGAGTGGAGTGTAAAGAGTGTCTCCTGTTACAGAAACACTCTGACTGTTGAACAGATAGTTCAGTCTGTACATGTCTGTCTCTTTCACTCACAAACACGTTTTCAGATTCATGGATTCAATCAGTTGATGTTTGAAACTCTTCTAAATGATTCCTTGTAAACTTCTTCAGTCACAAACAAACAGGAAGTGATGTCACATGTGTTCCTGTCCACACAGCAGAATGAGTCTATTGCTGACAGTGATGTACAAACAGAGTGAGCATTTCTGAGGCCCAAAATAAACTGAGTAGTTCACTGAATGAACAATGGACTGTGAGCTCAGTTCCTTCATCATTAGTATGGATTATATATGTATATGTATTATATTAGTATCATATATATCAGGTGCTGCTGCTTTCAGTCATTGTGCAAATGTGCTGTTTGTAAGCTTGTAAAGCTGCAGTCAGCTGAGACTGAAGAAGTCACCTGATCAGTGAGCAAACGTTTCTGAAAACGTCCAGATGAACAGAATCAACCTTTTGGGATCAGCCAGCAATGCAGCATCATTGTTGTTCAGCTTCAGAGGTTTGCAGGAATGAACTGATGACCAGAAACAGCTGCAAAGTCCAAGAAAATACCAGCTGGAGTTCAGCTGCATTTGAAGAAGTCAAAGAAAAGTAAGGATGGCAAAGGGCGACGTTTTCTTCCAAAGAGCTGCAAACATGGTCGACGCCTCATTAGAAGAATCATCTGGACATTTGTGAGGAACTCTAACCAAGAAAGCAACGTCACACAGATCCAACAGACAGTTTCCATGACTGCAAGTGTTGAGTGGAAAAATGCTACATTGCATTATTGCATCCTCTCACCACAGGAGGCGCTGTTGGCACCACTGATTGCTGATCAGCTGTTCTCTGATGATCTGATTGATACTGTGAATAACGGGACTCACTGAACTCTGTGACACAGTGAAGATTACAGAGTTTAACTTCACCCTTTAAGACTGACCACAGAACCAAGTCCGCCAGACCTTTTGTTATATTTTTACATGCTGTGGAGCCATTTGTGGGAGCATTTCAAGTTGCTATACATCAATACAACTGTTATAGCCCTAATTTTAATAATATGTGTGCATTAAGTCCATAGTAACTACATAAACTGCAAAAAAAACCTCTGCTCATCCATCTCTGTGAGTATCAGGATACATTTGGTTCATAATACACAGAAAAATCAGAGTTATTACCTGTAATAAATGTGAAAGATTCCTGCAGTGATAACCAGGCAGGACTGAAACACATCCAAGCTGTCACCACGGTAACAGCACCGCCCATCCACAGGTGAGGGGAGGAGCAAAAAGAGGGACTTTCACCATTTTATACTAAAAACACTCAACTAATGTTTCTAATATGAAACAAATAAGCCCACATTAATGTGAGCGTTTATTAAATAATAATAATGATGATTTCCTCCTGATCTCATTTCCACAGCAGAGAAAACTGTGGTGTATATTGAGGTGGAGGGTGTGGTCTGTGGCTCAGGTGTAGAGTGAGGGTGGGGTGCACCACAGCAGCATGCTGGGACTGCTGAGGGTGGAGGAGGGAGTGATGATGACATCAGAGCTGCAGCACAGAGACCAGTGAACACACAGTCTGTTCATCTTTGCATAGATACAATATACAGCACAATATTGAATGACAGACACGCTGTGGGAGCTTCCACAGATACACTGACGTCAGCATCCAGAGTCCTCCTGCTGCTCCCCCCTCAGAGCCCCGTGATCAGCACCAACACATTCAGTTAGATGACAGAGTCCAGCTGCAGCTAGAATCAGCTCCCCTCTGTGAACAACAGCACAGCGTCAGTGTTTCACACTCAGTGAAAGGAGGAAACAGCAGAAGAACACCATGTGTGCTACGTTTCCCAGGACACACTACAAACTGCACAAATACAGAGCAGCACGTGGAAGGACCTGGAGCTGCATTTACAGAGCTGCAGACAGCGTGATGTCCTGTATGGACAGGTGGAAGGAACCAAGTCCTCAGCTGGAACACTCGTGTTTGTCCACAGACAGGAAACACAGCAGGAAACTTCCTCACAGAAGTGCAGCTCATGGATAACACACTTCCTGTCAGTCAGAATGAGGCTGCAGCCAAACACAGAAAGGTGTTTTTGTCCAGATGAGCCCAGAGAAGAAACACGAGTGTTCACAGACATCAGAAGCTCAGAGAGGTGAAACATGAGGTTGGAGTCCTCGTCAGCATCCAGAAGAGCTGCTGTGAAACCCTGAGTACTCATGACAGACTCTGATGGCACAAACACATCATGATTCAAACAGAAAGACAAACATGGAGCTCCTGATCCTCCTGCATGAGAACAAGCTGACATGAGCGCTGTGTCTGAGAGTGTCTCCCTGTCACAGTGACAATAACACAGCTGCTGCTCACAGTCATTAAACTGACCTGAGGTCAGCTGTGCTCCTTACATATGAACCATGTGACCTCACATCAGTGCTGTGGATGACTGTAGTCATAGAAGAGTAGAGCTGTAGCAGGTGGTGTGAGGAGGAGGTGGTGTATTCTAGTTAACGCAGTACTGAAACACTCCAGCAGAGGGCGCTGTTAAGTCCTTATTGTAACACAGTTACTGTGTGCAGTTAGACTTCATACATAATCTGCACTTATTTCCATCAGACATGCTGTCAGGAAATGATTGGTTTCTATTGATTCTACTTCCTGTTGACTCGTTTGATGACAGTGAAACAATCACAGCTGATTGTGTGATGATGTAAACTGTCACTGTTACATTCAGTGTGTGTGACATAATGTTAGTGCAGGCTGATAACAGCCTGGTTCTGTTAGAAACACATGAACGTGTCCATAGATCAGTGTGTGTTTAACATGAGAGCTTCAGCCCTGCTGATGTGTTAAATAAAGACATGCAGGAAAACTGATGAGACTCTGAAATAACTCTTTATATTTATAATGTAACTCTGCATCAAAAGAACAACAAAGGATCCCAGACAGGTTTCTGTGAACAAAGACCATTCTGATGTTTCTGTGTTTCTAACACTTTGACATTATTAGTAAACAGACTGCAGTGAGCAGCATTTATAAAGAGCTTCTATATAAAGATATGACAGCTGTTTGACAAGTTTATCACTCTGTGTTTGGACCTGATCAGTCCAGCTGTTTACTTGAAACATGTTCATTTACCTGTTCTGTTATATTCATGTTCTTGTCTCTGTTGAAAACACATTTTAATGTCCCTCAGATTTTTCTCCCAGATGAATAAATATAAAAATGACACAAACTGACTGCAGCTACTTTTTGTCCTTTCTGTCAAAAACCTTCATGTGACTCATGAGAGACACGTTTCAGCTGTTTGTGACAGATCAGAGGCCAACAAGTCATTTATAACACTTTCCATCATTGTTTAAAGTTCTCAGTGTTTCTGTGTTGCTGCGTATAGGATCTCCCAGCATCATCACTGTGCTGTCCAATCATTGTGTGCGAGGTTACCCTTATAGTGCGATGTGTGTTTGCACAAAGAGAAGCATGTGTGTCAAATATAAATAAGCACAGAACAGAAACAGCTGCTCGTTTCTTCTGTTTAGAGTCAAGTTAGTGTTTTGTGTCTTTGTTTGAGGCCTGATGTCGAGCAGAGGTGTGTGTAACTGCACTGCTCTGTTATATGTGTGAAGTGTGTGCTTCTCTTCAGCATCATCTTTGTCACTGCTGATTCCTTTGTGTCATCATGTGTTGAGAAGAGAGAACAGTTATAACGGAGGAGCAAAAGGAAGCCCTGAAATCTGCATCAACAAGGAAGTGTTGGCTCACCAGTGATCCCAGCAGAGCCACTGGTTTGGCTCCAGTTGTTCTAGATTCAATGATGTTGCTGCTACAGATACATGTCAGCATCTTTATTGAATTTTATATGAAGCAGAAATGGTGTCATTAGGAGAAGAAGAGGAGAACAAGTCCGGCGAGGAGGCAGCAGCTCTTAAAGATGAAACAGCAGCTCAGCCCTGAGCTCAGAGAGCTGCACATGAAAAAGCTCCTCAAGCAGATCCTGTCAGAGGTTTGTCATCAACAGGAGGAACTGTTCACATCATAGGATGAAGATGCTGTCAGCTGGATGAAGAAGGTTATTTAATGCAAACGTTCACACTGAAGTCAAATTGTTGTCGTGTTGAACAGATTCATGTACTGATCGTCTCCAGAATGTTAGAAGAGCTTCAATGAATCATTAGAAACAACTTACAGCTGCACAGCTGTGTCAAACACATCTGTGTGTCATTGTGGGATTGTTGTGTTTCTACATGTGACACACGTCTAAAACATGCACACAATCTGAACACAAACAGGGACTCATGTGTTCCCACAGCCAGATGCTGAGAGCCATTTCCTTGTAGTCCTGTGTCTACATACATGAACCATTAGATGTTATTGGAATGATTGTCAGCTCTGATAGTTTCATGTGTGTTTAGCTGGACGCTGTTTGATCCTCGACATGTTTAAAGGTGTCCAGTCCTGAGACACTGGGGCTGGAAACAGCTGTGATGTCATTGGACTGTCACACAGACAGAAGTGCATGAAGTGAGCAGCCGAGGAGCCGCTGATGTTTTGGATTCAACAGCATTTGAAAGGTCGACACAGACACATTTGCACACAGAAAGCTGAATCTGTCATATGCCACAGTGAACTCACTGTTCAGTGTTTTTCAGGAAGCTTCTTAACTGCCTCTGCTGCCAAACAAGCAGCTGATGTCCTTGAGAAGAAGCTGAAGAAGTCTTCAACAACAAATACAGGAAGTGGACTTTCAAATACTAGATTCACTTTAGACTCACAGAGAAATGACTCAACCAGCTGTGTTTGACTCTATGAAAGGTCAGTGTGTGTCTGCACACAGACTGTTGTGTTGGACTGTTATTCAGTTGTCTGCTGAATGTTTTCAAATGTCTGCATCTCAGCTGTGATGAGGCTGGGGGTCATGGGAGGCCACCGTAGCAGCCTCTTCAACATCATGACATCATCATAAATGCTGCTGGACTGTCTGATGGGCTGACGGTGAAAAAGCCGTCGGGAAGGAAACAGAAGACATTTCAGAGGCTGCAGCAGATTTCTTTGATTCGGGGCCTTTTTCAGCTTTATTGGACAGAGCAGTGAAGATAAGTGACAGCAAAGCAGAGAGAAAGGGGGCGTGGCCCGGGTCAAAGCCAGGCCAGCTGCTCTCCACCTCGTGGTCACCTGCTCATCCTAGTGAGCTCCACCAGCAGCCCTTTCACACACTTTACACTGTCAAACACTGTGTGTGGACCTCAGCTAACAACAGGCTACATTTAAGTCTGGACTACATGCTTTTATATTGTTTTTATTCCATCAGCAGCTCAACATCATGAGCAGCTTTGACATAAAGACATCAAACTCAAGCTGACTTTAAACTACTTTTAATACAGGGGCTCAAAAACAACAACATCTTTATTATATATCAGGACACAAAGTCATTTCATCTCAAAGGGAAACAGCTTTATTTGGAATAACCAGCACTATCAACTGGTTTGGGATCTCCACCAGTTTCATGTCTTTGCAGCTTCTCCAACAAAGTTCCTGTAAAATCAGCATGTTTGTCTTTATTGGTTTGATAGTGATTGATTATTCAGTCCCAATCTGCTGTCATCTAAAGAACAAAATGATGTTTCTATGAGTCACAAAGCTCCAGATGTTGTCGGCTTCACAAAGAAAACAAAGAACTTAAACACAAAGTGTTTGGAGCCAAAATGTTCCCAAGCTGCTCTTTTTGAAATGGCAGAGGTACAGTGGTGTCTAACAGCACACTGTGGAAGGCAAACATGTTATTGTTGGATGAAACTTCATGAATCCTTTGTAGATTTGAGCTGTTGGAGCCTTTCTTTTCTCTTCAGGTGTACAGATGCTGAGGAGGCAGGTGAAGCAGGTGGAGCTGTTGCGATGCTGGCAGAGGGTGTGTCTTAGTAACTCTGTGAGGCAGAACTGGATCCAACATTGTGGATGTGTTGATGTTGGAGCCATTAAGAGTCTCTGGCCACACTGTAGGATTTCCCTTTGATCCACTGTGGGGGCATTTTGGAGTCTGTCAGTGAAACTCTTCATGTTTGTGTTTGACTCCAGTTTATAGAAACAGAGAAATGTGTCATGCTTTTGTTCGGCCTCCACAAATACACACATTTGTTCATTGGTTGGACTTTTTGGAAGGAGACACATTGAAAACCATGTTAATAAGATCTTGTTGTTTCCTGTGGATCCGACACAGAGAGTGGACTTCAGACAGAAAGCGTGGAAGAGATTTTAGAGGCCGTGTGTGGCAACAGGAAGTTTCTGTGTGTTTGCTGATCTTACATGTGGAAAACAACACGTGATGTTTGTGAAGTTCTACAATGATCATTGTTCTCACAGCATTTTGAGTGGGAACAGTTCAAACTGGGAGTAGTGGGAGTTATTTACTGATTGAAACAAGCTGAATGTTTCTGTGACGATGAAGATCAGCAGCTCAGCTGATCAATGAACTGACATCTATCAGTCGTTTCATGAGATGAAGTCATCAGCAGACATTTGTTCTGACTGTGTGATGAATGTCAGAACGTCAGGGCTCTGCTTTAGTCACTGCTTGATGATCATTGGCTCATTGTTGAATCCAGGGCCCAGTCTGACCTCTGACCTTTGCTGCAGGTCTTCTGTGTTATCTCCACTTTCATGTCTGATCTTCTGCTGTATCGTCCAAAATAAACATCTGGATCATTTCCAACACTTCAGCAGATCTTTAGTTTGGGCAGTGCAGCACAGAATAACACATATTGTACTATACTGCCCACTTCCTGATCTTATTGGATCTGTGTGTGAGGTTGGTGAAGGAAACACATGTTTACTGAGTGAGTCGCTGCCATTAGGAACTAGTTTTTATATCACAGCCTGGAAATCACACAGGACCATTTCTGCAAGTGAAAAGTCGTCATTGGAGGAAAATGATTGTGTAGTTTGTGCGACTGAAGAATTGTCCCAACTACATGTGCTGCTGACCCTTGACCTTTTCTTTAGGTGCACAGAGGAGTCTGTGGGAACATCCAGAACTGAGGCATCTTGTGTACAAACGTGTTCAGACCAGATGTCAAATGATGTCAGATGTCATCCGTGAATGGATGCAACTGTGGATCGTTCCAATAAAATGAGGCAGTTTTGTAAGTACAAGCCCACTACAACCCATCATCAACATTTTAAATTACATTATACATCTTCACTGATATAAAGCACCACTATTTTAACCTGATTCACTTTTTCCACCCTAACAGTTCATTCCTCAAATCAAACAAGATATTTGACCCTAAAAAAATGCATCAACAAATAATTTTGTAATAAAATATTTATTCTTCAACTTTTACAAGTGAAATCAAACAAGTGTGTTTAAGAGTGAAACCAGAGTGGAAGCTGCTCATATAGAGTCCAACCCAGGCTAAAGTAAGCTGAGTAGAGCAGCACCATCAAAGTGTCGGCTCTCTGAACACGGTGCAAGATCGCCATCTGCAGGACTAAACTAGTTTTTCTCGCCCTCCTCGTCAACATCAAGATGATGTCATCGTACAGCAACTGATTCCCTGTCCGTCTGGAACAAAGCATTTACATTAAAAAGACATTTACAGAAAATACAAACACCAACAACACATCTCATCATCACATGATATTTTATTATTTATTATATTATATATTTTTATTGTACCATCAACATCAACAAATACCAGCATATTTTCTTTGAGATTGAGTAGAGTGGACCTTTCCCTTGGTTCACTTCCTGCTCGCAGCATCAGCTGACCTCTGACTTCCTGGTTAAGGTCTCTCAGTGTTGACTGGAATATCAAATCGGACTCACACCATGTTCTTGTAATGTGGTCATGTCTGTCCGCTGTTTGAAGAGCATCTCTGGCCTAAACACAATAGGAAGAACAACAACACGGCAAAAAAAAAAACAACACATTTCCATATTAGATGAAGGGCACCGTAACTGGAAATGGTAACATTCATCTGATGCTGCTTTGGATTTATCTTCTGTTTTAGACCAACTTTGATCACTTCGAGCCATCTTAAGTCCGTTTGTTCTAACTTCTCACTAACATCTCGTATGATTTCAGATCCCTGCTGTTCCCCAGCTGCCCTGTAGGTTTGTGCTTTGACCTCCAGAGGGCGACAAATCAGCACAGACAGAGAGCTCCATTCAAACTTTGCTGCCATCAGGAATAATGCTTCAAATATAATCATCAGTGTTTGAGCAGTTATGATATCAGGGACAATCTAGACATGTGTGACAATACTGAACATGTCACATGACACACCTCAAACATCATGTGATCCACTCTCAGTCTGCACTTTCATTCATGACTTCAACAGGTTGAAATGAGCTTTGAAGAAACATTCAGTGAAATAAATCTTTCATGGATTCATGTGAGCAGCAGATGAACTTTACAAAGAATCAGTGGATTTATCTTCTGTTTTAGATCAACTTTGATCACTTCGACCCATCTTAAGTTCTTCTCACTCACTAACGTCTCGTATGATTTCAGATCCCTGCTGTTCCCCAGCTGCCCTGTAGGTGGCCTCAGTGTGTCTCACACCATTTACAGATGATTACAGGTCGTTTACAGTTCAAACAGGTCCAACATAAGAAATATGCAGAAAATATCCTGCTATAACAGTTTGGGTCAAAGTGCAGATGTTCCAGATGTTCTGAGTCTGTCTGTGTTTCATGTTAACATGTAGATGTTGGACCAAAGTGAAGCTTTTTGATGTGACAGCAGGAATGTGAAGTGTAACTCTGAGCTGTAGGAAATGAAACTAAACGGACTTTTTCTCCTCTATTTATAGGAAAGTGTAGGAGAGCAACAGATGAACAAGCGTTACTGTAACAGGAAACATCAGAGGACCTTTATGTTCATCATCATCACTGTTTCCTTGTTCTGTCACAAACACACAACACTTCCTGCTCTCTCTCTGATGGATCTGATTGGCTGTTTCATTCACAGGAGGTCAGGGCGTCACACAAACAGCTTTAACTGCACAACGACACACTTTAAATCATCTGCAGACAAACCTGTGTGTTTGATTTATGAAGAAATAATAAAGACGTGTGTACAGCTGTCCATGAAGCAGCTTCTCACACAAACTCTGACACTTCAGCCACTTTAATTCCTGCAAAGCTGCGTAATAAAGAGCTGTGACTGCTATGAGCTGCTGATGATGACTGCATGAAGCTCTCAGCTGAAGCTTCTTTCATTTATTTTAATGTTAATGTCGCCTTTTTAAGTCTGTGTGAGGATTTTAATGACACACATTAAAGGAGCTTCTTTGATTAGAACCAAATTCATGTTGATTTTCAGCCTGAAATGATAAAAACTTTAATAATTCTGTTTATAATCATCAACCTGGAGACTAATGAAAAGTATAATAGTGAAAAAAAGCCTTTATTATTTGAGTAATGCCTGAATCTGCTCAGAGACAACACAGAGGTGTTGATGACAGTTTGACATTAACTGAATTAAAAACTAGGGCTGTAAAATGATTAAAATTTTTAATCAGATTAATCACAGCCTAAAAATCAATTAATCATGATTAATTGCAACTCGAAATATGACCAAAATGTGTGCAAACATACGGACAGATAGCGGATTTTTACACACTTGTTAGTGTTATTTAATGCTAAGACCACGCTGAGTGGCCTGCGTTCACTCAGCGTGGTCTGACGTAGGCTGGGTGTTGTGCTGGAAGCGAATTAATCACAGCCTAAAAATTGATTAATCGCAACTCGAAATATATGTGTATATGTGTGTAAAAATCGGGACAGATAGTGGTTTTTAACACACTTGTTTGTTTTATTTATTATTAATTGTGAGTACAAACAGTACAAGCAGAACAGGGCTTCAAATAATTGTGAGGGATTTTTACTGAATGTTTTCCACCCGTTTAAATCTAGCACATTGTTTTATCCATATACATCTTCAAGTTCACAGAACATAGGCCTAATTCAACAGGCAAAATAGAAAAAATCTCCAATCATCCTTTTGGGTAAGGTAGATTAGTGCAAAAAAATATGAACAACAGTGAAAAGTATTGTTTAAATCACATTCAACCATAGAACAAGCTCTAAACACACGGTCCTCTGGTCTACTCATCCTTCAGCCAGTTGCTGAGACAAACCAACTTGTCCACGTTCTCTGAGTGCAGAGCAGACCTCTTCTTGTTCACAATGTGCCCTGCTACAGAGAACAGCCTCTCACAGGGCACTGTGGAGGCAGGAGTGGCCAGGTATCTGCGAGCAAGGCGGGCCAGCTGGCTGTGGGCTCCTGCATGAGCTGCCCACCACTGTAAGGGACAGTCCTCTAAGGCAGTGCAGGGCTCTGCTCTGTAGCGCTGTATGGCTCTGTCCTGCTGTACCTCCTCCTCTGACTCAGAGTCAGAGTCCATCTGCAGCAGGCTCAGCCTCTTCTTGGTTGGACCTTCTTCTGCAGTGTGTGATCTTCTAGGAGAGTCTTCATGCAGCATGCCTGCCAGTGTGATCCACACTGCTTCTCTGTCAGTCTTGGGCACACTGCGTAGGTCTTTAAAACGTGGGTCCAGTGCAGTTGCGATCTGGAGCCATGCATAGTTGGTATGTTCCTGGCGGGAAGCAAGGTCTTCCTTAAACTTCTCTTTAAACCTCACCACATATGCAGGGTCCTCATCAGTTACTTCCATGACACGGCGCAGATGGCAGAAGGCTGGTAGAACTACAGAGCAGGAGACGTAGGCCTCTCCTCCCAGCAGTTCAGTCACATATCTGCAGTGGAATACACACACACACACACACACACACACACACACACACACACACACACACACACACACACACACACACACACACACACACACACACAGATAAGACAGCAAATTAAAAAAAGCTTTTTATTACTAGGTATTAAGACATTTTCATAATAACAAAACTGATTTAAGATGTATGTTTGATACATTTAATCTAAACCTACAATTATGGTCACAATGACAGGCTCACCTGCAGGGCTCTAGAAGTGTCTCCAGTCTCTGAAGTTTGTCCCACTCTGGAGGCGTCAGGAGGACAAGTTTATGCTTTTGTTTATCCAGAGTCGCGGTTACTGCAGTTTGGTTGCGGATCAAGCGCTTCACCATCTCCAGCGTGGAGTTCCAGCGCGTAGGTACGTCCTGGGCCAACGGCTCCTGCTTGCGCCCCAGTGACACCTGCTCTGCGTTCAGCTCTGCTGTGTTTGCTGGGCTGTGCTTAAAATGGCCAACAATTTTGCGGCATTTGGCCAGCGCAGTGACAAAGCCACTGTCTGCGAGACTCACTGTGATGCATCTCTGTAGAATGTGCGCGGTACACGGCATGTGATTGAATGGCATGATGCGAGCCGCAGCGATCATATTGCGCGCACTGTCCGTGCCTACTGTTGTCACCTTCTCCTCAATTCTCCACCTGCGAGCAACAGTCTGGAACTGCTCTGCACAAGCCTCCGCAAAGTGCCGCTCTTCCGTTTTCATTATAGTCAGCGCAAAGGATGTCAGACCCCAGGCTTCAGTGATTAAATGCGCAGTAACTCCCAGGTAATTGTTATTACTCAATGATGTCCAGTGGTCTCCTGTCAGAGCCACGCATTCTGTGTGAACTAAAGCCTCTTCTTTTTTCTTTTTCTCCGTTTCATACAGTTCGTGGATTCGAATTGTTATTGTGCTTCTCGCTGGGGGCTTGTAGGACGCGTCCTGAGATGCAACCTTTAAAACATCCGCAAAGCCCTTGTCCTCCACAATGCTTAGTGGTCTACAGTCCTTTGCTATCCATTTGGCTATATTGTCGGTCAGTTTGTCCAAAGAAGACTTACCGAGTGGCCTGCGTTCACTAAGAGTGGTCTGACGCAGGCCGGGTGAAGCTGCTGCCCCGACAAACGCGTGTTTGGCATTAAGGTGGTATTTTAAGGTCGAATTTGAACGGTGAAATTGAAACTCTTTACTACAGTGAGTGCAAATTACAACGCGTTTGTTTATTGTCCCATCTATGTTCTTCTTGTATTTGAATTCCCCATCCAGAAGGCCATCCTGTTCCTGCTTCTCCATTTTCAGTGGCGCGGTAAACAAATCAAGTGGAATTATGGGAGGGACTTTTTTTTTTTTTTATCTGCGTGTTGCGCTAAATAGTTAAATATTCTAACGTAATTAATTCCAAAATTTAATTATCGCAATTAACGCGTTAATTTCGACAGCTATATTAAAAACAAAGTGCTCTTATTGTGAAAATCTGCCTCCTACTTCTTTAAATCATTTTTATGTATTTTTTAACCTCACAGTGAAACATTGAGGCATTAATCTGACACAGTTTGATCAGCAGCTGTGTTTTCACTGACGTTTCACTTTGATTTGTTCAGACTGAGCAGAGAGGATCGGTTCTCTGTGTGCGCACTGCTGAGAAACACAAGCTCATTTCTGCTGTTTCATGAAAAGTGTTATGGAGGAACAAGAAGTTCAGCCTCTAAACTCTCAGCGTGAGGACTGAGTGAAGAGTTTCAGAGCAGAGAGTTTTGGCTCACAGCTTTTAGCGTCTACACAAAGAGACGATTACGCACTTGATCTGAGAACATCTCCACCTCCTACAAACAAACTCTCCTACGAGCAGCTGTCACAACCACAACAGGCAGAAGACTGGATTTCTTCAGGTCAGATTTACTGCAGTTTGCATAAATTGTGTGTCACAGACATTGTAGTTCACATTTGTGTGACTCGTTTAAATCTTCTCCTCCTGAAAGTGAAACTCTTAAAAACACATCAGGCCACAACCTGCTGCAGGTTGTGCAGCAGGTTGTGGACATCGATTCATTAATGTTGAATTCTCTGCAGCTGCTCTGTTGCCATGTTGTTGCAGTACCGTATTTTCACGACCATAAGGCGCACTTAAAAGTCTTAGATTTTCTTCAAAAAGTACGGCGCGCCCTATAGCGCAGTGCCCCCTATGTGTTGTAAGGAGGACGTAGTAGAGAACACCATGAGAACGTTAAAGGGTGAAGTGTGGGCGTTGATCGTATATACCGGGACAATCGCACATACGTGTATAAAAGAACAGGTATGTGCGTTATGCAGGACATCGTTGTTTTAACAACCCTGAAAATGGCAAAGAGACACGCTTACGAAGCACAGTTTAAACTGAAGGCCATCAGCTACGCGGAGGAACATGGAAATCGAGCAGCGGCGAGAGAATTTAAGGTTAATTTAATGAATCGATGGTTCACAAATGGAGGAAGCTGGAAAACAAGCTCCGACAGGTCAAGAATACGCAGCTGAGTTTCCGCGGACATAAGGCGATTGATAGAGGATTTTTATGAAATACAATATAATCAAGTGTGTTTTATTTTCTAGTGTTCATATATTTTCACATAACCAAGCCTATTGTTAAACAAAACACAATGCATTCCTTACTTCAGTGTTTGAGATGTTTGACAAGACAGGATATACATGCATTCTTTACTTCAGTGTCTGTGATGTCAGATAAGCATGAATACTGCTGTGTCGTTATTTTTCAGTTTGTGTGCAGAGGTTAGATAGCTAAGACAATGCCTGAGCTCTCCCCTTTCCGTTAAAAGAGGAAGTGCTATGTAATCCATTTTGAACTATAAATAAAGCAAGCAGCCTGTACTCGTTGTGTCTGTCTTCTCAGAGGCATTCACCCGTGTACACGTTCTTAAACTCTGAGTCGGTCTGCAGTGTCTTATTTCTCTTACTTGTGAACAGATGTCTAAACCCCTGACATTTAATTGGTCCTTCGTAGCCGGATAACTAACTGTTATTTTTAACGTCTAGTTGTCCACAGACGGTTTTCATCGGATTCTGACGTCGTGTTGCCTGCGCTGGAAAAAATCTGTGCACAGTAAAAAGGAAAATCCGGGAGCGTGAATTCGATCTCTGGTCAGCGAGGCCCCACGACGCCAGGACCAGATGTGCCAGATCCAAAACGCAGCGCCACAGTAAGGTGAATATGAAACACTGCATTCCATCTAGCGCTAAAATACGTTGATATTGAGATTTTCCTTTAAAATAGTGTGTAAACCTGGTTAGCGCCGACAGATCTCAATCCAGAAGGGATTTAAGAGACAACAGGCAAGAGCGAAATTCTAGAAATCGCTATTAAAAGTTCCGGTTGCTTTGGGAAAGCAGCTGTAACGGAACGAGTTCCGGTCGCTCTGGGAGTGGCTGCAACGGAACAGTTAGAAGGTTGCACAATAAAAATACGGAAAGTGTCAATAAAAATTATAAAAGCGCGCTCTGTTTGTGTTAACAAAGAGAAGTGAGTTGTCATTTACGACCCAATACGCGGTCGAACCCTTCTCAAGCTGTTTTCCTGTGTACACTCATGAACTGGCTGGAGTGGGAAACTAAGGTTGTGCGTCATCACGTAAAATCAATAACCGCTTTCTCAAATAGTGAGAAAGTAGAAGCCTGTTATTGATCACCTGCCCGCTCCTTTGTGCCAGAGAAGGTGTCACAGTTCTGACGTAATTAGTTTAAAATGGGTAACTCTAAAACTAAAGTAAAATTAACAGCAGATGAAGAGTGGTTAGAAAAAAACTGTTCAAATGCAGGAATAATCAGGGCAAAAAGGTGGAGAAATACAAAATAAAATATATTGTCCAGCTTGGCAAGGCAAATGCACCCCTGATTTAATAAATGCTTTAAAAACCGCTTTGCAAAAAGAGCTATATGTGGAAAAAAGTCAGAAGAAAAAAGCAAAACGTCTAGCAGAATGGCATCTTTTCAAAGTGATGATGACAGACGTAGAAGACGTGGAGAGGAAGGAAGTGAAACAGATGAAGCGGAAGTTTACAATATAGAACAACTGCTGCTAGGGTCAGAAGCCAAACCAACAGTTGTAGTATATGTGAAAGGTGTGCCGTTAAAAAAAAATGTTTTGAGACACAGGAGCTTGTAAAACTGTTTTAACTGTAGAAGTCCCAAATGTAACATTTTCAAAAAACACTATAATTGTGAAATCAGCCTCAGGACATGTGACAAAACAGCATCTAACCGATCCCCTTTTTATGTCACATAGAGATAGTGGCCGTGGCTGCAAAAATCAGTGCATTTATGACCCATCATGCCCAGATTGTATGAAATAAATAAAAGGAAATCATTCATATGAAGACCTTTTCTAAAAAAAAAAGGAAAAAAAAAGAGAGATGCATAAGGTAGATTAAGGCTGTATCATTGTACAGCCAAGGAAAGTGTGTGAAAAGATAAATGTTTCCATCCTGGAGGTGGGTGAGACTGCAGCTCATTCACGTCCTTGATGGATACAAAATAAAATATAATAATAAACTACTTGGTTCGACATGCAACAGAGAGAATGCATGTGACTGAAGGTTGGATCTGAGATGAGGCAAACAGAAGACCAGTCTAAAAGTGGGCACAAACCTGTTCAGAGATGAAGCAAATTGTACAGATTGGATGAATTATAAATTATCTGTTTGCTGAGTAAGATGATCCTAACTATTAAATTGTCTCAGTAGTAGTATAGTGATATACACTAGTAAAATATTGTAATATACTATTGTTACTATATAGAGAGAAAAAGATGATGATATTAATAATGATATAAAATTAATATTGACAAGAAGTATCCTAGTCAGTATGATGTGAGATGGACAATTGTTATGAAGTAGTCTGCACCAAGCTTAAGGTTTGCTCAAACTCAGTATAATGACATATGAGATGAAGAAAATAAAGGCAATATCTAAACCAATTAGGTGCATAGAGGCACTTAACCTGTTTGAAAACCTGTCATTTATCCTAGATAAATATTACTGAGATACAGAGCACATCTATAATAACAACTAATAAGCCAAACCCTGTAGATAATAACTAAACCTACAGGATTATGAAGCTGAATTAAATGTGTGGACACCGCTAAGTTGATGAGCATGTTACACATTTTCTTTTATTTTCTATTTATTGGTTTTTTATAGCAGAGGCTGCATGCTATTAAAAGCCAACACATGCAGCTGTCTGTGAGCTCAGTTTCCCCTCACACTTCTGCTTTGTTTCTGGCAGCATTTTTCTTTGTCTTTTTGTGTCCTGACTCATGTATGTTTTTGTTTTTTGATTATTTTGTTGGTTTGGAAACAAATTTGTGCCGATACTTGAGGGATTGGGTGTGACGGGTACAAAATAATAAATAATAATAACACTATGAAAGTTGATAGTAGGGTGAGTGCAAGGCGGTGTGTGAAAAGAGGAAGTCTGAGAGAGAAGTGCGTGCGTAGGCAAACTGCAGAGTATGTGCGTCAAAAGAGGGTGTATTGTTTTTACATCAAGGTTTAGTAGAACTAAAGTAGAACGTCATAAACAAACAGATAAAAAAGTAAAATGAAGAGAGAAAATAACTGACAATTACATTAATGAATAGAAAACACACATACACAAAGTGCCATATGTGAAATTATTCTAGGAAAGAATCAGAAGTGGGATAGTTTAATATAAGATGCAATGAAGGAAGCAGCTTACACTCCTTTAATTTCCAGAGCCAGTGTGTTCCCTCCCCTGCCCACTTGGCCCCCGTATCAGGCGAGTATGGAAGGCTGGATAGCCCATGACGGGTAAGATCCCACCTCGAAACCCTGGGACAACCTAAGGCAGGCACAGTCACGATTACTCGGCCTCACTCAGTCCCTGTGAGCTCAGACTCACGGGTGAGATGAAGTGAAGAAGACGGGACCTCAAGGGTAAAGCCGCTGGGCTAAGGCGGAGGTGGAAAGTGGCAAGTGGAGCCCTAACTTCTGGCTGAGGACAAGGAACGCTGCTATTTAAGGTGGGAAATCAAAATTTGGGTTAGTAAATTTGGGAAGGAGTAAATTGACTGTTTAAAGGCAAAATTATGAAGGAGTCTGACACACTGGAAAAGCAACATATGCAAATTCACATACACAAACATAAAATACATTTGAGTTTGAAATTGAGGAACTCAAAGAAGCTATATGACAAAGTGAGTTATGAAAACAAAAAGTGATTAAAGTAGTTTTAAAAGAGTGACTTAGGAGTGCTCTGGGACTAAGTGATCAACAGTAGTGATCACTGTAGAAAGAAATAAAATAATTTAATAAGGTGGTAATGTTTAAACATATGTTTCTGTTGTTACAGCAACTCATTGAGAGATGACTCAGTATGCAAATTAGCTGAAGTGAGTGGTGACGCAGGAGCTTCCTGTGTGTGTGTGTGACTGAGGCTTTCAGAAGAGGAAGCATAGCAGACAAGAGAAGTGCAGAGTTGGGTAGGAAATTTATAGTTTAGTGATTATATGTTGTCGTAAAGGGGTTTTATGCTGAATTTAAGTATGTTAAAGGGGGTGATTTTTGTGTGCAAATTGTGTGGTTTTAATGAGACTTTCGGTGTATTGAGGGGGTGAGATTATGTGGTGGCAAAACTTGTGTGTTTAAGGTTGTTGTGGTGATGGGTTGATTCTGTCAGTAAGGTTTGGGTTGTTGTTGTTTTTGTTTTAATAGAGGGAGTTTTAGGAAACATGGACATGTCTGAGGGGCCCATTATTTTGTAACAGTGCACTTAAAGGAAACCTGTCAGGTGATTTTGTTTTGTGTTTTGTGAGCTAATAATCAGCTCTATTTTTTCTCATTTCTGTTCTAAGCAGGCCTGCAACAGCGCTGACAAATTCTCGGGGAGAGCAAATAAAAGGGGGGCTTTCCAGATTACAATTGGCTGAGGAGAAAGCTACCTGTGGGGACTGATCAGGTCGTAAGTCCCTGTCCAAAATTGTAGGATTTTATGCGAGTCAATCCAGTCCAAAAGCATAAAGAAATATTTTCCTATGGAAAATTAAAAAAAATGAATGAGCTCATTTTGCTGAGGGTGGAGAATCTGATCGTGCGGGAAGCTCCACTATTAGCAAATATATGGTGTGACTGCATGTGAGTGAATGTGTGGCTGGGTGAGTGAGGATGCATAAATGTGGACAAACAATTGGCTTTTACCAGAGAAAATTTCTGTTTTGTTGACTGGGGTTAGATTATGGGATTATAGTATATTGTTGGGAGAATGCCAAATGTTAAAGGGGAAACATTTTTGATGTAACTCATGTTACCATTAATTGGAGAAACACATGACTGATAATTGTTCTGTTTCAAGTTTATTTTTATGACATAGATTGGATCATGAGTGGGGAAAAACTAAGCATTTTGAGTTTTGTATAGTATTGTGACACATTTCATGTGTCAAAATAAAAGGGGGAATTTAGGGTTTAATAATTTAATTGTTTAATAATTTAGGATCATTTTAGGACTTTTTTGGTTCTTATTATGCGTGATTATGTTTGGGGGTTTGTTGATCATTTGGATATGGTAAAACTGAAACTGTTATTTTTATGTTAAGGTTAAAGGATTAAAGAGGTTGTTTTCTTTTGGATCTTTTAGTAGAATAGGCGCTTATAATGATTTTCTGGTTAAAAAGGTGACTTAAGATTAGAGTAGAGGCACTTGCAGCAGCGACAATTTGTGTACAGGATGTTGATGATAGCGAGCAACCGGACGGGAAACCAGCGCTTAAAGAGTTTTAAAGGGATGAGTAACGTTGAAGAATATATATAAATACAAGTCAATAAGTTAAGAACATAATTAGGATCATGCTTTTGATTAAAGAGTCCCAAATAGGATAAGTTAGGGAGGTGCAGGAAAAGGTGTTTTGCTTCCTTTGCAGAAGATCCCGGCGAGGATCCTGGAGGCCCCGAGGCTTGATGAACCACATCAGACGAGACGCAAGAGGAGCACTAGAGACGTGCAACCTCACGACTCAATCTGGGGAACTGACGTACCAGACGAATTCAAACATGGACCAAAGGACAAAAAGTAATGCTTTCTCTATTCCCGTGGGCAGGAAATGCCAAAAACATGCTCAGGATAGAGACACTCGACTACCGTTTTGGACTGTTTCTGAATGCTTCAACAAAGATCAACAAGGCTCAGAATGAAGAAATCGATGCAGTGTGTAACACTTCTGGAGTCGTTACAGTATACTAGGACCAGTTAGGTTCGACTACTAGAGCAGTAATGAGCGTAGCATGTAATAAAGACCACAGACCAGTAAATACGTTTAAATTGCCGGCTTATTATTTTGTGAAGACAGAGAATAGACAGTTATAGACACATTACATAAAACATTCAACATCACACATTTAAGGAAAACAAGATGTTTTCTTTCCCCTTCTTAGTTCAGTATGTTCTGTTAGTTCATCCTATTTATCTCAAAACCTTTTATTTGTCTTTAGAAGGATGTTATTTTCAACCTAGGTTATTGTTTTATTTATTTCAAGTTCTAAGTTCAAGTTTATCCTTTGATCTATTTGCATTAACACTGTGTTATTTTAAATCAAGTTCAGTTCTTTAGGCCCAAGATTTAATTTAATCTTGGTCTAGGTTCACCTTTAAATTCTCAACCAGTTCTTATTTTGTTTTAACCCAACAAAATTATTTACATTTCCATTAACACCATTACAGCATTAACATGTAAGGTTGACCAAAATAAATTACAAAAATAAATAAATAAATGTAAAACTGAAAACAATTCAGCAAAAGGCTGAATAAATCCCTTAAACAAACAAATAAACAAAAGAAAGTTGTCTTTGTGTCCTTTAACTATTAATCCTGGAATTACTCCGAATGATTATCCAGTGCTTTGAAAAGTCCGCTGTTCTTTTGCAGAGGTGTATGGATTAATCCTACCAGTTTTATCAGCGAAAGAGCTCAACGTCCAGCAGGGGGCGTTTTCCTTTTTCCTGCTCGGTACAGTTCAATGGGTCCGTGGGTGGCTCGCCATCTTGTTTCTCGCTCAGCGGATCAAACTCCGATTCTAGCTCAGCATTTCCCGATCCAAACCTTAATGGCCTACCATAACAACAAAATAAAGTGCATAAACATTCGAAAATAACACACGGGTAGCCCTTAAATAACAGTAAAAGTCCGTTTTTTCCAGCTTATTTAGCCGTAAATGAGGTGATGCCAATATGGCGCGCTGAAACACCGTCAAAGGCCTTTGAACTGCAGCCTGTGTGTCGTTTAAGCACGAATCCACCGTTTTTAACATAAAACAACATAAATCTGCTACCTTGGCTCTCCATTTGCATGAAATGAGCAATATAATACAGCAAAAATTTCTTGCATGAAATAAAAGACAATTTCTGAACTCACCAAGTCCCGTTCGGTTATGTTCACAACGTCACCAAGGCAAGGACAGGTCGGAAAAACAAAAATACATTCTCCAGATTACAAAAATGGCTTTAAGTAGATTTTTGGCTTATTTTTACTATTTTTTCACTCATTTAAGCAGCAGCTCTGCAAGGACTGTCTGCATTTCTCCCTCTCGAGCATCAAAAAGAAGGAACAACCCGATTGGGTGTGGCTAATCACAGGAGTCACGCTGCAGCGTGCCCTTTCACAATAAGAGTCTCAACACATATTTTAGCCATTTTACCTGAATTAACATAAAACACCATGAATTAGCAAGTTCTGTACCCTTTTAACATGTTTTTAAACACAAATGAAATCCTATACCATGAATTATATCATTGCTGATGTTTTTAATTAATTTTCTAACCATTATGATCTATTTATTGACTATTTATCACCTGTAATATATTTCTTATGACTGTTTTTACTAACAGGCTTTTATTTGTTGTTAGCTATGTTAACCAGGGTTACACCCTCCCCTCTTAAATGTATGCAAGCCCCTTTGCATAATGCATACTCAGACTACCTGGATATCATGGATTTCAATAGAGCCTGTGACAGCTTCACTTAAGCTTTGGAACAAAGACTGTACTATGCCAACAAGAGGGTTGCCTAATTGAGGGTATGTTAAGTGCTTGGGCTTTGTTCTCTCTCGGGATGATCTTCTGACTGATTGCTCTGCTTCGGGGTCATTTCTTTCAGTTTCATTGTTTACAGGTTCAGTTTCATTCACGTGAGTTTGAGTTGCTTCCTCATCATTAGTTTTCGTTGAATCCGATGCATTGTCCATTTCATTTGGTGGAGTTATTTGAGCTCCTTCCTTTGCAGGTTCAGGCAAGTTTTCCATTTCAGGTGGTTTCTCCATTTCAGGTATTTTGTCATTTTCAGGTAAGTTTTCCATATCCGGTAGGTTTCCACAATCAGGTAAATTTACAGTTTCCGTCATGTCCATGTGCTCTTGAGCAATATCAGGCACTGTCACATCTTCTGAGACTTGAGAATTGTCTGATTTGGGTTGCTCATTAGCATGGTTTGACTTAACCTTGGGAGGAAAAACTACCTCGTATTCCTCAATCGACCTTGAGATCTCCTTGGGAGGAAGTGGAGGGTAATACAGAGGGTAGTTATCCTCCTCAGAGTGGTATTCAAGTTCAGGTTCATCAGGATCAGTTGTTGGGTGTTGACGTGTGCTTGGCCAATGAGGCTTTACTTGGACTGCTGGAGGATTTTCAGGGGCAGTTGGCAAAAACCCACAAGGTAACAAAAGGTCTCTGTGGAGAGTTCTAGTGGAACCTTGGTGATGCTCAGGTTTGACTGTGTATACTGGGAGGTTGTCTTTTTGGCTTACAACCACGTGGACGACGGACTCCCACTTATCAGCCAATTTGTTTTTTCCCCTAATCCGAACATTCCTTACAAGCACGCGATCTCCGACACCTAAGACAGATTCGGTTACATGTTTGTCATATCTAGTTTTGTTACGTTCAGCAACTTTGCTTACATTTTTGGTAGCCAGTTGGTAGCTCTCCTGAAGGTGAGATTTGAGGGCTTTAACATACTGTGAGTGAGATTGCTGCTGGCGATGGTTCAGGGGGACATTGAAGGCAAGATCAATGGGTAACCTAGGCTGTCTGCCAAACATTAACTCGTACGGCGTAAACCCTGTACTTTCATGTTTGGTGCAGTTATACGCGTGAACGAGTGGCTTAACAAAGTCACGCCAATGTTTCTTGTCTTCGTCTTTGAGTGTACCCAACATGTTTAGCAGGGTTCTATTAAACCTCTCCACAGGGTTTCCCCTGGGATGGTAGGGTGAAGTTCTGACCTTCTGAATCCCAGCTAGGTCGCATAACTCTTTGATAGTTTTTGACTCAAAGTCTGCTCCCTGATCGCTATGCAACTTCTCGGGAAAACCGTAGTGGATTATAAAGTTTTCCCACAGGGCCTTGGCTACAGTTTTAGCCTTTTGGTTGGGAGTTGTCATTGCTACAGCATACTTCGTAAAGAAATCTGTAATAACTAAGACATCTTTAGTGTTGCTGCGATCTGGTTCAATTGTCAAGAAATCAATACACACCAACTCTAGAGGTCTGGTGACTTGAATGTTTACTAGGGGCGCTGCCCTCTCTGGCAGAGTCTTTCTGCAAACACACCTGCTACAGCTTTTGATCTTTTGCTCTATGTCTGAGGCCATTTTTGGCCAGAAAAATCTGGTTCTGGTTAAATCAAGGGTCCGGTCAAGACCAAAATGACCCATGTCATCGTGAAGGCTTTTGAAAACCATAGATCTTAGACTTTCAGGAAGAACCAGCTGGTACTGTGTCTCTTCACCTACTTGTCTTTTTCTGTACAAAATCCCGTTCTGCAACTCAAGTTTGTTTAACTCACGCAGAAGGATGCTAAGTTGTGGGATCTCGTTGCGTACAGTAGGAGGAGATGTTTCACCTGTTTCAAGCTGGTGTATGATTTCACTGATAGCAGGATCGTTTGTTTGACTTTGTCTTATCTCTTCTTCTGACAAGCTTGGAATGACAGGAAAAGCATCACACTGGTCGAAACTGTCGGGAACAGCATCAACGGACGTAGACAGTGAAGTTACGAGTGGGCAGGCGAGAGCATGGTCTGTGTCAAGAGACTGGACTAGATGTTTCTCACATATTGCACTGACAGCTTGAGTGGGAACGTGAGTGAAAGGATCGGTGCCAGGCAAGTAGTGTTGCACAAACTGACGGATCCGCTCCTGTTCCTTCAGGGAGACAAGGTCATTTAATGGCTCGAGATGCGGACGACGAGATAGGCCATCTGCGTCCATGTTTTGTTTGCCTGCTCTGTACCTAAGCTGGAACTCGAAAGAGGACAGGGCGGACAACCAGCGATAGCTCGTCGCGTCTAACTTAGCGGTGGTCAAAATGTAAGTTAGAGGGTTACTGTCAGTTATTACTGTGAAAGGACTGCCATACAAGTAATCACAAAACTTTTCCGTTACAGCCCATTTGAGGGCAAGAAACTCAAGCTTATGAGCAGGATAACGGCTTTCGCTTTTGGATAGTCCTCTACTTGCGTATGCAATTACTCGCAACTCTCCCTCCTGCTCTTGATAAAGAGCTGCCCCTAACCCGATTGTGCTTGCATCTGTATGTAATACATAAGGCAACTTGGGATCGGCAAAGCCTAGAATTGGGGCAGAAGTCAGTTTGTCTATAATAGTCTCAAACGCTTTCTGACAACTCTCTGTCCATCTCTCCCCGAAAGGAGCTTTTGGCTGAAAGTATTGGACGTAGTTGGACTTAGAGCTATTGTTTTTTCGCAGTGGGGGGTATCCAGCAGTTAGGTTGGTAAGGGGTTTTACGATCTTAGAAAAGTCCTTAATAAACCGCCTATAATACCCCGCAAACCCTAAGAAGGAGCGGAGTTCTTTCAAGTTCTTGGGACTTGGCCATGTTTTTAACGCTGCTACTTTCTCGGGGTCTGTTTCTACACCGTTTCGGGAGACAATGTGCCCCAAGTACCGAACTGACGTCTGAAAAAACATACATTTTTCAGGCGATAGCTTCAGACCGTATTCTTTGAGACGATTAAGCACATGGAGAAGGCGGGTCTCGTGTTGTTCGAGGGTTTCGGAGTAAACTATAAGGTCGTCTAGATAGACCAGGACTTCCTTAAGGTTGATGTCACCCATACATTTCTCCATCAGCCTTTGAAATGTGCTGGGAGCGTTTGTTATGCCTTGAGGCATCCGGTTGAACTCAAAGAACCCCATCGGACATACGAAGGCTGTTTTGTGCTTATCTGCCTCATCGACCTCAATCTGGTAGTACCCACTTTTGAGGTCAAGGACCGAGAACCACTTCGATCCTGTCAAGGCGGAGAACGCTTCTTCCAAGTTAGGAAGCGCGTAGGCGTCTTTGATGGTGTTCAGATTCAACTTACGGTAATCTACACAGAGTCTTACGTCTCCATTCTTCTTCCTTACCACCACTATCGGTGAGGAAAATGGCGACTCGGATTCGCGAATGACACCTGCATCGCTTAGCTCCTGCAAATGCCTCCGTACGGCGTCAAGATCTTGTGGTCGTACGGGACGGGGTCTGTGCTTAAAAGGGGTTTCATCGCTCAGTTTGATTTGGTGTTTTACTTTGTTAGTGCAACCAAAGTCTGTATCGTGTAGTGCAAAAACCTCCGACATAGCACTTAACTTTTGTGTGATTCGTTCTTTCCATTCAGCAGGGACTGGAGAATCAGCAAAGTTAAGATTAAGCTCAGCAGGGTTTGAGCTGGGAGTCTGTTTGGACTGCTCTGTGATCTGACTGTTTGGTATGATCTCTTGAATAGCATGCATTTCAGCAATGACACTTTTCGCAGGGATAACTATGTCATGCTTACTTTCATTTCGCAGGACCACTGGAAGCTTTTGTGAGGGTTTCTCAGCAAGGGTAAGTAGACAGTTGGTGACCAAGACTCCACCTGGCAAGGAGGATGTAGAGGGGGTCTCGACTACTACCCACCCGCCTGAGTGTTCAGTTTTTGCGTGGACTAAACCCTCTAAGACTCGACTTTGGCCTGCAGGAATGACTTCAGGCTCTTTCCCTGACAAAGTGACAAGACCAAGGCTGTCGTCCTCTTTTTGCTTGTGTCTTTGTTGTAACACGCTCAGCACTACTCTATAACCATAAGGCAGGATACTGAGGTCTGTATTAGCCAAGGAGAGGCTTTCAAAGACAAGGTCAAGAGTGTTAGTGCCAATTAAGAGAGAAGACTGAACACTAGAGCGTGTGTCTGGAACAATTAATGCAAGAGAAGACACAGTAAGTTCAGTACCAAAACAGTTCTTTGGAAAGGTAATGTCGACACAAATATAGCCTGAATATGGAACATTCTGACCATTTGCAGCTTCGACTTCTAGCAGGTCCTGTATTGGATGGATTTCAAGGTCTGCAAGATTGTTTTCATAGAACGATCGGGACACTGTGGTCACTTGCGATCCGGTATCAAGAAGGCAGTTGCAAGCTTGATCATTGATTTTCACTTGAGCAGTGTACTTAGCTCCAATTAGACCCTTGGGTAGTTTCACAGTGGCTGATTTATTGTTTGAGAATCGTTTTTTGGGTTTATGTGAAGGCTCGGTGGGACTAGTTTTGTCCGTAGCACCCATTTGTCCCGCAATGAGGGCTCCCTTTAGTTTAAAGGCTGTGTTTGCTTGTTTTGTCTATCCCACAGCAACTGTTTTTCTTTCAACTGTTTCCTTTTGTCAGTGACTAAAGACGGGTTTGGGTCATTTGGGCACACAGAGGCAATATGGCTGTCTTCGCCGCACTGGAAGCAGTAACCAGGCCTGGGCCTACTCTTCGCAGCTTGGGATGTAAAAAGGGTTCGTTCGGGTACTTGAGAGTTGGTCTTAGCAGTAGCTTTTGGAGGGTTAGACTTTTTCCTAGGAGGGTTCGGGGTTAATGTTGCGAGATGGCTTTGAAGCTGACTGATTTGTGCCTTTAATTCTGTGACCAGATCCTTTTGAGCATCTACTGGTGGGTCTACTTTCTGGGGTTTCAATCTCGTCAGTTCACTCTGCAGCGCAGTTATTTGTGTTCGCATTTCAGTGAGATCGTCTTGCATGGTGAGCGCAGGAAAGTCAGCATTTGCAGCAATAGAGTGAGAGGCTACTTTTGGTCTGGTGGCAGCAAAATGTTTTTTCATTCGGCTTTCTTTTGCAGTATGCTTGTCCTCTTCCACTCTCAACTGTAGCAGCAGCTCGGTGAATGAGGGGGGTTTATCTTTTTTCTTTTCGAGCTGAAGATCTGTTAACAAGGCATTATCCCAACACCCCCGACAGAATTGACGCAGAAGGTGTCGGTCTGCTTCACTAGCTACGACACCGCCTCTTTTCAGAGCTTTTGAGAGAGCTGTTTGCAAGCGATGGAGGTAGTGTGAAGGCTTTTCACCTGCATCTTGTAATGTGTTGAGGAATTTGGCGAAAAGCTCGTCGCCATCCTCCACAGTGCCAAAAGCTGAATGGAGTAGTTCAAGATAAGCTGAGGGCAAGGCTTCAGGGCCCAGAGGTTTCACCACGTTGGCAGCAGGCGGTATAAGACTGTCTACGATTTTCCGCGAGCGGTGCAAGTCAGACAGATTGGGATCTTGACGTATGAGCTCTACACTGTGGCGCCATGTATCAAAGTCCACCTCATGACTAGGACAGGGCAGTTTGCCTGAAAAATTTCTGAGGCGGAAGGAGGCGCTCACTGGTGAGACAAGAGCTTCACTTCGCACTATGTGCTCTACTACAACCTTTTGCACATCAGGGTGTGTTATAAAGCTCTGTGGAATGGTAGTTTGTAGATCTGGCTGTGTCTGGTTGTCTGACTCAGAATCGCTGATGCATATGTTAGCTTTGATCAGTTCTGCAGTTTCACTTTGGATAAGTTGGTCATTTGCTTGTACTTGGGTTGTTAGTTCACTTTGTGCGTCTGGGGTAGGAGCTTCTGTGCTGTGTGTGACTGACTGAGCACATTGGGAAAGGTGTTCATGCAGAACAGCTTCAAAAGATTTGCCACTAAGTCTAGCAATGCTTTGCAGTTCATTGAAAAAACTGTTGGTGGCGACGTTGGTAACAGCTGCGATGTACTCAGGTGACAGGGCTCGTATCTGATAAGTGACTTCATTCGGACATTCAAGTGTGTAGGGTAGTAAGGGTTCAAGTGTCGACAGAGCAGATCCACTCTCATACTCTACAATAGCATTTTTGTGGTAAGAAGACTTAGGGTCATCTATCTTAAGGGTTCTTGCTGTTCGACCATATCTGCTTAAAAAGTCTTTTAAAGCTTCATCAGCGTCTGTGCCTGTAATCCCACTAACAATAACTGAGTTTGGGATTTTAACATTTTCTCTGTCAACTATTTCCATTTTGCCGGACTTGGCCTATTTTTGAGGTCTGGGTCAGAAAAAAAACTTGAGGGATCAATTACTACTCCTGGCTGGCTCGCCACTTCTGTAACACTTCTGGAGTCGTTACAGTATACTAGGACCAGTTAGGTTCGACTACTAGAGCAGTAATGAGCGTAGCATGTAATAAAGACCACAGACCAGTAAATACGTTTAAATTGCCGGCTTATTATTTTGTGAAGACAGAGAATAGACAGTTATAGACACATTACATAAAACATTCAACATCACACATTTAAGGAAAACAAGATGTTTTCTTTCCCCTTCTTAGTTCAGTATGTTCTGTTAGTTCATCCTATTTATCTCAAAACCTTTTATTTGTCTTTAGAAGGATGTTATTTTCAACCTAGGTTATTGTTTTATTTATTTCAAGTTCTAAGTTCAAGTTTATCCTTTGATCTATTTGCATTAACACTGTGTTATTTTAAATCAAGTTCAGTTCTTTAGGCCCAAGATTTAATTTAATCTTGGTCTAGGTTCACCTTTAAATTCTCAACCAGTTCTTATTTTGTTTTAACCCAACAAAATTATTTACATTTCCATTAACACCATTACAGCATTAACATGTAAGGTTGACCAAAATAAATTACAAAAATAAATAAATAAATGTAAAACTGAAAACAATTCAGCAAAAGGCTGAATAAATCCCTTAAACAAACAAATAAACAAAAGAAAGTTGTCTTTGTGTCCTTTAACTATTAATCCTGGAATTACTCCGAATGATTATCCAGTGCTTTGAAAAGTCCGCTGTTCTTTTGCAGAGGTGTATGGATTAATCCTACCAGTTTTATCAGCGAAAGAGCTCAACGTCCAGCAGGGGGCGTTTTCCTTTTTCCTGCTCGGTACAGTTCAATGGGTCCGTGGGTGGCTCGCCATCTTGTTTCTCGCTCAGCGGATCAAACTCCGATTCTAGCTCAGCATTTCCCGATCCAAACCTTAATGGCCTACCATAACAACAAAATAAAGTGCATAAACATTCGAAAATAACACACGGGTAGCCCTTAAATAACAGTAAAAGTCCGTTTTTTCCAGCTTATTTAGCCGTAAATGAGGTGATGCCAATATGGCGCGCTGAAACACCGTCAAAGGCCTTTGAACTGCAGCCTGTGTGTCGTTTAAGCACGAATCCACCGTTTTTAACATAAAACAACATAAATCTGCTACCTTGGCTCTCCATTTGCATGAAATGAGCAATATAATACAGCAAAAATTTCTTGCATGAAATAAAAGACAATTTCTGAACTCACCAAGTCCCGTTCGGTTATGTTCACAACGTCACCAAGGCAAGGACAGGTCGGAAAAACAAAAATACATTCTCCAGATTACAAAAATGGCTTTAAGTAGATTTTTGGCTTATTTTTACTATTTTTTCACTCATTTAAGCAGCAGCTCTGCAAGGACTGTCTGCATTTCTCCCTCTCGAGCATCAAAAAGAAGGAACAACCCGATTGGGTGTGGCTAATCACAGGAGTCACGCTGCAGCGTGCCCTTTCACAATAAGAGTCTCAACACATATTTTAGCCATTTTACCTGAATTAACATAAAACACCATGAATTAGCAAGTTCTGTACCCTTTTAACATGTTTTTAAACACAAATGAAATCCTATACCATGAATTATATCATTGCTGATGTTTTTAATTAATTTTCTAACCATTATGATCTATTTATTGACTATTTATCACCTGTAATATATTTCTTATGACTGTTTTTACTAACAGGCTTTTATTTGTTGTTAGCTATGTTAACCAGGGTTACAAGTGCGCATCACAATAATGCAACACCGAGTCGCATTGGACGTGATACTAGCCGAGAAAGGAGGCTTATGTGTGCTCTTCAACACGACTTGCTGCACATACATTCCTGATAATGTGCACTCCAACAATATGACTGACGCACTGGACGTGCTGCGACAACTGAGTCAAGCTCAACGACAGGACTACATCACTGGTGAAGAGGACTGGCTCACATGGCTTCTTAGTGGGTCATGGAAGACGTTGCTCATGAAAGGACTAGTACTCGTTGGAGTACTGCTCATACTCCTTTGCTTATTCTCAACATGCATATTGCCCTGTGTCCACAGAATGGTAAACAATATGTTCACCACAAAACTACTAGCATATGTCTCCCTACCCCAATACGAACCACAAGCAGAGATTGAACTTGAAGAAGATGAATTTTAACTGATGATCATGTATGTTTTCACCAAATGACATGCAAGTTGAAAATGTGACTAACAAGTGACTATGCATTGATTAAACCTGTGAAAAATATTAACAACAGGAGGGAATGATAGAGGATTTTTATGAAATACAATATAATCAAGTGTGTTTTATTTTCTAGTGTTCATATATTTTCACATAACCAAGCCTATTGTTAAACAAAACACAATGCATTCCTTACTTCAGTGTTTGAGATGTTTGACAAGACAGGATATACATGCATTCTTTACTTCAGTGTCTGTGATGTCAGATAAGCATGAATACTGCTGTGTCGTTATTTTTCAGTTTGTGTGCAGAGGTTAGATAGCTAAGACAATGCCTGAGCTCTCCCCTTTCCGTTAAAAGAGGAAGTGCTATGTAATCCATTTTGAACTATAAATAAAGCAAGCAGCCTGTACTCGTTGTGTCTGTCTTCTCAGAGGCATTCACCCGTGTACATGTTCTTAAACTCTGAGTCGGTCTGCAGTGTCTTATTTCTCTTACTTGTGAACAGATGTCTAAACCCCTGACAGCGATCATCGAGCAAAGAACGAGCGGGAGAAGCGTTTCGACGGTCACCATTCGGCTGAAAGCAGTTTCACTTTCACTTTTTATGAAACGGTGCCATTTTTCCATCCGGACCAGGACTACGGTAGCGCAGCAACTTCCAGCGGATTATAAGGAAAAGCTGGCCATCTTCCGCTCCTACTGCAGCAAACACATCGGCGACAAACACATCCAGCGATGGATGACCGATGGAGACCACAGTTTCACCAAGAGTGGAAGGCAGCGCCGGGAGAGTTACGCCACAATTTGCCAATGGATTGTAGATGCTTGGGCTAACATGTCTGCTGGCACTGTTGTTCGAGCTTTCGCAAAAGCCGGCATCATTTCCGAGGAGCCGCACGGCACGGAAAGTGACTCTGACGGTGAAGAAAGTGAACCTGGCATGTTTGATGGAGATTTAGCGCAGCTGTTCAATTCAGACACAGAGGATGAGGACTTCGATGGGTTTGATGATAAAAATGTGAGTACCAAACTTTGTTTTGCTCCTGCTTTAGTTTTAAATACGCACACTTGTATGCTTGTGTGTTGTTGATGATGACGATTACCGGCAATAGAAATGTGAGTAAGGTACCGAACTCAGGTTTGCTCCCGCTTTATTTTTAAATACTCATACGGTACTTGTATGCGCCCTATGGTCCAGTGCGCCTTATGTGTGTGTTAAATACAGTAAGGGCACACATAACTGAGACTGCGCCTTTTAGCACAGTGCGTCTTATGGTCGTGAAAATACGGTATATTAATAACTAACCTCGTGTTGTGGACAAATGATCTCAGTTGTTCTCGTATGGGCTCAAAATGTGGTCATAAATATTTTGTACTTGTAAAAAAGATTTGTGCGTGCGTAAAAAAGATTTGTGTGTGCGTAAAAAAGATTTGTGTGTGGACTTAGAAAAAAAAACCCTGCAAGTTACAAGTACGGATTTTGACCCTATTTTTCTTCCTTTCATCTGATTGGTCAATGTCATGTCAATCAACAATGTAACAATCCAATTAGAGAACAGATGGGTTTGGCTGTCGAGGGGCGCTTTTTTTTAACTGCAGGTCTTTGCCTGCATACATGCACATATGTCCCTCTGTGGGGGGTCACTCCCACTAGGTTTATATCTGGGACTCTCCACCATTTGACCTTAGAACTGAAGAAGCTTCTCGGATGAGAGGTGAAACGTCTTCAAGTAACTTAAAGAAGTCCAGACGCTTTTCTTTGCAAGCTCCTTTGACATTTGACCACGAGCAATCTTTTCTGGTTTCTTTGTAGCCAGAAACCAGCTCTCTCCTCGGCTTCCTCCACTACACGCTTCCCCCACGCCAGTCTCCTCCGTCACTATAAAGGGGAGAGTCATGAGCTCCATCACCCTCACCTGTGCCGTCCAACGTCCCGCCACCAGCCTCCACTGCAGCAGGCCAGAGACCACACCCCTGCCACAATAAGTAAAAGTATATCCTTGCTGTACCCTTAATGCTAAATGTGCTAAATTAACCGCTGCCTTTGCCCCTTTGGGATTATTCTTATGTCACTGGGATGTTGACCTTTGACCTTCACATTAGAGAGATGGGCAGACATAATTAGTGTATGAATTTTAAAGTAACAGGTAATAAAGAGAGTGCAGCAAATGTAGTCAGGTTTATTACTCTGTATCACACATGAGTGCCCGAGGGAGGCGGGGCTGACTGGGGAGACACAGGAAACAGAGAGACAGGGCTGACTCGACATGAAACGATGAAACGTGGGACACGGGAACAGAAACTAAACACAGGCTGAAATGAACACTGAGGGAGGGAGAACTAAGATTACTGAGAGCCTGATAAATAAGAAGAACAAAAACCAAGAAAAACAAGAGTCAAAGAAAACCAAAAACACAAAGCATTGGGCCAGGACCCACTGCTGTGACATTTATATGTGATAAAAACATTAAAAACTGCTCAGATGTTGAAATCTTTCTACGTATACTTTAGGTTCAGCTCTGCAGCCTGGCATTTGGTTAAGCATGATTCAAACATTTGATTTTGTTTAACTGGTTTTAATTATAGTTACTTTTTGTGAACATTTGTTGCAGCATTTAAAAATACATCATTTATTTTCAAACTTTTATTTGATTTAGAGCATCATATTTGACCAACGTAAATGTTTTAATTTCATATAAAATAACTGAAACAGTGAACTAAATATCTGAAATCTTTCCTTCCTTAAAAGTTATAATCCTACTTAAGTTATAGTGCAAACGCTTAAGCAACAAATATACTTGATGCTAATTAATTAATATTTCCCTTTGATGTTGCAACTATGCGGTCACTTCTGTCTTTAAACAAAATAATATTTTCCAGTTACAGAAATCATAAAGTCCAAACTAAAGTGCTACTGTTGCTATATGCATTTTATATAAATCATGGATGATGGTCCTGACATGAAGGAAGAGAAAGTTACAGGTTGCATCCTTTGACTTTGTCTCCGTGCCTTTGGGCGATTTTCAGAAGGACAGATGTTTCTGTTCAATTCTTAAATCAATTTTTTCAAACACAAACACTATTTTAAAGCTTCTAGAGAGTAAAATATTAATGATAATTATAATAACAATAATAAAAACAAAAGCTCTCAGATCCATCAAACCAAGCAGCAGAAAGAACAATAACTGAAGAGAAAACTTTAACCTTGTAGACTTCATTATGTTCCAGCTGCTCTACAGACGCTGTGACCTCGAACTTAAGCAGGTCGTAAAGTATGTGCAGCTCAATAACTTCATAATCAGACCCTGTGGTATTTAGGCAGCAGAACAACTAAGAATAACAACTACAAATAATGTTTTTAGGTTTCTGTTGTACTGCAAGGTTCTGTACAGGAGAACCAAACCAAGAGCAAATATTACGTCTCATTTACACCTGAGCACGAAGAGCCATCAACATTTAGCAAATTGAATCATCTTTGTTTAGATGCAAGAAGAATCATATAGAAATAGAAATCCAGAGCAAAGATATCCTCTAATTCAGCGTAGCACATGTGCAGCTGCTGCGATTCACGTAAGCATTCGGCTCGACGCTGTTGCAGATTTTTCTCTCGCTGTTCTGGCTCACAGCGCTGCAAACACAAAAATAAATATCCCCAAAGGTGTGAAAGGCAGCTAATTAGTAAGAGTATTGTTACTCTCCGCAGGAGTAGTCCAGCAGTAGAAATCAGTCCAATAACAAGGTGTGTAACATCTAGCAGGGTGACAGAAAAACCCAGGGTAACTTCTAAGGACCTCAACGTCTCTCTCACATTGTGTTTTTTAAACATGCTTCCATTTGTCACTTCAGTCTTTACTCTGAAATACAGGAAGAGAAATCATGGCTGAAACAATTTCTCATGAAACCAGGGGTGTGGTCCAACAGTCAGTTTGGTGAGGAAGGTTCCTAACTGAGAGAAGTGACCCAGAAGTATCTGTGTAGCAGCCACAATGAATCCAGATCATGAGCTTTATTAACTGATCAAAGTCTCTTCTTTCATCTTCTGTATCATTTAGTTTGCATTGGTAATGCCCATTATTGTAATGCTTTTTTAAGACGAGCAAAACTTTATTTCACTTTGGGTTAGCTGGGATAAGTGATGGATGGAGGGAATTTTACTTCAGCCACAGAAATCCTAAACAGGAAGGAGGAGCAGAGTTACAGTGGATCACTATCCAGCAGGGAAACAAGGTTTATTTCAATTTCTTGGCCATGAGTGAGATTTACTGAGTGGGCAAATTAGGGAGACGACACCATCAGATCCCGAGCCCTCCATGTGTTAATCAAGAGACGGCTGCTGTGCTACATCCATAAATAATGAATAAATTAGGAGCTAAAGCTGAAAGGACAGTTTATTTGTACCATCTTCACGTGAACACATTCAAGAACATCACAGATGAAGAAACATTAAAAACTTCCACACTACATAAAGCAAGAAAAATAGTTTTTCTTTCAGTTGGTTTCAGAAAAACAGAAACATCAAACATCTCCAAGACTCTCTTTGAAAGAACTAAAAACCTTTGTTCTCATGGTCCAATCATGAGTGAACTCCCCGATGAAGCCTTGTGTGCTAAAACATGTCAGAGTTTTAAAGGTTAAACATGAGTTTCCAAAACGTTTTGCTGGAGAACAATGAACTATTTGACTGAGTTTCAATCATTTACAGACGAGCAAAACCAGGACAGAAAAAAAAGGACAAAACTGACTCAGTAAAACAACAGAAAAGAAGATCCCATGTAGATCTGTATTATGTAGAAGTTCAGCCCAGCAACCAGTTCAGTTCAACACAAGTTTAAATGATTCTATCTGAACTCTGTGGAGCCTGATCTCAAGCTTTTTGAGTCTGACACAGAAACCAGAGGATCTTTCTGTGTCTTCAGATTCACTGTGATCCAGTGATGGGAGTGATTTCAGCCCTGAGTGATCGCGCTGATGTTTGCACAGAGCAGACAATGAGGTGAATGTTTGGGCACATTGGTAACAGTGAAACAGTTTATTAGTAACGTGGGATAGTTTGTGTGCAGAGTATGAACTGAGATTCCTGAAGCTCTTGTCACACTGGTCACAGCTGTAGTTTCCTTCCATGTGTGTACGTTCATGAATGTTACGACTACCTGACCGTGAGAAGCTTCTGTCACAGTGTCTGCACTTGTGTGGTTTCTCTCCTGTGTGGACTCGTTTGTGTGATTTAAGCTGACCTGCAGTGGTGAAGGATGACCCACACTGATCACAGAGGTGCTTTTTAACCCCACTGTGAATCAGTTCATGTCGTTTTAACTCCCTTGGTGTGGTGAAGCTTCTCCCACATTCTTTGCAGTATTTCAGTTTGTCTCCAGTGTGTCTACGTTGATGTGTTTTAAGGGCAGCTTGCCGACTGAAAGTTTTTCCACAGAGGTCACAATGAAAGTCTTTCCCACCACCACAGTGATGACAGGGTTGAGAACTGGATCCATCTGTGTCGCTCTGCTTCTAAACAAAGACACAAAGACAGTGTAAGTCAGTCCTTCAACATTTGTATCCTGAACGTTGCCTGAAATAAAGAGCATCTCTGCAGACGTCCAACTACATTTGACTGTTTCAGTTAACACACTCAGTTTACTGGGCTGCAATAACTACAATACTACCACCATAATACTACAGTAATACTAAAATCATAACTGAAAGGAAAATCTGAATAATCACTCAGAGCTGCTTTTCCATGCAGTAGAATTGCTAACATGCTAACACAGTTTAATGAGCAGAGTTGTTCCAAACAGTCAGGCTAAAATGACAAGATAACAATATAAATACATACCTCACAGTAGCTGCACTTGTAGAGTCTCTTTCTGGTGTGGATCTGTTGGTGTTCTCTCAGGTGCTGTGGAGTTTTAAAAGTCTTCTCACACAGGTCACATCGATAAGGTCTCTCCTCAGTGTGGGTAAACATGTGTCGTTGTAACTGTGCGTCTGTTGTAAAGTATTTGCCACACTGTTCACAGCAGTACACATCATGTCTGGTGTGAATGCGTAGGTGTGTATTTCGGCTCCCTCTCTGGCTGAAAGTTTTTCCACAGATGTCACAGCTGTATGCCTTAATTCCAGAGTGGGTAACTAGATGACTCTGTAAGTTGCTACTGTGAGTAAAAGCTCTGCCACACTGATCACAGCTGTATGGCTTAATTCCAGAGTGGGTAACTAGATGACTCTGTAAGCTGCTACTGTGAGTAAAAGCTCTGCCACACTGATCACAGCTGTACGCTTTAACTCCACTGTGGATGAGTTGGTGTTGTTTTAGGTAACCCTTCAAGGAAAAAGACTTTCCACACAAGTCACAGCTGAACGGTCTCTCTCCAGTGTGGATGACCTGATGCTGTTTAAGTGAAGCCTTCACAGTAAAACCCTTCCCACACTCGTCACAGCTGTATGGCTTAATTCCAGAGTGGGTAACTAGATGACTCTGTAAGTTGCTACTGTGAGTAAAAGCTCTGCCACACTGATCACAGCTGTACGCTTTAACTCCACTGTGGATGAGTTGGTGTTTTTTTAGGTAACCCTTTAAGGAAAAAGACTTTCCACACAAGTCACAGCTGAACGGTCTCTCTCCAGTGTGGATGACCTGATGCTGTTTTAGTTTACCCCTCACAGTAAAACCCTTCCCACACTCGTCACAGCTGTATGCCTTAATTCCAGAGTGGGTAACTAGATGCCTCTGCAAGTTGCTACTGTGAGTAAAAGCTCTGCCACACTGATCACAGCTGTACGCTTTAACTCCACTGTGGATGAGTTGGTGTTTTTTTAGGTAACCCTTTAAGGAAAAAGACTTTCCACACAAGTCACAGCTGAACGGTCTCTCTCCAGTGTGGATGACCTGATGCTGTTTTAGTGAAGCCTTCTCAGTAAAACCCTTCCCACACTCATCACAGCTGTATGCCTTAATTCCAGAGTGGGTAACTAGATGCCTCTGTAAGTTGCTACTGTGAGTAAAAGCTCTGCCACACAAGTCACAGCTGAACGGTCTCTCTCCAGTGTGGATGACCTGATGCCGTTTTAGTTTAGCCCTCAGAGTAAAACCCTTCCCACACTCGTCACAGATGTGTTTTTTCTCTCCCTTTCTTCTGTGAGGTTTGTCGGCCTCCTGAGAGCGCTGACTTCTGGCTCCATGTTGGTCCTGCAGTGACAGAGATACAAACAGAGGCAGTGAGTGAAATGCAGTCGTGGAACAAACTCAACCTTCAAACTCCATTAACACTAGTTTTAAACCTGAAGGTGGAGCGTGGCACCAAACACCTTAAAGGTCTCTTATCCCCACCTGCTGGTAGTTCTAACACATTACATCCAACCTGCTGTTAAAGATAATTCATGACTGTTCAAACACTAAAATCATGCCCATCCCTCCTGATTGTGTACACACACACACACACACACACACACACACACACTATTTTATAATTTAGATTATTTTGTTGTTTCCTATTACATATTTCTATAATTTGTATAGATTTATACAGAATTATTCAGTGATAATAAATCCTATGTTTGTTTATTCTAAAGGAACCCCGTTAGCTTCCACAACAGATGTTGCTCGTCTTCCGTCAAATACTCACATAAAATATTACACAATAAAGTGGATTCAAGATATCCACATAATTTCACTCTTACATCCACAGTGAGGTTTCACAATTGTTCAAATATAAGCAATCAATAATAATAATATCAATAACATTGAGGCACATTACACAAATTTCAAAAACAAATCATGTCTTACAATATTTACAACAACTAAAAGCTCTGTAAATCGGCTTTTAAGTGTTCATTGAAGTTTTGAATAATTCTCTAATTTTTTAAGGCAACTTATTCCACTTAAAAGTTGCTCTAAATGTAACAGTTTTACAAAACGTTACTTTTAACTCGAGCATTTACTAAATTGCAGCTTGTTGAAAACTGTGTAATATGATGATGTATTTCATCTGGATACTGCAGCTGAGCAGAATAAATGTGGTGTGTTTAACAGAATTGCTTTCTTTAGAACTACAAGTAAGCCATAGAATATTTTAGCCTGTACAGGAAGCCAAGAAAGGTTATTATGCATTTTATCAATATTAGTATAGTATGAACATCTTCACACTAATCTGGACGCCTTATTCTGGACTAACTGAAGTCTGTTAAGATCTGTCTCATTAGCTGCTGACCAAATGATTGAACAATACTCCAGATGAGACATTACTAGTGCATTAATGACATCTTTCATAATGAAGAAGTGATACACAAAGAGCATTTCATAGCCATAGCTATGCCTTGTCGGCAGAGTTATGTGACATTAGTGATGTTTGTACTTTCAGCGTTAACTTGGTTTTAAAGCCTTTAAAATATACGCCGTTCAATAGTCGACCTTAATCTGACAGAGAATGTGATGATTTTGTGGATAATTAAAGTCAGTCATATATCCACAAACACAACAAGCTGAAAGTCAGTGATGCTGCTCGGTTTGCAGCCCTGAACATCACGGCACAAGCAGGATCCACTGCACTGTTAATGTTAGCTGTGTTATATTGCTGCCTCTGTTCGGTGGTGTCGAGCCAAACGCACTTTAACGTGTGTTTGAACGAGCTGACGGTTCACTCGTTAAGCTGAAAGAAAGATGCTTTAATCACAGCAGTCACACATGTGTCCACTGCACCATCTGGAACTCTTCTTGTTTACACTCGTAATAACACAAACACTAAATCCTGCTTCTCTGGTGCTGTTGTGTAGCAGTGTGTACACCTGAGACTGTCACCTGTCTGTCTGTCCTGCACTCTCTCTCTGTTTCTTTCTCTCTGATTGTGGAATAAAAGTATGAACATGTGTTTATAAGTTACACTTGTGTTTGAATCCTGCAGCTTATCACACATTTGATTTCCATGTGTGACGACTGCAAGTGTCCAGAGTGAGGACAGACTGAGGGAGCCACTGCTGCACATCATCTGTGAGGCTTTGCAGCCCTGATGATCCACCAGGACAAACTCAGCAGTGTGTGAGGAAGAGGAGGAGGAAGAGCCAGCAGCAGCTGACAGATGGAGAGAATAGACAGACTGTTCCCTGTTTGTGAAGGACTGCTAGGAAAGTTTAACATAACTGTCTGTGCTGAATCAGTCTTATTAGGTAATGTTCAAATAATGTGATCATCCCAGTGTTTCCAGTGTGGGAGAAAGTACTCAGGGCCTTCAAGTTACACACTATGAAAGGCAGCAACAAGTTTAATGTTCAGAAACCTAAAGTCTGTATCAGCAGCAGAATGGAGCTAAAAATAAATGTTGGTTTCAGTTCTATGAAGCTTTGAGTATTTTGGATCAGTAGCTGCTGTGTTTGTTGCATCATATTGCTGTAACTGTTTATATGCTTTATATATTCTGAGCTAAGTTGATCTATAGTGTTACATCATATTCTATAAGGATGTTATGTGTTTGTAGACTTTCTGCCCAGTTTGACCCATTTAGCAGAAGTCAGCCTGTTTAAGGCTCTGATATCTATTCTGTGTGACTTACAGCAGTTATGACATGGTCTGATTTTCTCACCCAATAAAGGAATATTTCATATATCAGTCTACTCTTCATTCTATCAGACACAGTTATCACAGCTCGTACATTTGCTTTTACACATATATGTAAGCACTGAGCCACATTTAGTACCAACATATTAAATGAACAATATTTGTCTCTTATATATGATACATCTGTATACACACTGTCACAGATACTTGTCTGTGAGTGAAGTGATTAATATAATAACTATAATATTGGCCATATTATATTTACATTACCACAGTGAGATGACTTTAGTCTCATGAACAACATCAGCTAATTGTTATTTACAGCTAATCTTAAACGACTGTTCAGCACAGAAATGAAGCCCAACAATCATGTTTCACAGTCCTGTGGTCTCAGCCTCAGATACTCATCAAATCACACAGAGCTCATGTAGAAACAAATGAACTAAATATGTTCTCCTTCATTTTTGTCAAACAAAGCTGTATGAAACGTTTCCAGCTGTTAGTATCATGGTTGCTAGGCAACCTGGGCAGCGCGACGGAGGCTAGACGTCCCATTTCACGAGCCTACGAGCCTCGCACTTCGGCCTTAGCGGTCTTTGAGTACGCGGCCCTTGAGGACTTTAAAGCTGCAGAACCTGAATCGGGAGCCATGATGATCTCCAGCCTCGTGCTCGCCAACATTCTCACCTGAGTTAAGAAGACGATCACTGAAATGGTCTCAGCAGGTCCTTTGATGACAGCAATGAAATGCAGTGGTAAGGCTTTTTGGGGATTAAGTTCGTTTTCATGGCAAAGAAGGACGATGCAGTTCATCTGATCACTCCTCATAACATTCTGGAGTGCAGGCAAAATGCTATTATAAAAACTTAAGCAGCAACTTCTCCAGGTTCCAATATTTATGCAATTCTCAAACCTTTTGGCCACGACTGTATAACCTCTTCTGAAGTTTAGTGGATATTATACATGGTTATGCTCAGGATGTGTCGGCCAGTTTCCACTGGAAACGCCTTTTGGTTAAACTGTCAGCGAGGAATTTGCATTTGCACTGTTACATTTTTATATAACTTTAATGCACATAAACAACAGCTGCTTGTTTCAGTGAAAATACATTGATGGGTTTTTAATAAAGTTGTGCAGCTGTAAAGTATTTTGTCTGCTGTCAATTCTATCGTCAGCTACATCGTTATGGCAAATGTTCAAATGTATATGGTGATAAATATCTTTGGTCATATGGTCCTGCTCTGTCTGTCACCTTCTGTGTTGAGCTCATTGTTTCCTCTGTAGTGGCTGAGCTGAGTCCAAGTAGCTGAAAATGTTCCTCTGCTGCTCCGTCAGACTCTCCTCCTCCTGCTGATCAGCTGGGACACAAAACAGATCTTTGTTAGGCTCCACACTGCACTGAAGAGTCAAAGTGTCTCATATGTTCATCTGACAAGTAAAAGAACACATTTTTGTTTCCCGAGGTGGGCAACTTGTTGGAAACAAACACAAAAGGTTTGAGCACTGATACCTGCCATTGCTGGCATTTCGCTGGCGTTTCGGTGTTGTCAGTGTTTTGTTTTTTGCGTGACTGTCATGTATTTCAGAATCAGAATCAGAATCAGAATGGGTTTATTGCCAGATGTTGAGGTTTACAACATTAGGAAATTGCTGCGGTGCTTCAGTGCAAACAATAAGAATTAAAGTGCTATGTAGAAAGAAAGATATGTGCATGAGATATACATGAGATATATACATGAGAATAAGAATTATGAGTGCTACGTAGAAAGATATATACATGAGTGCAGGTGGTGATCAGTGCCAGACATGAAATGATGCAGTGACACAGCGTAGGGTCATGTGTTAGTGGTGGGAACAGTCATACGGTTATTGTTCATGTGTCCAACAGCAGAGGGGAAGAAACTGTTCTTATGGCGAGAGGTTCTGGTGCGAATGGACCGGAGCCTCCTGCCTGAGGGGAGCAGGTCAAACAGACTGTGTCCAGGGTGAGAAGGGTCAGCTGAGATCCGAGCTGCACGCCCCAGTGTCCTGGAGGTGTACAGGTCCTGCAGAGATGGGAGTCTGCAGCCAATCACCTTCTCAGCAGAGCGCACAACACGCTGCAGTCTCTGTTTGTCCCTGATAGTGGCTCCAGCGTACCACACGGTGATGGAGGAGGTGAGGATGGACTCGATGATTGCAGTGTAGAATTGCATCATCGTCCGTGTTGGCAGGTTGAATTTCTTCAGCTGCCTCAGGAAGTACATCCTCTGCTGGGCTTTCTTGATGACGGAGGTGATGGTGGGCTCCCACTTCAGGTCCTGGGTGATGGTGGTACCCAGGAAGCGGAATGAGTCCACAGAGGTGATGGGGGTGTCAGTCAGGATGATGGGGGGGAGTGGGGCTGTGTGCTTCCTGAAGTCCACAATAATCTCCACTGTCTTCTGGGCATTCAGCACCAGGTTGTTGTGGCTGCACCAGGACACCAGACGTTCAACCTCCCTCCTGTAGGCAGACTCATCCCCGTCAGAGATGAGCCCAATGACGGTGGTGTCATCTGCGAACTTGATTAGCTTGACAGACTGGTGGGTGGAGGTGCAGCAGTTGGTGTACAGGGAGAAGAGCAGAGGAGAAAGAACACAGCCCTGAGGGGAGCCGGTGCTGATGGTCCGGGAGTCCGAGACATTCTTTCCCAGCCTCACGTGCTGCTTCCTGTCCGTCAGGAAGTCAGTGATCCACCGGCAGATGGGATCAGGCACATTCATCTGGGAAAGCTTGCCTCGGAGATGGTCTGGAAGGATGGTGTTGAAGGCAGAGCTGAAGTCCACAAACAGGATCCTGGCGTAGGTTCCTGGGGAGTCCAGATGCTGCAGGATGAAGTGTAGGGCCATGTTGATGGCGTCGTCTACAGACCTGTTGGCTCTATATGCAAACTGCAGGGGGTCCAGGAGGGGGGCCGTGAGGGTCTTGAGATGGGAGAGAACTAGGCGCTCAAATGACTTCATGACCACAGATGTCAGAGCCACGGGTCTGTAGTCATTTAGTCCAGTGATCCTAGGTTTCTTGGGGACAGGGATTATGGTAGAGGACTTGAAGCAGGCAGGCACATGACATGCCTGCAGTGAGGAGTTGAAGATGCCAGAAAACACTGGGGCCAGCTCGTTTGCTTTACTTTGAAAGTCTGTGTTATCTTAGTATGTTCAGTTTACGTTTCCTTGTCTCGTCAGGTCTAATTTGCCCCAGCTGTGTTTCCCTCCTGTGGTCCATTCCATAATTGCTCCTTCTATGTATTTAAGCCTTGTGTTTCGGTATGTCATGGTCGCGATCTCCCCCCGTGTTGTAAATAAATAGTTTGTTGTAAATAGCTGTAAATGGGTTTTGTCAATTCTTTCGTTTGAGACACTTCCGTTTTGGTGATTTTGGTGGAGAGCCTTAGTGGGTTTTTTTCGTGTGTTTTTTCCTTATTTTTATTTTCCTGCGTTGCACGCCGGTTGCCTAGGCCGGGGTGTAACAGGAGAGACATGATATCTTCTTGGAATAAACTACGTATTCTCTTATTGCTGTTACCAAGTTCCTGTGAAAAGCAGATTTTTCCCACTGCTGACTCAGCTGGATCAGGGAGAGTGACTGAGGCAGATATTGAGCTGTCAGTGTTTTTATATAACATTAAAGTCCCTGAGGGTATGGCACCAAGCACCATTGAGAATTCCCCAACACTGTTTGACAAGTTTGACGAGCATCTTGACTTTTGGTCTTTGGATATTAACAGTCCTGGATATGTGACTTCTTGTTTAACAGAAATGTTACAGAGAGCATTTGCAGTGCAGCCTTTAATTGCTAGTAATTCACATTTTTTTAGATTTCGACATAAAGCAGATGCCTCAGAGAAATCACTAATAACACTAAGGGCTGGACGGATAGATATATATATATATATATATATATATATATATATATATATATATATATATATATATATATATATATATATATACATACATACATACATACATACATACATACACATATATATATATATATATATTCTACTTTTCTAAATGATTGACTATTTCAATGGAGAACCTAAATGACACGGACCCGTGTTTGTTATTACATATCTCTATTTTGAATGTGACAAGTCTATCATTCCCTGTTATTCATAGGTATTAACAGAGTTTTTGGCCTTTTTTCCTCTATAAAAGTTAATTGACTCTTTACAGTGGCCTGCTATGGTTAATAATAACATGTTCAGTCATGAGTGAAATCAAAGCTTTTCTTCACTTTAGCATTTAACATTCCCAACAATATAATGTGATACCTTAATTAAAACACAGCTAATAAAACACAATTTTCTTAATGCAAACATCAGTGACTCAACATTAGCAACCAAAGGGTTCAGTCTGCAGCTCACACTCATGTGAAGCTACAGCCTCCCCCTTTAGTCTCTGTCATCCTTCTGCTCCTGCAACAACAAAACAAAGCAAGACAAAACCTCCACCCTTCTTCTACAGGCTGGGTGAATTGTTGTGGACATTCACTAATCCTAAAGTCGGCACCGTTTTTGTCTCAGTGTCAAGTCAGTTAAATTTTTAGTCGTCAGTCCGTCACAGTCCAGTCACATGCATACATCCACACACATTCATACCAGATATTGCTGATAATGGAGTCTCACGCGCAGCCTATTCGAGCCTCCATCACCAGCAAGATGACGTCATCATTTTAAAGGAAAACAGCTCCTTGTTTTTGGACTGGATTGACTCGCTGCAATCCTTTTAGGCTCAGGACTTCTCATGTGATCAATGTCACATATAAGTGAATTTTTCCCAAGCCCATTATAATCATGGAGAAAAACACTTTGCCACTGTTTCCAGTAAGAATATTTTATAGCGCTTTAAAGTTCAACCTCTCAGGTCTGGATTAAAGAGCTGATTTGTTAAATCGGGAACTCACAAAATACCAAAATATCACCACCGGTGGATCACACCTCTCAGATGTTCTTATCTCAGTGCACTGTAACAAAAGCACAAACAAACGCAACCAATAAAATACTAATAAAGTAACAAATACTGGGGCCCATTGCAAACATGTCCAAGCATAAAACCATCTTTCTCTCTCTTAGAGAAAGAAAACAATCCAAACCTCACTGATAAAATCAACCTAGTGTCAAGCAAAACCCAAAAATCAACCAAAACTTCACCAGAAAGTTTTCCTCCCTCCCGGGACAATATTGTGCAGGAATACAGGCACCGTAACTCCTTTTGCACTGACAAAAACATGTTGGATTTACTTGATTCAATAGTGGACACTGGTTGCACACAAAGGTTTTGCTTTGGCAGAAACTTAAACAACTGAGTTAAATCAACACAACCTTTTCATATTCAGTAAAGCTGCATGTTGTGTTCATAAAACACGATTGAAACATGTTCAGATGGAGTAAGTTGAGCTCCTGGAACATTTTAATCCTTCAATTGAAATTGAATGGGTCTACAACAACCACCATCCTCCTATCTCTATCCTGGTTGCAGCAGGGCTGGGAAATAACCCTGAAGTGATAGGTTACCAGGCAGGGTACACCCTGGACAGCTCACCAGTCTATCAGATAGAAACACACAGCCGTTTACATTCATGGATAATTTAGCCCAGGACCTTCTTACTGTGGAGCAACAGCACTAACCAGCATGCCAACAATGGAGGAAATACAGGAAAGCTATGATTTCCTGTATTTGAGGCAGAATTCTTTTGTTCTTGCCCTTGACAGGTTAATCCACAATAAATAGCAACAGCATGCATGTGGTGTGTGTGTCGTTGTCTGCCTCTTATAACTCCAGTGATTTTCCTGTAGTTTGAAATCTTATGCGGTGTTGACACAATAATTTGTTGTAAACCAGGAAATTCCCAACTGTGGTAGAAAGCACAGCTTAGCCTGAGCAAATGTTCAAAGAAAAGTCGTCACTTCCTGATAAATATTGTCACACTGGGGTTTTTGCAAATGATATCAGTGAGCACTGTGTGGCAGCTGGAGTCAGACAACTGAAGCTCCCACAATCAAGACCACAAACAGCTTTCAAAGGAGATTTGAAGCTTTTCTGGCAGCAAGCTTCATGATTTATGGGACTGGAACTGGAACAGAATCTACCTGATCACCAATGGTGAGCTGGCATGGAATTATTTTTATGACATTTTATCAAAGTTATAAATAAGCATGCCCATTAACACATAGTGAGTGAGCATGTTGTCTTCCCACGCAGTGAACAGCGGATGCTAATGTTTTTGTCACTTTTTACAGAGTCAAACTCAAAGTAAGGTCAGTGCTTCCACGCTTTAAACGCTGCACGCTCACACTCTCTCCACACTCGATAGATTATCCATTGTTCATCTGCACACAGCTGCGGTTTTAGTAACGCAGTGTGCTTACGGGAAAGTAACAGTAATCTAATTACCTTTTTTGCAATAGTAATCCCTCACTTTACTCGTTTCTTGGAAAAAGTAATCGGATTACTGCCCATCTCTGGTTGGAGCTGTGCACTTGTGGGTTCCACCTTGTGTACACGTTTATCTTTGCTGTGTGTACTTGTACCTCTGAGTGGAAGCTGAACTCTTGAGTTCGAGTATCGAAGCATCAGCTGTGACGTTAAAGTCCAAACAGCTCGTTCATGTGACGTGCAAATGAACGAAGGTAACGCCGTTTTCATGTGGATGTGTCACTGAGACACTTTCCACATCCACAGCTCACAAAATGGGAAAACTATAGAAGTATAACAATGAAGAAGTTACTATGTTACGGGTCCCAAGGATGAAGACCTCGATGACAGATATGTTACCTGTAAAAGCAGGTGAAGAGCAGAGTAAGGAAGACACGATGCGTCTCTGCTTTCCTCCAGAACGTGTCTGAGTCTGATTTATTTCACACAAATAAATGCTATAAAACACTAAACATGAGCTTTCAATATGCTGTTCAGCTGGTTCCTCATTCACATCAATTACATTTACTTATTTCACAACATCAGTGAAATATACTCTTTTTAACTGGTTCACTTTCTCAAGTTCACACTTCTTTCCATAACAGCTACATCCTTTTATCATATCAATAAACACATCACATTGTCTTCTGCAGTGTCTTACTGGCTAAACAGTTCTATTCAATAACAGCATTGGTAAATACATTACATTTGTTCCCTCCAGTAATTTACTGGCAAAATCACTATTTAGTGCATCATGAAACACAGCTTGTTGAATCAACCCATGAATGCCTCTGTTAGCTACACAGAGTTGCTCAGAGTGCTTGTGTTACACTAGCTAATCTACTCAGTCACTTTAACAGAACTATTAACATTCACATCTCACAGAACTGATTTGATTGGAGCATTACAACACGTTTGCACAGAGCATAGGAGCGCACTGACTCTGCTTCACGAGCGCTCCACCTAACGAGCGGGCTCGCGGTGCGGTCGCGCGGGACACTCCTCTGGTTTTCTCCCGTGTTTACATATAAATAACTTTGGCGGACCGCCTTAACTCTCCCATTCACATTAACCTGGGTAACCATGGTGACAATAAACAACATTTTCGGTGCGAGCACCGTGTACCGACCTGTAAAAGCAGGTGAAGAGCAGAGTAAGGAAGACACGATGCGTCTCTGCTTTCCTCCAGAACGTGTCTGAGGAAGCAGCGGAAGGTGGGCTCCACTTACTGCTCCCCGAAACCCCGGAGCAAGCACCAAAGTTCCGCCCTCACTGCTTTCTAACATAAAATGAATCCCTGTTACATGGATTTTCTATCCTCTTAAAGAAACTGAAAATAAATACATATAGCAATGAAAAATGTCCCGTTACATGAGTGTTTTACACAAAATAATATTCATGTGGTCATTCCCTCACAGGGGTGCCACAACTACACTGCTGTTTTGACAGAGACACAGTGTGTTTATCTAACTTGGCTGAAGCCAAAGTTCTCCAGACAAATTCAGTCTGTTTCTGCCAAGTGTGAACTCACTGGATGAGCGCCAGATACACAGAATCAAAAAGGGATAAATTACTTTTCTTATGTCATGTTCCCGTCACAAACTGGCTCAAGGAGAGGGGAAGCAGGAGTCCACAGATGAAATGTTCCTATAAATAAAGTGGAATTTATTCAAACTTTACCAAAACTTCAACACATCAAATACAAGCAGCTCAGCAGGGAGTGGATGTGTGTTGCATGTGCCAGGTGGATGCAGAGAGAAGCCAGGGCCACGTTCAAACCTGAACACGCTGCACAGTGTTTTGTTCCATTTGTTAGGGATGAATGAAATGCTTCCTTGAAAGGCTGTGTGCAGTCACCAGTGGGCGTGGAAGCATGTGCGCCCTCATTTGGTGGGTGTGCAAGAAAAGTCATCCTGTCACACAGCAATGCCTACATAAATCACACCACTCTGCTTAAAATAATAATGTTTAGTGAAGCAGGTGAAGCAAAGGGCTGCTTTTAATAGGCTGGGAGACCCAGGTGTGCTGCTTTAGCTGCTGAGCCTCTTATGACAGAACAGCGGAGAGTGGTAAGAAGGGAGGAGGGGGTCTGGCTGTGTTTGTGAACGATAGATGGTGTAACTCTGGGCATTTCTCTATCAAAGAGACGCTATGCTGTAAGGACATTGAGCTGCTAGCGGTTAGCATGAGACCGTACTATCTACCACGAGAGTTTACACACGTGATTATGATAGCTGTGTATGTCCCGCCCTCTGCTAACGCTGCAGCAGCCTGTGAGGTCCTGCACACTGTAACCAGCAGACTCCAAACACAACACCCTCAGGCCCTTTTCCTGATCTCTGGGGACTTTAAAGATGATGTAACCATTTAATTATGGTTACATAATTAATTATGTAATTAATTATGCAAAATGCAAAACGCTCAGCTGTGTCTCCAATCAAAGCTCTGTAACTTCAGAGGTGATGTTCATATGTTGACTAATGGTTTTCTTTCATTTTTGATGTACTGCAGAATATTTGTATAAAATCCAGGCCAGGAAAATCTCCTTCGTGTGTTTCTGTGTTTTGTCTTCAGCTACGTTGACACAAAGGCCTCTGCTGTGACGCTCACACCTTTGATAAAGTCTGGAGAGTGTCAGCTTCCTGTTTATAGATACAAAAATATGTAATGTTGTGAACTCTGGCCGCAGCGGCGCAAGAAAAAGGAGAATTACGGGAAGCACTCACAACAGGTAAAATCAAAATAACAAAGTAAAGTACGATAAAATAAAAACAACAAAAGAACAACACAATATACTTCCCCGTACTGTTACTGCTAACCTCTGTTAACCTAGTAACTCTTACCTTCTAACTGACAGCTGGTCAATAAACGAGCTCCATAAACGCTCCATATTCACCTTTACATGGAATATAAAGGGAAAAGAAGAAACACAGTGCTGTGTCAGCGTTAGACATATAGATATATCCTTGCTTTTAATACATTTGAAGGTGGGTGGGAGAGGTGCTTCTCCGCGTAGTCTACGGTCTCTTTGGGATCGCTAAAGCTTTTCCTCACATCACCATGGGTCACTAACAGCTTTGCAGGGTATAGCAGTCTGTACCTGACGCCGGTCATCCCACGTAGTCTTCCTCTCATATTTGCAAATGCGGCTCTGCGTTTCCAACAGAGGGAGGGAAATCTGGGAGGATGTTTATTTTAAAAACCCTTATACATCAGGTTCTTGTTCTCTGCAGCTTTCAGCAGAATTTCCTCACCAATGTGGTAGTAGTGCAATCTCAAGATGATGGGCCGAGGAAGATGACTTTGTTTGGGACGCTGGCGATTCGCTCTATGTGCTCGATCGATGAGTGGCTTCTCCTCGAGAGATAGCGCCTCCGCCAACAGGTGTGAACCAACTCAGTCATCTTGGGTCCCTCTGTGCCTTCTGGTATTCCTGCAGTTCTTAAATTATTCCTCCTGGAGTGCCTCAAGAGCTCCACATCTCACCTTTACATGGAATATAAAGGGAAAAGAAGAAACACAGTGCTGTGTCAGCGTTAGACATATAGATATATCCTTGCTTTTAATACATTTGAAGGTGGGTGGGAGAGGTGCTTCTCCGCGTAGTCTACGGTCTCTTTGGGATCGGTAAAGCTTTTCCTCACATCACCATGGGTCACTAACAGCTTTGCAGGGTATAGCAGTCTGTACCTGACGCCGGTCATCCCACGTACACTGAAAAAAAAAGTTCTTTCAATTTACTTGATTTTATTGTGTACATCGGTCCCACATAATATGAATAAGTATGACTGACTTAATTTTCCACTTTTCCTCAAGTAATTAATGCTTGTCACATCAAAGTATTTTATTTACATCAGATTACTTTAAAAAATCATGTTTGATGTACTGAAATTAATCTATTATCATAATATCAATGTATTGCATAATGTCAATATATTTTAATATTTAACACCAACTTATTTTTATTTGCCAGTGGTACGCAATGATATTATGTAATGTAAACACATTGCAATTATGTTCTTGCAAGACAAATTATGGCTTTAAATCCTACTTAATTTTTTCAATTGAAATATTAACTGATCATTATTGACAGAAAAGGCAAAGACTGTGAGTGCTACTGAACAATACACCTTTATTAAACTGTAACAGCAGTGAAAGCAGCAATTCTGCCATGAACAAGTCCAAAATCGCATCCATATAAACTTGTTAACACATTTTTTAAAGATAGCCTGCAGAAATAGCTAAAAGAAAAAGTTAGTTTGAGAATATATTTGCAAATGTTTCACAAAAAAGTGACCTTAGCAGCAAATAAAAGAAAGTGCTTATAGATGATCCTGTCATCTCTTACATATAACATTTGTATTAATTACACAATTGAAAATGTAAACTAAATTAAGACTACCTGAAAAAAGCAACACGCTTTTATGGATAAACAGATTTACACAAATATAACTTGTGTATTATTTGACAACAGTTTCAGCTTCTGTACAAGTATTTACCTGTACAAGATTTCAACTAAGTTGAGCCTTAAATGACATTGTTACACAACTAATACCAAACACCTACATGAATTTTAATATTCATTTTAAACATGTAAGCAGGACATTAAGGTTGGTTTAGAACATATTGCTAAAAATCGTCAGTAAAAATTTCTTACAACACGATACCAAAAGGAAAAATCATCCTGCATTGCAGTCACATGAGGGGAAAGCAATAAAAACATAAGTAGTATAACGTTACTGAACACAAAATGAAAAACTGCAAAGAATTGCAGAAGTGCAGTCTTTGACTTCTCAATGAAACAGATGTTTTTTTTAAAGCAAGAACTTTAGAGAGTTTAGCTCCATCCAGTTCCATGAAAACCTTCTGGAAAACATCAAAGTTGTAGCGAAGGTCAGCAGGGTAGGCAAGGTTTAATGCATACATGAGTCCAAATAGCATTATCACAGCAAATGCTACATTATCCAAATTCTTCGCCACCCTGATGCCTGCAAGGACAACTCTTGTTTATCTGCTGAAGCTTGCTCTTTAAGAAGATAAATTCAAACAGTGGTGTCTTCAACAGTCTCACTGATGGCACATTCTTCCATGCCCTGTAAAAAAGAAGCCATGTTAGTCATTTCATGCCAAGTAAGTAATATGACACACTGTGGAAAATTCGAAAAAAAAAAAAAAAAAAGACAAGTACATACCACATACTCCTGGATAAGCATGCCAGGGTCTTCACCCATGTAGATTCACACTCCCTTAACATCTTCACACTGAAATGAAATGTATGTAATTAGCATCTTCATTCAGCCCTTGTCCTTCATTTAAGTTTTACTAGTGTACTTTACATGAATGTTTTTAAAGTAAAGGCACACAAATTAATAATAGGTTTACTGGCAATTAATAACAAGTTGACAAAGTGAAGGTTAAAAAAACAAGCAGATGTAAAAATACAAAATGAGAGAATTTATCATGGGAAAACATTTGAAATCTTCCACAATTGTAAAGTTTCATCCAAAGAGGATCATGTTAAGTGAATGTTGAGGCTTTATCACTTACATTATCCATTTATGCCACAATTCTTTTCAGTATTAGTCCAAGCTCTCCTCTTCTGTTGACCAACTTCACCAGGTTGTCCAAGTGGAGAGCCAGCTGAGCCAGGAACTTTGTCTGAGGGGGGATGGTGGCAATTCTCTTAAACTCAGCGTTGATCTGAAAACATGAGCACAGAGGAATGAGCTTCAAAGGTTTAATACCTGGAAGAAGGCCGCAATCACTCATGCTGAAGAAATGGGCTGTCAAATAACAACTGTGCCTTAACCATTTTAGGCTAATACCACAAGAACACCGTGTATGAGGCAAACCTTACCTCATGGAAATCAAATAGAGCAGGCCATCTTGCCATGAAAGCCTCCACCATTGGTGCATCACGAACAACTTCATGTCTTCTGTATGAAAAAGTCTTTTCCATCTTGAGTTTCACCAACTCTGTTACTCTTTTTTATGTCCATATGGTGGGCTTTGGGATGTCAATAGCTTTAAGAGTCCCTTTGTCTGCTACTTCTGAAACTGAGGTAAGGTTAAGAAACTCATTCCCAAATAAGGAATCCATAAACTGAAGCTGCCCTGAAGACAACACTGTCTCTTGACTTCAACAATGAGATCCTCAGTTGATTCAGGCGCTCCATTAGAGAGTGAGCCTTCGACAGGTTCCGTCAGCCAAAACAGTCTTTAGGACCATGGAACTCTGTAGGCAAAAAAGAATTACATATCAGACATTCAGAAAGAATCCTTTCAGTTTAGTTTTCATAAAGCTATCCATACCCAATACTCAAAGTTAGAAAGATCAGACATAAAAAAGAAGAATTTATTTAATGAAATACATGCTACTGAAGCTATTACACTTATATGAACACCTTTTAATTCTATATGCCTTTTTAAAGTCACAATGTGGACTGATCCAATCTCATAGCCAACCAATGGATAAGTATCAAGGAGTTCACAGAGTGAATATTCTTGTGGATACTGGGCTGAGCTCAAAAGCTCTGTGGTGCTCTCTGTACCAGCCACCAAGCTCTCTGACAATGTAGAATATGCTGTGGTACAATGCAGATATGGTTTTTCAGTATTCTGGCAATCCACCTGCTGCCCTTTGGGCCGGTGCCATTCCATTTCTATACGTTATGCCCTTTAATGTCACACACTGTGCAAGGTTGACCTCTAGAATGTCAGGGAATATGTACCTAATAATAATAAGCTATCTCCTCTTTAAGCAAATCCACTAGAAAGGCAGATACAGCTGAGACCTCTAATTCAGACTTGCCAAGAGATGCGGAGTTTAGATGGTAAGCTATCATCATCTGATGTTTTGACTTCTGTAATCATAAAGGTAAAAATTCCACCATCACAAAAAACATTAATTTTAATTGAAAAAAGATATTCCAGTCCAGAAGAGCATCAATGGTTTCTTTAAAATACCAATCTTTCTCTCATTTATACATAATGTTTTGAGAAGCAGCTCACATATGTTCTACACAAAGTAGAAAAAAAGTGGGGGAAAAGGTCCTAATTTTTGTTAGGACAATGTTGGAAAATTCACAATACATCACTTAATAAGACATACTCTGTTGAACAAACTTATCTCCTTGTAGATATCTGCTGTATTATTTGGGCTTGACCAATAGAATAGTCAAGTAAGTGACACTTCACCTAAAACAATGACTAAATGGAAAAATGATTTGGCATTTATGGGCACAGGTTCTTAAACCCACGTCTAAGGTGGCAGGATCCTTATTATAACTTGAGCGTGTGTCCTCAGCAAGAATTAAGGTATGGCACTGTGCTCCCAGCTTCTTAAACTCTGACGGTTACAGCCAGACTAATTAGCCACTGTAGCCATAACTAGCACGAGTAACACAAACACTATTGCGCTCTCTCAGTGACGTTTTAACTTGCTAAGCCATCAAAAAACGTCAGTGCTCTCTGTCACATGCATAAATTCCATATCTGACCGACAACAGCTGCTTTCTCCCGATTATGTGTAATTTGTTACTATTTTTCAGCTCTAGCCACAAAGCTAATACCAACTTTAGCTAGCACTGTAAAAACAACATGTAAATGCGTTACAGACTGCTATTTATATAGCATGCACTACAACAATTCTGTGAAAACGTACCCAACTAAAACAAATGTATTTAAATTACTTACCTTCTCGGTAGGGTTGCCAACTCCCTGAAAAATAAATAAGGGACACCTCGTGGCCAGGGCCGGGCAACCCAGTTGTCTTCACCATTCCCAGTGTGGTGAATTTTGTAGCTCTTTTTTTGTGTGTGAAATTATTTTTTTTAACCATTTGACTTGAAGTTGATTTAAGTAGATGCATATTCTATTCTTTGTGATATGAACACATGTGAAACAAATGATCATTTAGCCATTTATTTTTAGCTCAAAATGACAACATTAACACAATAAAACAGGTCTCTTTCTTAAACAGAAGCCTGTCATGCTTAACTTTTGAGAATATAAGTAAATCTTTCTTTAAAAGAACTCTGTCCTGCTTAACTTAAAATAATAGAAAACAATAGAAAGAAAAATATTCTTGTAACAGTGCACATATAGTGCATTTAGTACAATTGGCTTCAGTTGAGGTATTATTTCAGCTTTTCTAATGCTAATCAGCTGCTCCTGTTTGTAAACCCGCTTGTTCCCATGATTACGCATCTTAACTCATCATCATTATTCATCTATGTATTACTTTTATGTATTGATTACAACAAATAGATGACTATCTATCCTTGCAGTTGTTTATTACACAAAATAAATTATATTATCACACTTCTGGCCACATAGCGCTGATATTCACTGCACATGCCCATATTAACTTTTTCCAGCCAGGTGTTTTCCTTTTCCCATTCTTCCCTTTCTCTGAGGGGAACAAATATTGCTGCTCTAATGCTGGGCTCGCACTGTGCGATTTTTGGCCCATTTTGAGACGATTTTTGAGTCGTGCGACCGATTTGGTGATCAGCCCGATTTTGGCCTTCATCGTGCGTCGTGCATCGTGTAGTATACGTGGGGTAACGAGAAGCGATTAACACCTCACGACCAGCTCCCGATCATCAATCGCTCGTGAGGGTCTCACCACAGCCGCTCACACTGCTCACGCGCAAACACGTAAACGTCGGTGAAAAAGACGTTGCAGCACGGCTGTGCAGCGTGCGATCTGGACACAAGCGATGGAGGCACAACTTGTAGAACTTTGGAAAGCTCATCCGAGCCTTTTCGATGTGGCATCACAAAATGATCACGACCACAACAACCGTGAAAATAGTTGGATTTACACTGCTGCTCAATCACAGCTGCCTGATAAATGTTTTTCATTAGCAATTTAGCAAAGTTGGTGGTGGTGGTGTGTCTGTGTGAGTGAAAGACAGAGAGAGCGAGCGAGCGACAGATTTTCTGTTATAACCTTAATTTTATGGAGGCACAGTGTGAGCTCTCAGGTCGCATCAGAGGCACAGTGTGAGACCTGCATCGTGACCTACCAACTTCTAACCCTGCGAGTCAATCGTGCAGTTTGAGCAGGAGCTGAATATCGTGACTGAAAAAATCGCACAGTGTCTGCCCAGCTTTAGGTGTACTGTCGTCCGAGACTTGCACCGCAGTGTCGGCGTTTGTTTCCCTGTTGGCCATGCTTCTTGTTGTGGTCATCTGTTGTCTTCCGGTATTTTCTCCGCAAGCGACCTTTCCTCGACCAATGAGATGAGCGGTAATCTGAATTGTCATACACTTATTGTCATAAGTGTGCTGTCAGCTCATTGGTCACAAAGCAGGAGAGGGGCTGGGAATTATGTTTTCAAACAAAGCGTTAATTCCATTAAACGTTATAGGCCACTTTTGATTCTCACTGTATTACGGGACAAAGTGCGTCCCTTATTAGCTCAATACGGGACGTGTACTTTTGTTTCGAAATACGGGACGATTCCGTATTTTAAGGGACGGTTGGCAACCCTACTTCTCGGTATGCCTGACTCAGTGCCATGTGGTTGCATGTGGCTGAACAGTCTTCCAGAATCTGGCGGTCAATTGCGCTCTCCTTAAATTATGTTGTTGTCTTATTGGATAAGACTAGGTCTTATTATCCAATCATATTTAGTTGTTGTCTTTGAATATATTGCATCATTTCCGGTTGTGGTCAAACACGATTAAAATGGTTTTAGTATTCTAATTTAGTCACTTTAAATCAATGCAAGAAAAATGAGTAGTTTCAGTATTGTTTATAATCAAGTAAATAGTACTTTATTTAATCATGTAAATAAGAGAAACATGAAAGACTTGTGTAGCATTAACTAAATTCATTTGTGCAAATTCAAAAGCCTCCCAATTCCCATTTTTTCAGTGTAGCGCAGCAACTTCCAGCGGATTATAATGAAAAGCTGGCCATCTTCCGCTCCTACTGCAGCAAACACATCGGCGACAAACACATCCAGCCACATCACAAACATGGACGAGGTGCCGCTCACTTTCGACATCCCGGTGAGTCACACTGTGGAGAAGAAGGGGACCAGCACGGTAGCGATACGCACAACGGGGTATGAAAAGTCTTCTTTCACTGTTGTGCTTGGCTGCCATGCTAATGGACAGAAACTGCCGCCTATGGTGATTTTTAAGCGAAAGACTTTGCCTAAAGAGAAGTTTCCAGCAGGAATCATAATTAAGGCAAATGAAAAGGGCTGGATGGATAAGGAAATGATGAAAGACTGGCTGAGGGAGGTGTATGTAAGGAGACCAGGTGGTTTTTTCCACGCATCACCATCGCTCTTAATCTGTGACTCTATGCGTGCCCACCTCACAGCCGATGTGAAAAAACTAGTGAAACAAATGAACTGTGAGCTTGCTGTCATTCCGGGAGGCCTGACGAAGGAACTCCAACCGCTGGACATCGGTGTGAACCGCCCGTTCAAAGTAAGGCTGCGAGCGGCCTGGGAGCGATGGATGACCGATGGAGACCACAGTTTCACCAAGAGTGGAAGGCAGCACCGGGCGAGTTACGCCACAATTTGCCAATGGATTGTAGATGCTTGGGCTAACATGTCTGCTGGCACTGTTGTTCGAGCTTTCGCAAAAGCCGGCATCGTTTCCGAGGAGCCGCACGGCACGGAAAGTGACTCTGACAGTGAAGAAAGTGAACCTGGCATGTGTGATGGAGATTTAGCGCAGCTGTTCAATTCAGACACAGAGGATGAGGACTTCGATGGGTTTGATTGATGATAAAAATGTGAGTACCAAACTTTGTTATGCTCCTGCTTTATTTTTAAATACGCATACGGTACTTGTATGCGCCCTATGATCCAGTGCGCCTTATGTGTGTGTTAAATACAGTAAAGGCACACATAACTGAGACTGCGCCTTTTAGTACAGTGCGTCTTATGGTCATGAAAATACGGTAAATCATGGATGATGGTCCTGACATGAAGGAAGAGAAAGTTACAGGTTGCATCCTTTGACTTTGTCTCCGTGCCTTTGGGCGATTTTCAGAAGGACAGATGTTTCTGTTCAATTCTTAAATCAATTTTTTCAAACACAAACACTATTTTAAAGCTTCTAGAGAGTAAAATATTAATGATAATTATAATAACAATAATAAAAACAAAAGCTCTCAGATCCATCAAACCAAGCAGCAGAAAGAACAATAACTGAAGAGAAAACTTTAACCTTGTAGACTTCATTATGTTCCAGCTGCTCTACAGACGCTGTGACCTCGAACTTAAGCAGGTCGTAAAGTATGTGCAGCTCAATAACTTCATAATCAGACCCTGTGGTATTTAGGCAGCAGAACAACTAACGGTGTGTTCACACCGAACGCGATGGACGCGAATAAAACGCCCCAAACGCCCCTAATTTGACGCGTGTACATTCGCGTCTCAACGCGTGTCCAAGAAAAATCCATCGCGCGTCAAAATATGATATTTTGACGCGCGTGAACCGGAAATGTGGGAGGAATGTGGGAGGGAGCTGTGCCAGACCGGTATCTTTGCAAGATGGCAGCTATCGAGCTAGCGCTTGAAGAGAGAGTCTCCCTTCTCTATGTACTGTGGAGAGCAGAGCAGCAGCGTAAAAGACGTCCTCGCCGTACCTGGGTCCATCAGGTCCTCCAGAGGCATGAGCAGTTTGGTGAGTTTCACCACTTGCTCCAGGAGCTGCGCCTGGATGACGGCCGATTCCAGCGCTATCACCGTTGGCCAGTTTGAGGACCTACTTTCCCTCGTCGGTCCCAGCATCGCCCGCCTAGACACCAACTACAGACGCTCAATCCCACCTGCAGAGCGCCTGTCCGTCTGCCTGAGGTTAGTAAAACTATTTAATACGGTAGTCCTTTATTGATATCTGTGCTAATATGCTAATCCATCCAGTTATACACTGCTAACATGGATGTGCTATGCTAACAGTGAATGCTGTCGGTGTTTACTGAAAGCAAACTGTGGTACAGAGACGACTCTTTATAATATTTCTAGTGATACTCAGAAGGTCTCATCAAGTCCCGATTTAATTCGATTTATGCTGTTATCAGTGTTTGCATGATAGCATGGCTGTGGTGTCACATCAATGTATGCGCTCGGTGTTTGCTGATATCAAACTGTAGCATTAGGACCACTGAGTTAACCTTGTAGTGATACTCACTCCTTTTTATTTAGACCTGGTTTAATTCTGGGATAGTTGAATATTTGTATATAATCCCTGCAGCTGTCAGACTCTATAGCAGGGGTCACAGCCTTTATTAAAACAGAGTTAGATAAAACTGTGAACAGTTTGGTTCATCTTTAGTTACATGGTTCTATCTTGATAAGCTGTCTTATCACAGATTAATTTTTCAAAAATATTAATGATTTAAGCAAGGAAAGGGCTACATGTCAACACACAACTCTTTATTTCTATTAATGTCTCACTTCATTCCTACCTGATTGACATGTTTAGGAATTATGAGTGATTGGCTCACTGTAGTTGTGAAAGTTGCTACCAATCAAATTATGATATGTTAAAGTTAAAACAAAACACAACTGTTTTAGATATTATCTAATATACATTTTGTAATTATCCTTATAATTACAAAAGGTTTTATGTAAGATTTAAGTTTTGTGATTTATATCTGACATCACAAAAGTATTTTGGAATTTGAATAATGTATTTTGTAACTGCAGTACACATAATACTGATTTTGAACAATTTTGTCCAGGTTCCTTGTCACCGGGGACTCCTTCAGGACCATCGCGTTCAGTTTCAGAGTCGGTGCGTCCACGGTGAGCCAGATCACCCCCCAGGCAGCGACGTCCATCTGGGACTGTCTAGTGGACGACTTCATGGCTGTGCCTTCACCTGGAGACTGGCGGTCCATCACAGAGGGATTCCAGGAGCGCTGGAACTTTCCTCTGTGCTGTGCAGCTCTGGATGGGAAGCACATCCAGACAAAGGCACCCCATATATCATATAGGAGACACACACATTGATATACACTAAATATTTATTTCATTTCTTTTTTGTGGTGCCCAAATTGATGCACCTGCTTGATTTTGTTTAAACAATTATTGCACACTTTCTGTAAATCCAGTAAACTTCTTTTCACTTCTCAAATATCACTGTGTGTGTCTCCTGTATGATATTTAACTGACATTTTTTATTGTAACAACCAACGATTTATACAGGAAAATAATGTCTATTAACAAGGTTGCCCAAACTTCTGCATCCCACTGTATCAGTATATTTTGTCATTAGTATAATATGAAATAAATTCTACATGTGTCAAGTTGTGTGCCAACATTTGCTGTGTAGTAGAACTGAGACATTAGTCATTATAAACATTTTTTTGAAATAATATTAAAAGTCTCAAACAGAAAAACATTAAACATAAATATATAAAATATAAGAATTTACAGAGAGACAGGAATAAAAAGGACCAGCTGCTCTCCAGAGCAGGAACAAGGCTGAGGAGGAAATGCTCCATTGGAGACTGGTGTGGCCTCTTCAGGGACTCCAGGATGGCCAGCTCCAGCGCCGATGGACCGTCCTGGGACCCGTCCCTCATCTGCCTCGGAGCCGTCCTCCTCTGTGGGCCTGTAAAACAGCACAAAACACAAAGAAATGAGAAGGCTGCTACTAGATTTTAATTTCAACATTGAAAAAAAAAAAAAAACAATAACAGGATATAATCAGATTGGTTTTAGATATTTAGTAAAGGTGATCACAAGGGAATCCCACCGACTAAAAAGGTATCAGTGCTTGCTGTACATATCTGTGGGTGCAGCAGCAGGAGCTCAGGGACTGGGGATGCTCTGCTGCAGAATCAGTTGGTTCTATCAATACAGTATTAAATGTTAACAGGTTGGATATAATAATCGTAGAGTAGACAGTGGTCCCTCATTTATTGCAGGGGTTCTCAGAATAACTAGCCCCTGGTCACAGTTCTCACAATTGATTCTCAAAGTGCAAACCTTTGTAGATTGCAAAACGTAAAAGTATTATTATGCCGCGGTTTGTCTTCATCTGCCCGCCACTTTCGTGCGCCTTTTTCCCTCGCGGTGCAGGTGTCTATTTCCGAATGAGGCTCATAGTTATGGGTGTTTTTGTGCTGTTTTTTCTATTGGACGCGATGGTTATCAAAACCAAACGTGATAAATTTGGCAAGCGCAGGAGATTTGTCAATCAGGCTGCAGAATGCAATGCTGTACTGTGCAATAAAAAATCAGCGAAAAAGCAAAGCAGTGACGGATGAACAGCGGGACCACTGTGTGCTGTTTATTAATAGACAATAAAATATATTCCTAAATGACAACATGCATAAAAGCAGAACGGTATTTGTACGTCAGTGGGAAAATAGCGGTGGCTTGCTAGCTTTTGTGCGGCTTCCCCGGGTCAGTGAAAACTTTCAAAAGAGAAATGAATGAACTTACCAGGTTGCCCGATCTCTTCACATATCTTCCTCCAAGCTCGGTCCTTTTTATTCCTGTCTCGGTACTGAAAGCAGCTGGTGTTGTACAGCTCCGAGTTGTTTGCTACCGCATTGATTAGCCTTCCCCTCCATTGAAGTATGAAAGGCTTTGGCTGGATCTGCCCCTTTGACCTAGGTAACAGCCACGTCACCAGGCTCCTGATTGGTTGTCGCGGTGCGATTTGACGCTGGAGTTCAGATTTTTCCAACTCGAGCGGTAGACGCGAAACGCGCGTATGCACAAAATGCAACACAAAAACTCACGCGCGTGGTTTTATTCGCGAGTCAAACACGCCAGACGCGCTACACTGACGCGTCAAAGTCTCTTCTTTCATCTTCTGTATCATTCAGTTTGCATTGGTAATGCCCATTATTGTAATGCTTTTTTAAGATGAGCAAAACTTTATTTCACTTTGGGTTAGCTGGGATAAGTGATGGATGGAGGGAATTTTACTTCAGCCACAGAAATCCTAAACAGGAAGGAGGAGCAGAGTTACAGTGGATCACTATCCAGCAGGGAAACAAGGTTTATTTCAATTTCTTGGCCATGAGTGAGATTTACTGAGTGGGCAAATTAGGGAGACGACACCATCAGATCCCGAGCCCTCCATGTGTTAATCAAGAGACGGCTGCTGTGCTACATCCATAAATAATGAATACATTAGGAGCTAAAGCTGAAAGGACAGTTTATTTGTACCATCTTCACGTGAACACATTCAAGAACATCACAGATGAAGAAACATTAAAAACTTCCACACTACATAAAGCAAGAAAAATAGTTTTTCTTTCAGGTGGTTTCAGAAAAACAGAAACATCAAACATCTCCAAGACTCTCTTTGAAAGAACTAAAAACCTTTGTTATCATGGTCCAATCATGAGTGAACTCCCCGATGAAGCCTTGTGTGCTAAAACATGTCAGAGTTTTAAAGGTTAAACATGAGTTTCCAAAACGTTTTGCTGGAGAACAATGAACTATTTGACTGAGTTTCAATCATTTACAGACGAGCAAAACCAGGACAGAGAAAAAAGGACAAAACTGACTCAGTAAAACAACAGAAAAGAAGATCCCATGTAGATCTGTATTATGTAGAAGTTCAGCCCAGCAACCAGTTCAGTTCAACACAAGTTTAAATGATTCTATCTGAACTCTGTGGAGCCTGATCTCAAGCTTTTTGAGTCTGACACAGAAACCAGAGGATCTTTCTGTGTCTTCAGATTCACTGTGATCCAGTGATGGGAGTGATTTCAGCCCTGAGTGATCGCGCTGATGTTTGCACAGAGCAGACAATGAGGTGAATGTTTGGGCACATTGGTAACAGTGAAACAGTTTATTAGTAACGTGGGATCGTTTGTGTGCAGAGTATGAACTGAGATTCCTGAAGCTCTTGTCACACTGGTCACAGCTGTAGTTTCCTTCTATGTGTGTTCGTTCATGAATGTTACGATGACCTGACCGTGAGAACCTTCTCTCACAGTGTCTGCACTTGTGTGGTTTCTCTCCTGTGTGGACTCGTTTGTGTGATTTAAGCTTCCATGCAGTGGTGAAGGATGACCCACACTGATCACAGAGGTGCTTTTTAACCCCACTGTGAATCAGTTCATGTTGTTTTAAGTGATGTGATGTGGTGAAGCTTCTCCCACATTCTTTGCAGTATTTCAGTTTGTCTCCAGTGTGTCTACGTTGATGTGTTTTAAGGGCAGCTTGCCGACTGAAAGTTTTTCCACAGAGGTCACAATGAAAGTCTTTCCCACCACCACAGTGATGACAGGGTTGAGAACTGGATCCATCTGTGTCGCTCTGCTTCTAAACAAAGACACAAAGACAGTGTAAGTCAGTCCTTCAACATTTGTATCCTGAACGTCGCCTGAAATAAAGAGCATCTCTGCAGACGTCCAACTACATTTGACTGTTTCAGTTAACACACTCAGTTTACTGGGCTGCAATAACTACAATACTACCACCATAATACTACAGTAATACTAAAATCATAACTGAAAGGAAAATCTGAATAATCACTCAGAGCTGCTTTTCCATGCAGTAGAATTGCTAACATGCTAACACAGTTTAATGAGCAGAGTTGTTCCAAACAGTCAGGCTAAAATGACAAGATAACAATATAAATACATACCTCACAGTAGCTGCACTTGTAGACTCTCTTTCTGGTGTGGATCTGTTGGTGTCGTCTCAGGTGATGTGGAGCTTTAAAAGTCTTCTCACACAGGTCACATTGATAAGGTCTCTCCTCAGTGTGGGTAAACATGTGTCGTTGTAAGTGTGCGTCTGTTGTAAACTGTTTGCCACACTGTTCACAGCAGTACACATCATGTCTGGTGTGAATGCGTAGGTGTTTATTTCGGTTCCCTCTCTGGCTGAAAGTTTTTCCACAGATGTCACAGCTGTATGCCTTAATTCCAGAGTGGGTAACTAGATGACTCTGTAAGCTGCTACTGCGAGTAAAAGCTCTGCCACACTGATCACAGCTGTACGCTTTAACTCCACTGTGGATGAGTTGGTGTTTTTTTAGGGAACCCTTCAAGGAAAAAGACTTCCCACACAAGTCACAGCTGAACGGTCTCTCTCCAGTGTGGATGACCTGATGCTGTTTTAGTGAAGCCTTCAGAGTAAACTCCATCCCACACTCGTCACAGCTGTATGCCTTAATTCCAGAGTGGGTAACTAGATGACTCTGTAAGCCGCTACTGTGAGTAAAAGCTCTGCCACACTGATCACAGCTGTATGCCTTAATTCCAGAGTGGGTAACTAGATGACTCTGTAAGTGACTACTGCGAGTAAAAGCTCTGCCACACTGATCACAGCTGTACGCTTTAACTCCACTGTGGATGAGTTGGTGTTTTTTTAGGGAACCCTTCAAGGAAAAAGACTTCCCACACAAGTCACAGCTGAACGGTCTCTCTCCAGTGTGGATGACCTGATGCTGTTTTAGTGAAGCCTTCAGAGTAAACTCCATCCCACACTCGTCACAGCTGTATGCCTTAATTCCAGAGTGGGTAACTAGATGCTTCTGTAAGCTGCTACTGTGAGTAAAAGCTCTGCCACACTGATCACAGCTGTACGCTTTAACTCCACTGTGGATGAGTTGGTGTTTTTTTAGGGAACGCTTCAAGGAAAAAGACTTTCCACACAAGTCACAGCTGAACGGTCTCTCTCCAGTGTGGATGACCTGATGCCGTTTTAGTGAAGCCCTCACAGTAAAACCCTTCCCACACTCGTCACAGGTGTGTTTTTTCTCTCCCTTTCTTCTGTGAGGTTTGTCGGCCTCCTGAGAGCGCTGACTTCTGGCTCCATGTTGGTCCTGCAGTGACAGAGATACAAACAGAGGCAGTGAGTGAAATGCAGTCGTGGAACAAACTCAACCTTCAAACTCCATTAACACTAGTTTTAAACCTGAAGGTGGAGCGTGGCACCAAACACCTTAAAGGTCTCTTATCCCCACCTGCTGGTAGTTCTAACACATTACATCCAACCTGCTGTTAAAGATAATTCTCTCACCCCCGTTCTCTGCGGCCTGCTGGAGCGGGGGGGCTAGGAGGAGTTGGCCGTCCGGCTGCGGTCTGGGGTGTGGGGCCTCCCTGCTGCTGCGGAGTCGGGGCGGTCTGCCTCTCCCCACCGCAGGGAAAAGGGTAACACCACCTGGGTCTTGGTGCAGTTCCCCCCTCCAGGGGCAAGGGTACCTAGACCCGGTTTGTAGAGTACGCTTGGGGAGTGTGATCGCGTATACAGTGTCTCTTTATATTTGTCTCCACCTCGGTTGAGTGTGAAGTGCACATGAGAGCATGAGGGTGGGAATGGATGTTTGTGTCTGTGTGTGCCTGTATTTTTGTATTTATATGTCAGGTTGGGTATCAGACACCACCTCTCTGGGGACATCTCGGGCCTTCCAAGGTTTGGAGGCCTATCTCCACCCACCACCACTTCCCCTGCCGGTGGCGGACTCCCTCAGGTGTCGGTGCGTTGGTGGTTCTTTGTATCTGGGGGTGGGCGTCCGGGTACACACCGGCTCACTCCTTGGCGGCTCGCTCAGGCCATTTCAGAGGTGACCGAGCCCCTGGCCTCTCGGCCTGGGGCTCGGTCACTCAGGCACAGCTGGCTGCCGGCGGAGCCCACGGGCGCATCACTGCAACTCCCCCTGGCTTCTGCTCCGCGGCTGCTGAATGAGCCCTCATCTGGGACTCTCCTTAGCTCTTACTGGGACAGTGGCGCAGCTGCCCCTCTGTGGGTCTTCCTTGGTCTCTTGTGTTCTGGGGGCCCCTGGATGTCTGGAGTTTTGATCTCCATACCCGCTTGATACCATAAAGGACAGGGCTGTGGCTCCCCACACTCCCTAGCAGATCATTACATGGAGAAACCTTTGGAATGCAAGCATGCTGATCCACACAGGTATGCACACAGGTGTACACATGGGTATTCACAGACGCGGACTAAAGCTTTCTTGGCTGCTGCCTCAAAGCACACTGTGCGCTGTCTATCTTGCGTGCTGAACAATATCGTCTATTATTTAATAATAACTATTGATATCTATGACTAGCTAGTTTATTGTGATGGTGCTTTTTTTTTCTATTATTATGTTGCTCTTTGTTGTTTGCTGTCTCCTCTGTTTGTTTTTTTGTTTTTTTTCTCCATACAGGTGACCCAGGAGTTTTTTTTGTTGTTTTTTTTTTTTTTCTCTCTTCCCCCCCTTCTCACCGTCTCTTCTCCCCTTTGGTTTTCTTTCTTTCTCTCCCTCTCTTTCTTTCATTCTTTCCCCTGTCCTATTAAAAAAAAAAAAAAAAGATGACAAAGGATGAACTGAAGCTCCGCCATCACGTGATGTCGCATGCTGCTGTTTCTGATGTCACTTAAATAAAAAAAAAAAAAGATAATTCATGACTGTTCAAACACTAAAATCATGCCCATCCCTCCTGATTGTACACACACACACACACACACACACACACACACACACACACACACACACACACACACACACACACACAATTTTATAATTTAGATTATTTTGTTGTTTCCTATTACATATTTCTATAATTTGTATAGATTTATACAGAATTATTCAGTGATAATAAATCCTATGTTTGTTTATTCTAAAGGAACCCCGTTAGCTTCCACAACAGATGTTGCTCGTCTTCCGTCAAATACTCACATAAAATATTACACAATAAAGTGGATTCAAGATATCCACATAATTTCACTCTTACATCCACAGTGAGGTTTCACAATTGTTCAAATATAAGCAATCAATAATAATAATATCAATAACATTGAGGCACATTACACAAATTTCAAAAACAAATCATGTCTTACAATATTTACAACAACTAAAAGCTCTGTAAATCGGCTTTTAAGTGTTCATTGAAGTTTTGAATAATTCTCTAATTTTTTAAGGCAACTTATTCCACTTAAAAGTTGCTCTAAATGTAACAGTTTTACAAAACGTTACTTTTAACTCGAGCAATTGCAGCTTGTTGAAAACTGTGTAATATGATGATGTATTTCATCTGGATACTGCAGCTGAGCAGAATAAATGTGGTGTGTTTAACAGAATTGCTTTCTTTAGAACTACAAGTAAGCCATAGAATATTTTAGCCTGTACAGGAAGCCAAGAAAGGTTATCATGCATTTGATCAATATTAGTATAGTATGAACATCTTCACACTAATCTGGACGCCTTATTCTGGACTAACTGAAGTCTGTTAAGATCTGTCTTATTAGCTGCTGACCAAATGATTGAACAATACTCCAGATGAGACATTACTAGTGCATTAATGACATCTTTCATAATGAAGAAGTGATACACAAAGAGCATTTCATAGCCATAGCTATGCCTTGTCGGCAGAGTTATGTGACATTAGTGATGTTTGTACTTTCAGCGTTAACTTGGTTTTAAAGCCTTTAAAATATGCGCCGTTCAATAGTCGACCTTCATCTGACAGAGAATGTGATGATTTTGTGGATAATTAAAGTCAGTCATATATCCACAAACACAACAAGCTGAAAGTCAGTGATGCTGCTCGGTTTGCAGTCCTGAACATCACGGCACAAGCAGGATCCACTGCACTGTTAATGTGAGCTGTGTTATATTGCTGCCTCTGTTCGGTGGTGTCGAGCCAAACGCACTTTAACGTGTGTTTGAACGAGCTGACGGTTCACTCGTTAAGCTGAAAGAAAGATGCTTTAATCACAGCAGTCACACATGTGTCCACTGCACCATCTGGAACTCTTCTTGTTTACACTCGTAATAACACAAACACTAAATCCTGCTTCTCTGGTGCTGTTGTGTAGCAGTGTGTACACCTGAGACTGTCACCTGTCTGTCTGTCCTGCACTCTCTCTCTGTTTCTTTCTCTCTGATTGTGGAATAAAAGTATGAACATGTGTTTATAAGTTACACTTGTGTCTGAATCCTGCAGCTTATCACACATTTGATTTCCATGTGTGACGACTGCAAGTGTCCAGAGTGAGGACAGACTGAGGGAGCCACTGCTGCACATCATCTGTGAGGCTTTGCAGCCCTGATGATCCACCAGGACAAACTCAGCAGTGTGTGAGGAAGAGGAGGAGGAAGAGCCAGCAGCAGCTGACAGATGGAGAGAATAGACAGACTGTTCCCTGTTTGTGAAGGACTGCTAGGAAAGTTTAACATAACTGTCTGTGCTGAATCAGTCTTATTAGGTAATGTTCAAATAATGTGATCATCCCAGTGTTTCCAGTGTGGGAGAAAGTACTCAGGGCCTTCAAGTTACACACTATGAAAGGCAGCAACAAGTTTAATGTTCAGAAACCTAAAGTCTGTATCAGCAGCAGAATGGAGCTAAAATAAATGTTTGTTTCAGTTCTATGAAGCTTTGAGTATTTTGGATCAGCAGCTGCTGTGTTTGTTGCATCATATTGCTGTAACTGTTTATATGCTTTATATATTCTGAGCTAAGTTGATCTATAGTGTTACATCATATTCTATAAGGATGTTATGTGTTTGTAGACTTTCTGCCCAGTTTGACCCATTTAGCAGAAGTCAGCCTGTTTAAGGCTCTGATATCTATTCTGTGTGACTTAAAGCAGTTATGACATGGTCTGATTTTCTCACCCAATAAAGGAATATTTCATATATCAGTCTACTCTTCATTCTATCAGACACAGTTATCACAGCTCCTACATTTGCTTTTTACACATATATGTAAGCATTGAGCCACATTTAGTACCAACATATTAAATAAACAATATTTGTCTCTTATATATGACACATCTGTATACACACTGTCACAGATACTTGTCTGTGAGTGAAGTGATTAATATAATAACTATAATATTGGCCATATTATATTTACATTACCACAGTGAGATGACTTTAGTCTCATGAACAACATCAGCTAATTGTTATTTACAGCTAATCTTAAACGACTGTTCAGCACAGAAATGAAGCCCAACAATCATGTTTCACAGTCCTGTGGTCTCAGCCTCAGATACTCATCAAATCACACAGAGCTCATGTAGAAACAAATGAACTAAATATGTTCTCCTTCATTTCTGTCAAACAAAGCTGTATGAAACGTTTCCAGCTGTTAGTATCATGGTTGCTAGGCAACCTGGGCAGCGCGACGGAGGTTAGACGTCCCATTTCACGAGCCTACGAGCCTCGCACTTCGGCCTTAGCGGTCTTTGAGTACGCGGCCCTTGAGGACTTTAAAGCTGCAGAACCTGAATCGGGATACAGCCATGATGATCTCCAGCCTCGTGCTCGCCAACATTCTCACCTGAGTTAAGAAGACGATCACTGAAATGGTCTCAGCAGGTCCTTTGATGACAGCAATGAAATGCAGTGGTAAGGCTTTTTGGGGATTAAGTTCGTTTTCATGGCAAAGAAGGACGATGCAGTTCATCTGATCACTCCTCATAACATTCTGGAGTGCAGGCAAAATGCTATTATAAAAACTTAAGCAGCAACTTCTCCAGGTTCCAATATTTATGCAATTCTCAAACCTTTTGGCCACGACTGTATAACCTCTTCTGAAGTTTAGTGGATATTATACATGGTTATGCTCAGGATGTGTCGGCCAGTTTCCACTGGAAACGCCTTTTGGTTAAACTGTCAGCGAGGAATTTGCATTTGCACTGTTACATTTTTATATAACTTTAATGCACATAAACAACAGCTGCTTGTTTCAGTGAAAATACATTGATGGCTTTTTAATAAAGTTGTGCAGCTGTAAAGTATTTTGTCTGCTGTCAATTATATCGTCAGCTACATCGTTATGGCAAATGTTCAGATGTATATGGTGATAAATATCTTTGGTCATATGGTCCTGCTCTGTCTGTCACCTTCTGTGTTGAGCTCATTGTTTCCTCTGTAGTGGCTGAGCTGAGTCCAAGTAGCTGAAAATGTTCCTCTGCTGCTCCGTCAGACTCTCCTCCTCCTGCTGATCAGCTGGGACACAAAACAGATCTTTGTTAGGCTCCACACTGCACTGAAGAGTCAAAGTGGCTCATATGTTCATCTGACAAGTAAAAGAACACATTTTTGTTTCCCGAGGTGGGCAACTTGTTGGAAACAAACACAAAAGGTTTGAGCACTGATACCTGCCATTGCTGGCATTGAAAGATGCAACGCCAGCAATGTGGATTGTCAAGACTCAAACCAATCATCAGGCAAAAACAACAGAGATCAAATGTACCGCATTTTGATCCGGGACGTAATCTGCATGAAAACAAGCGCTCACTCTTCCTGCTCAACAAATGACAAGGGCGGAGCCTTATACCACGTGATACAGAAGCTGTGCCGTGTGATGCTAAAATTAGCAGGGAAAAAACCACGGAGAGCACGTCAGGGATGACGAGAAAGTGACAGGAGAAAATCCGTCCCGGTCAACCACCCAAACATCAATAACGGGAACCTTATACAGCGCTTCCCTATACACGTCGAACTCCCGCAGGCACAAAGACATCACGGAGGCTATCACTTATCACCTGACCAAAGATATGGCTCCATCAACACTGTGCAAAACGAGGGATTTAGGAAAACGATCAACACCCTAGACAAACGCTACACAGTGCCGTCCCGCAACTATTTTTCTATTGTTGCACTACCTGCTCTGTACACGCAGTGTCGAGCAACGGTGGAGACGGAATTTCAAGCAGGACAACATTTTGCTGCAACAACAAAACGTGAGACATTTGTTGTTTTATGTTTATTTATTGTTATGAGAGAATCATGATCTCAATTCTAAGCCAAAAAATCGTGATTCTCATTTTATGCAAAATCGTGCAGCCCTAACATTAACACAAAACTATTGTTTCACCAGAGAAACACACATGAAGAGAGAGAGACAATAACAGCTACCAAACAGTCGTCATAATTCGTCACACAATGAGAAAAGGACAAATCAACAAGTAACAATGACTAATTAATATTAAAATCTGTAACATAATGTATTGTTTGGAGTTTAGTCTGATTGGTTCAGGATGACCTGCCATTATCCAGTCACACGTCTGCTTACCTGCATCTTTTCTCTTTTTTCTAACCTGAGCACCTGATGGCTTTGAACTTTTGTTGTCCATCTTCCATTGGTTTGAATTTTGCGATCAGCACAATTAACCTAACAGCAGGCACGTGCAGAGGGGGGGGGGGGGGGGGGGGGCTAGAGGGGCTTGAGCACCCGCCCCTTTCCTGATGGTGCCCAAAGTGCCCTTTTGTTGAGGCAACTTTTTTTTTTTTTTTTATGTGTGTGTGTGCGTGCGGAGTCCTGTCTGTGCCCCTCAACAATAATATTTAACTATTAATCACAGTTTTGCTAAATAAAAGGATCTGGCTTGCATCAGTCACATGATCACATTTAACCAATGATCGCCCTTGACGGCAGAACGCGCTGGTTACGAGCTGCGAACGAGCTCACAAAGAGCACGCGCATTTTTAGCGGTTCGGAGCTGTAGGAGAAACACAAGTTAACTCACAGACACAGACTGATGCGACAAAACCAGTAAGTAGGTGTACAGCGCACACTGTAGTGTGTAGCACACAGGAGTATTAGCTTATTACGTACACGTTGGTAAGCTGTCTTGTTGCAACTGACGAACTGAAACAAACGAGCGTGCTGTGTGTGCAACAGCGCGACAAACATTACCTGTCCTTTTATTAACTGCACAGGTAGTGCTGGTCACAGCTGCTGGCTACCTGTGTCAGGCTTTCATGGGTCTGTAGCTCTGTCACCGTTTTAGGGAACATATTTAGTTTTAAAGCAAGTTTCCGGGCTTTTCCTGCCTTTCTGGAGGGATTATATTTCACTAAAAACGATCTAATATGCATGTCCACATAATTATGCATTATTATAATTATAATATATTAAAAACACACGCTGTATTTTAAAGAACATACATTAAGAAGCAGATTATATTAGATTTATATTTTAAATAAGACAACATTTGGATGTTACAGCAGTAAAATGATTGTATCTCTACAGTTTAAACATGTAATAAGCTTTGCCCTGCACAGAGTGGATAGTGAAACAAATGGAATCATCATAAATACATTATTTCATATTTATTACTTCCCCCTCCTCTTTGCTTTATTATTGTAGCTCTAGTAATAAATAATAATAACACAAAGTGTCATTGAAAGTGAATCACTCTTTAATTTACTTAATGACATAGCTGTGTTCATCAAGGAGTCCTATCACAGGGTTAATCTGTGGGAGAAACAAACCGAAAACACAAGACACAGACGCCTCAGTCCAATAGGTGAGACATGGTGGTGGGCCAAGCATGATGCCCTCCAGAAAATCTTTGGACATTTTGGAAAACCAGATGATGGCCTCTTCGTTGATGTAGTGCTGACGATGGAAGCCATTGAAAAGAGGGAAAAAGAAAAGCCAGCTATTCGTGCCAAAGCACGACGCTTTAAAGAGTGTCTCTTGAAGCATGAAACTGTGTTAACAGCACAGATATTTCTTAGAGTGTTTGAGCAAACAACTCCTGGGTGTGTGTTAACACACACGAAACTCTGGCTGATTGGGTCCCACACCCAGTTTCACACCTTGGCTCAGGTGATTAGAGGATCATCAGGGGTCCTTTTGTCCCTCTGTGGGGGTCACGGGGTCACTCCCACTAGGTTTATATCTGGGACTCTCCACCATTTGACCTTAGAACTGAAGAAGCTTCTCGGATGAGAGGTGAAACGTCTTCAAGCAACTTAAAGAAGCCCAGATGCTTTTCTTTGCAAGCTCCTTTGACTACGATGACCTGGATGACTGAGAACCTTCACAGACATATGATAACTGGAGTGTGCAGCGTTTCCATGAGCAGTTTTCCTGCATCTTGACTCGTGTGTGTGGAGTGTTCATAGCATCAGCATCATGTTTTTGTTTATTTGTTTTGTTGGATTGAAAATAATTAAATAAACGTGTGATCATGCCTATGGATCACCATGGCACATATCTCCAGCCATATGATTTATTTATGCAGATGACAAAGTGAGTGTGAATGTGTCTGACATCACAGTGTTTTTGTGTACTGTGCAAAAGTAATTGCCTCTGATTGTGAGTGAGAGCGGTGATTTTGCGGATCACAAGCTATTGTAAAGGGGGGAAAAAGAGTGAAAAAGAGACAAATTACATTGTAGACGAAGAAAAATAATCATAGGAAAAAGGTTTCGTGTTGATCAGCCAAAAAACTACAATGTCATTTTCTGCTTTTAAGAAAGGATTGTTCACACAAACACACACAGAGAGAGATGTGTGTTGATTAAGCAGTGATGATAATAATTAACATGTCTTAGTTTGTCACTTTCAGGTGAAAAGCAGACCTGAATCAATTTTCCACATGCAGCTGTAGGAAGAAAGTTATAGTTTAACATCATTGGAAACGTTCAGGCCAAGTTTCTGGCTGACTTATTTACAGCACCATGTGTTTCTCAACCTCACAAGCAAGCTCACACCTCCCTGAAGACAAGGAATGCAACTCCAAAGAGCAATAACATGGCAGATAAAGAGACAGCAGCAAAGTCCTGAGCAAAAGTCTCAGCGAGCAGCAGCAATGTGGACAAACAGCACCAGAGAAGAAGAGCAAACCCATCATCCTGACTGATCGGATGAATGGCACTGTGTTTCCAACAAGCTGCAACTTCACTATGCATGTGAAGAAAACTTTTGAGGAGAACTGAGGAGACTGTTGGAGTTTGACATTTGCCACCTGTGGAGTAAAATGGCAAGAAGAGACAGTGGAACACAGGACAAAGCTGAAGGAGAACTGCCGGCTGTGGACTGTTGAAAGTGGGAGAGGACAAGAGAGTGAGATGACAAAAGAGTGAGAGTAAGTGGAAACACAGAGGAATGCTGTTATTAAATGTGGGAAATCAAAATTTGGGTTAGCAAATCTGGGGAAAAGAAAACTGACTGCTTAAGTGGGAAAATTGTGAAGGAGTCTGAAACAAATAGAAACATACAAAATCACACAAACAAGCAGAACATGAATTAACCCTACTAACAATTCCAAACACAAAATGACTCATGAAGACTCATAGCACATTAGTTAAGAAATGATCAAATAATAGCAGAGAAGTGTGTAGGAAAGGCAGCTTTAAGAACATGCTCTGCTGGATATGCAGCTCCACAGACATGCATTAGACCTGCCTAATAACACAAACACCCATGCAATGAAAATTAGCTTGTTATCTTTCATCAGTGTAAAATAGTGTCAATTTAGCAGACACTTGTTATCAAATACTGAATTTATCCTAAAAAAAAGAAAATAATTGACTCTCTAGGTTGCAGGACAACAATTTAACCTTTGTGGGGGAAAAAAAGATCCTGGTTTGACTAACCAGTGATCAGACAATAAATTTAGTGTTAAAATGGTAAATTGGGAGAAGCTTCCTGCTTGATTGATGCAGCAAGTGATTTACTGTATGAGGGGAATTGTCTTTTGTGATACTATTTTGAACATGCTTTCCTGTTGTCCTGTCAACTTAGTGGGTTAATAGCTGATATGCAAATTAGTTGATCGGTTTTAGATTAATGAAAGGTGACTGAATTCTAGCACGAGTGAATGAGATGTGTTGGAGTTGTTGTGTTGAGTGGAGACTCTAAAACACTGAGTTTCCTGTTTTGATGTGCGAGTGAATCCTGTATCTAGATACACAACTCTGAATACGTCAGAACAAACTTCTTTTGTGAAGTGCATGACAGCATGTCACATGTTTTATGATGAAGGGAAAAGGAAAATTGAATACAATAGATCTGTGGCCTAAATGAGTGAAGAGCACAGACCTGGTGATTAAACTCATAGCTAATAAGACATTAGGGTTATGTTGTGTGTTGTGCAGCTGATGGTTGGCTTGGAGTGAATCTAGCTGATGATTTTTCTTCTGTTGTGAAGTCGAGCCTGCCGATTAGTATGATGGTATGATGAACCATGCTAATGGTATGATTTACCCTCCTGAGATGAGGAGTTTGTGTCATGACTTAACACGGCCTTTTTATTTTGATACTTTCACAGTGCACTGAAAGTTTTGTTTGATAATCTGTTATTTTTCATTTTTATCTTTTGAACAGGCACTGATTTTGTTTGTCTATTTCTTTTCTTTAAGCAGATCTGTACGTCAGAAATTAAAAGTGCTATACGACCTGTCGAGAACGCCGTTACAAGTGAGGTTTCTCCACATTAAAATGGGCTCAGGAGAAAGCCACTTATTTGGGACAATTATTAAATGAATGTCCCAGCCTAAACCGGATTCAGCAAGGTAATCCGATCTAGAAGTTCTTTTCCTTTTTGAAATGACGTCATTTTGCTGGAAGTGGAAACTAAATGCGACGACAGGTTCCACTATCAGCAAAGAATGAATGAATGAATGAATGAATGGAAATAAAGAACAAAACTGACTGACTGGTAAAAGCTGACAGGACTTGACCACGACTCAAGGTTAACCTCCACCTAGACAGGACAAAAGGGTGGATGAATTTATGTGTTTTTTGTTACAGGAGCAGAAAGGTGACAGCAACATTCGCGGTTGCATGACGATTTAATCTTTTAAATGCCATTTTTTCTGTCTGTGAATTTACTATGTGTGTGTCATTCACTAACTTGTGTTGCTCACAGACATTACTGTGAGAACGTGTACACACCTGCGCAGCGCTAACATTTACATTTCTTTTTACAGCAGATGATTAATCATGTGTTTGATCATGTGATTTATAAGAGGATTAGTTAATGTTGTCCTACCACAGGATTTCTGGGTTTATATGTGACTGTCATTCTTTCCACAGCTAGGGTTGGCTACCTTTATGGTGTTTTTATGGCACCTCTGGAACCTGTTGACCGGTGTCTGACCGCCGTCTGACCACAGTCAATGTGTATTGCTAATGTTTGTTTCTTTGAGAATGCTGTGGAGGATTCGGCAGAAGCAGACAAGTGACATGAGTAAAACAAATATGAGGTTACTGTGTTTCTGGGAAAGTTGAATATGGGCTCTTAGCTGGCCACTTTGAGCCCATAGGGATATATGAGTGGAGTGAATTTGCTTAAGAGAGGTCACTGATTACATTAATGTTAACTGAGCACATAGGATGATCCATGTCTGAGGCAAATTAGGGAAATAATTGTAGTTTCCCGATTTGAGAAAACCTGCACATGACACTTGTCTTGCTGATGTTGAATGCTTATTACTCTTCTGATATATTGTTTATAAGAGTGAAGTTGATTTTATTGTATGCAGGCTCCTGGTGGAGCCAGTTTTTAAGACAGGGATCCTGGTTTGGTGAGTTGACGCATGGTTGTCCATGCGTCAAGAAGTGGGGTCCAGAATTAACATTAAACAATGTTTACTATTATTGTTGCAGTGATTTGTGTGATTAGCTGTTTATTTACAAGTATTAAATCTATGCAAGTGGTGCACCCATGTTCAGATGAGGCTTTGATGGCCTATTAGTGAAGTTCACTGAACTAAAGAATGTGGTTTGATGATTGTTGACATGCTCCCCAAATTCAACCTGCCAACACGGACGATGATGCAGTTCTACACCGCAATCATTGAGTCCATCCTCACCTCCTCCATCACCGTGTGGTACGCTGGAGCCACTATCAGGGACAAACAGAGACTGCAGCGTGTTGTGCGCTCTGCTGAGAAGGTGATTGGCTGCAGACTCCCATCTCTGCAGGACCTGTACACCTCCAGGACACTGCGGCGTGCAGCTTGGATCTCAGCTGACCCTTCTCACCCTGGACACAGTCTGTTTGACCTGCTCCCCTCAGGCAGGAGGCTCCGGTCCATCCGCACCAGAACCTCTCGCCATAACAACAGTTTCTTCCCCTCTGCTGTTGGACACATGAACAATAACCATATGACTGTCCCCGCCACTAACACATGACCCTACGCTGTGTTCACTGTATCATTCCATGATTGGCACTGATCACCACCTGCACTCATGTATATATCTTTCAATGTAGCACTCTTAATTCTTACTCTCATGTATATATCTCATGTATATCTCATGCACATATCTTTCCAAGTAGCACTTTTAATTCTTATCCCTACTTTTATTTTTTCCATGTCTATTTAAGTGTTATTTATGACACCATGTTTGCACTGAAGCACCGCAGCAATTTCCTAGTGTTGTAAACCTGCTCAACATTTGGCAATAAACCCCATTCTGATTCTGATTCTGATTCTGAACTCTTTTTGAAATACAGGTGCAGCAGTGAGAAGCGAGAAACGTTCCAGGCATAGCCCAGGCAGTGGTTGAGGTCAAAGGTCAAGCTGGTTGGGGCCCAGCATGAGATCAGACCTTGGAGCCACAGCAAGGACCATGAAACTGCCTGCAAAATAGCGGAGAGACCCTCCTGGATTTATCAGAGCCACTGCAAAGAGGTCGAGGTCCCAGGAAACCCCAGCACCCTCAAGACAGCACAATAGAGAAATCTCACACTTGGTTGTTTCGGTGGTGAGAGGGGGAGTGCTGATTGAGCCCCCGTAGGGTAAGCTCGCACTTCAACCTCCAGCCTCTGATCAACTCTAGGGCAACCAAGTGCCAGGTGTGACGGCTGAATCAGCTGAACCAGGAGGAAGGCAGAGAAGCTGAGTGTTTTGAGACAGATCCAGCAGGCCCAAAATCAGGACTATCCATGACGAGAAGGAGTGCCTGAGAGGATCGTCCACAGGATGGGAGCTGAGGCCAGGAGAGAGACTTCAGGAGGATCAGAGATCATCTTTAGCAGCGTTGGGACAGGAAAACTCGAGGGATGACGGGAGCGTGCCAGGCTCCATCGACAGCGCAGAAGGAGTTCGAGGATGACATCATGATTCTGTGAAAGCACAGGAACCAGAAGCTATGGTGGTGATGACAGCAGTTTCCTATGAACATCACCTAATGCTGTGCCACTGTACTGTGAATACGATGATACCCTGAAGACTGCTGGGATCACAACAGCAGTAAGATAACAGAACCCTGCACCCTTTCCACAGAGGTGTTTCTCTGCAGAGCGTGGACAATGAAGGAGTCATAAATATCCCCCTCACAGGACGAAGGCTTGAATGAGGTGATGGGGGTTGGTAGAGGCCATAAAACTAGAGTGCTGAGAGGTCTGCAGCTTTGGAAATAGCTGAGACCCATGTTGACGAACAACAAAACTAACTAGTATGTTTGAATGTTTATTCTACATACATTTGGACTCTGGTCCTATGGACAGTGATGGAAACAACTGGAAGAGACATTCATGACGCCCTGCAGAACTCAAACCACTCTGCAGAGTGGTTTGAGCATGTGATTTGCACACCCGGAGAAAACACCACCAAGCTGAGATGGTTTTGAAAATGTTACTTTCTTATTTTCACTATTAAATTAACAATTTCTATGTTTGTTTGTAGGATGCAGTTTGCCATGAGATGAGATCACTGAATGGGATAACCGCTAATACATTTGTTAAACTGTGTATTTTTTCAGTAATTTAGGGTGATTTGACATATGCTGAATATAACAATGTTTAATGTTCACTTAAAAAAAGAAAAAAATATATAACAATGTTTGCATTGAAACTGTCAGACATGAGGTATTCGTAACTGGGGACTTTTCAAGCATAAACGTCAAAAAGGGGGGAATGTTAGATTTTGTATTGTTGATTGTCATTTATGCTTAGAAACATTTACTCATATATGCTTAGAAGTATATAATCATTGGTAGATTGAAAGGATGTCTCATCCTAAAAGAGGTCTGTATTAACTCTGTGTAGAGGGGGGTGCATACATTCCTCTACTCAGTATCCTTGGTATAAATCACATACTCCCTAGGAGAGTTTATCTTTGATTTATGGTATAGCAAGCACACGTATATCTGTTTAAGTATAAGAGCCTTTTGTTAGATGGACCCAGACGTCCTGGCACCAGCTAGCACCAGAGTCTTCACAGGGTCACATCTTGACCCCACACAGATCTCTCACACACACACAAATCACACACACACACACACACACACACACACACACACACACACACACACACACACACACACACACACACAGGCAAGGTACTCTTTGTTTGTATGTAGAGGTCATATGTTAATGAACTTATGCATATTCATGTGACCTCAATAAAAGAACAGTGGTACGGGAGAACGGACGAGAGCAACTGGGGTTAAGCAAAGGGACGGCGCTTTGTCCGGTTTTCTCCCGTGCACGAGAAACATGAAGAAGCTTGCCTACTTGTGTCTTGCTTTGCAGTGTAATTATATTGTCTCCAACGTTCCAGCGGATGGGTTCAAGCTACAAACCTATCATAGGTAACGAGGTAAGTTCCATGTCTGAGTCAGAGTCGTCTGGGCAGTGTGCCATTGCGATTTCAAAAAATTAAGCCGCTCCAGGGCACAGCGCAGTTATTGATATAGCAGTAAAAGAGTCAGTTAGGTCAGACTAGAAAGACAAAACTGCAAAAATGCGTTCAAGATCAAATTTAGAAAAACCACATATAAAATTTTGCCCAACAACTGAAATTAGACTGGAGTGATCAGAACCATGTTATTACAATAGCATGTCTGCAACACTAGAGCTCAATGCAAGATTAGTTTTAAGTCGTTTCGTTATACTGAGCCGAAGACCAGCTGTTACGCCCCCGTCTAGGGGTACAGGAACGCAACACAAGTTTGAAAGAATTGCCCCGCCCTGGTCCCCAAAACCATACACAAGGAAACCAATTTCTCAGTGAATCGAGGTTTATTTTTCTACACTGCAAAAATGAAACTCCGGGGTGAACAAAGGCCAAAATAACAAACAAAACAAGCTAAGTCAGGAGGAGGTGTTATCTAAAACCCTATGTGAAATCAAACATCAAACAAAAGACAAGCGCTACACCTAACTCCCTAACTGAAATAAACAGGAGAAAACAGTGCAAGGAAAAACAATAAGGCAGCTCACCCCTTCTGTTGCAGTGCTATTTACAATGGGCTATTTACAATGAAAACTAATGTACACACTATATACAAAACTCCGAAAAGTCGCACAAAGTCACAGGCACAAAAGTCTCAGGTTTTGGAGGCCAGGGTCAGGTCTGCTGCTGCTGTCAGTGGCTGCCCCGGGACAACTGCTGGTGAGGGATTTGAATGAAGATCACATGGCCAGGGGACCAATCAGCAGCCGTCAGCTCATCCACTCCGGGACCTGCAAAGACTTAAAGGCACAGACAACCACAGCCACCAAAACAGATTATGGACGGGGCCATAACACCCCCCTTCCCAAGACCAAACATCTCCCCTAAAGATGTTTGGCGCTTAGGGGTTCCGAAAACCACGTGACAGCGCATCTGCCAGTACATTCTCTGTCCCTTTTTTGTGATGGATCTCCAGATTGAAATCCTGTACTAAGAGGGACCATCTCATGAGTCTTTGGTTAGAATTTTGCATTCGGGTCAAAAACACGAGGGGGTTGTGGTCTGTGTAAACAATGACAGGTGCTGAACTGGAACCGACATAGACCTCGAAATGCTGTAGAGCAAGCAATAGAGAGAGAGCTTCTTTTTCAATGGTGCTGTATTTCTGTTGGTGGGAGTTGAATTTTTTTGAAAAGTAACCAATTGGGTGATCAACACCCTGTCCATCCTCCTGCAACAGCACCGCACCTGCACCTTTGGCACTGGCATCCACCTCAAGTTTAAACGGATGTGTGAAAACAGGAGCGGCAAGTACTGGTGTGCTGCAGAGGAGAGCTTTGGCAGACTCAAAAGCATTCTGGCAGGTGGGGGTCCATACGAATGGTTTTGACACACTTGTGAGACTAGTGAGAGGTGCAACTACATCTGCAAAATTCTTACAGAAGCCACGATAATAGCCGGCCATACCAAGGAACCGGCGAAGCTCACGTCTAGTGCGAGGCACAGGGAAATCTAGGATAGCCTGGATTTTAGCCAGCAGGGGGCGCACCTGTCCCTGACCCACCTGCTTCCCTAGATAAGTCACAGTGGCCTTACCAAAGTCACATTTGGCAAGATTTAGGGTAAGGGATGCCTCTTGTAATCTCTCAAAAATCTCCGTGAGTGTTCCAAGGTGATCTGACCAAGTCTCTGAATAGGCTACAATGTCGTCTAAGTACACTTCACAGTTTGTGACACCACCTAAGACAATATGCATAAGGCGTTGGAATGTGGCAGGGGCATTTCGAAGGCCAAAAGGCATGACGGTGTATTGGAGGAAGTGATCAGGAGTGACAAAAGCAGAAATTTCAGATGCACGCGGAGTGAGGGGAACTTGCCAATAACCCTTTAATAAGTCCAGTTTGGTGACAAACTTTGCGGAGCCAACCCTGTCAACACAATCTTCCATGCGGGGAAGAGGGTAGGAGTCGGGTTTGGTCACACTGTTCACTTTTCGAAAATCACTACAAAAACGTGGAGTTTTGTCTTCCTTCGGCACAAGAAGGCATGGGGAACTCCAGGCACTCGAACTAGGGACAGCAAGACCATTTTCCAGCAGGTAGGAAACTTCTTGCTGAAAAAGTGCACGTTTGGTAGGGTTCACACGATAAGCGTGTTGTTTGATCGGAGGGTGGTCACCTACATCTATGTCATGTTCGAGGACAGTAGTGCGAGACGGAGTGTCAGCGAACAGAGATGGGTAAGCACTGATCAGAGAACACACATCGGTCTGGGCAGCCTCATCTAAATGTTTTAGGTGGGATTTCAACTTATCCAATACTTCAGAGTTCCTGAGTCGGGAGCAACCCTCAGCACAAACGAAAGCTAAGCCATCACTTTCTGGGCTATACTGAGACGGAGATGCTGGCACAACTACCGACACGGCAGACAGCGCAGCGGGGGAGGAGGAGGAGTTTACACCTGCATCACGAACAAAATAAGGCTTCATCAAATTAACATGACACACACGATGCTTTCTCCTACGGTCTGGGGTACCTATAACATAATCTGTGTCACTCAGTTTCTCTTGAACCGTATAGGGCCCACAGAACTTTGCCTGGAGGGAGGATCCAGGAACGGGTAGGAGAGTCAACACTTCCTCACCCACTTCAAATTTTCTCTGCACGGACTTTTTGTCGAATTTCCTTTTCATTTTTTCCTGAGACGCGGAAAGAGCCTCGCGTGCAATTTCGCATGCTTTATGCAGACGCTCCCTAAAACAGCTTACGTAATCTAATACGTTCTGCTCAGGGGTAGCTGTGTCAGACAGATATCTCTCTTTAAGCAGCCGCAGGGGACCACGCACTGTGTGTCCAAACACCAGTTCTGCGGGACTGAAACCCGTGGACTCCTGCACACTCTCTCTCACCGCTAGAAGGAGAAGTGGCAGACCTTCGTCCCACTCTCTTCCTGACTCGAGGCAGAACTTCCTCATCATGGCTTTTAAAGTCTGGTGGAAACGCTCAAGCGCACCCCTGTGATTCGGGGTGATATGCACTGGATTTCTGATGCTTGATGGATAGCGATTTTAAGACCTGAGCGAATATCTTGGACATGAAGTTAGACCCTTGGTCCGTTTGAACTGATTTCGGCAAACCGAAAGTGGAGAAAAAGTTTACTAGTGCTCTGACAATGGCTTTGACTTTTATAGTGCGTAACGGAAAAGCCTCAGGGAAGCGTGTGGCGGCACACATCAAAGTCAAGAGGTACTGATGTCCTGACTTTGTTTTTGGAAGCGGACCGACACAATCGATGATTATGTGGTCAAATGGTTCGCCTAAGGCTGGGATTGGATGCAATGGAGCAGGAGGAATAACCTGGTTGGGTTTTCCGCTGACCTGGCAAACGTGGCAAGAGCGGCAATATTTGGTCACATCAGTCTTCAAACCTGGCCAGAAAAAGTGACGCAGAATACGAAGGTAAGTTTTCCTAATTCCTAAATGTCCAGAGAAACTGTCATGTGCTAGGCTGAGTACTTGGTTTTGGAATTTTTGCGGTACAACCACTTGTTGAAATACGTTCCAGCCAAGATCACTAGAGGAGGGAGGATGCCATTTGCGCATTAACACATCATTTTCAATGCTGTAGACACGGGGATTCTGATCACTTGAATTTGCGGCAAGTAAACATTTGGCCAAAGTCGGGTCATTCTGTTGCGCATGAATAAAATCTGTTTTGTTTACCTCAAAAGACAGGTCAGGTGTAGCGGGTAGCATTTTATCAGAGACACATTTTTCAGCTATTTCCACAGGCAGTTCAGCTTTCTCAGGAACAGCTTCAGAACATAGGAAAGAGTCAGACAAGTCAACATCACCATATTTACGCTTGTGGGCGCGTGTGACAACACAGGCAGGAAAAATAGAGGGCAGACTGTCAGCAGCAGGCTCAGAAATAAAATCAAAATCATCGACGGGGTTTTCAATTACCTCAGGGATCGGGAAAACTTTTCCATTGGCTAGATCATTCCCCAGAATCATAGTAACCCCCTGCACGGGCAAGCGAGCGCGCACCCCAACTGTTACCGGGCCCGAAACTAGAGGTGACTGTATGAAAAGTCTGTGCAGCGGAGCTCGTAACGCACTCATTTTCACTCCCCACACGAGAGCATCAGCACCACAAAACGAGTTACTTGAAAAAGGCAACGCGCTTTCCAAAATGAGAGACTGGGCAGCCCCAGTGTCGCGCAAAATTACAATCGGCACGCGATCCTTCTCTATTCCAGTCAGTGAGGCGAACCCTTGTGAAATGAATGGTCAGTAACTGCTGTCAAGACTGTCATTTCCTGGTTCATCACTGACGGGATTAGGAGTAGGAACCGACTGAACAAAACCAATGCTTTTTGGCTTTTTCCATGTGTGAGTTTGCTCTTTGCGACGGAGCGACGGACAATTGGCAATGAGATGGCCAGTATCATGGCAATAAAAGCATTCCCGGACAGTCATGGGGACCTGATCAGGGCGCGTTTGACGCTTAGGAGAAACCCTCAAACTCCTCGCAGGTTTAGACAACGGCGCACAATCATGGCGCACAGCTGAAAACGTAACGCGATGGGTCAACACAAACTCATCTGCGAGAACAGCAGCTTTAGACAACGAATCCACCTTTTGCTCATTGATATATACAACAACATTTTCTGGAAGACACGTTTTGAATTCTTCCAGCAGGACCAACTCTCGTAGCTGAGCAAAGTCCTTCACTTTACTTGCAGCTAACCACTTATCAAACAAGAGTGTCTTCTCTCTGGCAAACTCTACATGTGTTTGGTTGGCAGATTTTTCACATGACCGAAACTTCTGGCGATATGCCTCCGGAACTAGCTCATAAGCCCTTAAAATAGTGGATTTCACAATTTCATAATCCAGGCTGTCATCAATAGACAAGCTCGCACACACTTCCTGTGCTTTCCCCACCAATTTACACTGCAGCAACAAACTCCACACATCCTTGGGCCATTTCAAAGTGGTTGCGATGCGTTCAAAGGCATTAAAGTAAGAGTCAACCTCACTTTCTCTGAAAGGTGGCACTAAAGCAATTTGCCTGCTTGCATCAAATTGGTCAGAGGAGAATGAATCAGAAGATTTACTCACAACTTTACTCACTGGGGTAGAGGTAACATTGCGCTGTCGGGAAGGATCCAGCTCCATAGCCCTTATGCGGAGATGCATAAGCGCAACTTCTTTGGACTTAGTCGCAAGCTCCACCTCTTTCAGGCGAAGGGCGAGCCCAAGATCCTCCGTAACCAATCCTGTTGATTGTCCGGCTGGGCTAGCGTTTGGGAGCCGAATGGCAGCAGGAGCCTCCGCCCCTGGCGACACCCGTCCACTGGCAGCTTTTGGGATGGTTGCAGCAGCTTCTGCTCCCGCATCCACCACCAAACCTCCAGTCGCCTCAACTGGCCGAGGTTTCGACTCCGCAAATACCCCCTTATCCACCAGCTGAGCTGTCAGGCACTGCCTAATTTCTGCCTTTTTAGCATGTAAAGGCACACTAACATTAAACAAATCTGCCACCAACAACAAATCCGCCTTTGTGCATCGATCCAACTTATCCACGGTGGGTTGTAGTGCAAAATCATCCACGTCAAAAGTCATCGTGACTAGACCACCCCCAACACTACAAGAAAACTGCCAACCAAAAACTGCAGACAACCCACAAAATACAACGAGCAAAAAGAATGGCAAAAAAGAAAAAAGGACGAGCCCCCACTTTATGTTACGCCCCCGTCTAGGGGTACAGGAACGCAACACAAGTTTGAAAGAATTGCCCCGCCCTGGTCCCCAAAACCATACACAAGGAAACCAATTTCTCAGTGAATCGAGGTTTATTTTTCTACACTGCAAAAATGAAACTCCGGGGTGAACAAAGGCCAAAATAACAAACAAAACAAGCTAAGTCAGGAGGAGGTGTTATCTAAAACCCTATGTGAAATCAAACATCAAACAAAAGACAAGCGCTACACCTAACTCCCTAACTGAAATAAACAGGAGAAAACAGTGCAAGGAAAAACAATAAGGCAGCTCACCCCTTCTGTTGCAGTGCTATTTACAATGGGCTATTTACAATGAAAACTAATGTACACACTCTATACAAAACTCCGAAAAGTCGCACAAAGTCACAGGCACAAAAGTCTCAGGTTTTGGAGGCCAGGGTCAGGTCTGCTGCTGCTGTCAGTGGCTGCCCCGGGACAACTGCTGGTGAGGGATTTGAATGAAGATCACATGGCCAGGGGACCAATCAGCAGCCGTCAGCTCATCCACTCCGGGACCTGCAAAGACTTAAAGGCACAGACAACCACAGCCACCAAAACAGATTATGGACGGGGCCATAACACCAGCACCAACGGTTGTAGTCGGCCAAGCTATCACTTACATGTGCTACAGTCAGTCTCAGCAGAGGGAAAGGGGAATGAAAAGCCAGCAGAAATGTTCATGTCCAGGCTCTCCACAGAAGAATTAATCCTTAGAAGACGAAACCAACAACAAATAACAAATCCACGGAGTCCATTCGCGTCGCGGAGTCAGCTTCTCTCTTTTTCTTTCTCCCAAGCGGAGCAGCGGCACACCACGGTATCCAGAAATTATTCGGGTCCCACCTGAGCTGAGGCTGCGGCCATGGCTGGAGAAAACGTCCGAGCGTCCGCAAAACTGGGGGGATTTCCGAGACAGTTCACCTGCTAGAAGAGAAGAATCCTCGGCGGGATGCAAAAATCGTCTGAAGTCCAAGGGGAAAAAGTTCGGGCGCCAGTTGTAACGTGCAGTGGAGATGAAGCCAGCCGCGGAGGTGTGCAGGTGGATAGCGAATGAGCAACAGCTTCTGACTATCCAAAAAGTACTCATTTATTTACAATATCAAAAATAAAAGTGCTACCTCTACCACACATTACTAAAGAGCACACTAGTCCGCGTACACACGGGAGCATCCATTACAGGAGGAGTGCGAAGAAGAACAAAAAGGGGGTGACACCAGTCGTGAGACAGGAGGCGCCGCCATGTGGTGATACACTGCATTACAATAGCAACTGTTACAATATAAATATTGTTCTGAGAGGCTTTTTGTTGGTTGAGTCTGAAATTGATTGTATGTACAATTCATATCCTTATAAAACGGCAGAAATATGGTGTTTTATTAATAAACTTACATTTATGGCAGTAGCGTGTCTAGAAAATTTTTGTTGGGGGGGCCAGGTAGGGGCACAGATTTGGAGAAGGGTGGCAGATGTAATTGGCAGATAATGTTTAAAAAAAATTCTACCAACCATTAACCATAATTCAATATTCCTGTAAACCTAATAACCGAATGCGCTTTTAACTCTTATCAGAATGAGATTTTAACCACTCCGGTGCAAAGTTTTTAGATACTGCGTTGATAAAGTACAAGAGATACAATCAGTGCTTTGTCAGTGTTTACTCAGCATTCAAGGACAGCAATATTTGCATAGTGTTTTTACTGACATATAGTGCACATATGTTTTGGGCAAAAACATTTTTTAATATTAAAATACGAACATTTGTAGCAAACAAATGACAAATTAGCCAATGCAAAACTTTATCTGCCTGTTAAAAAAAGAAGATAATCTTCTCACAAACTGGTGTTTGATTTTGAAACAGGGAAAAAGTGGGGAAACAAATGAAAAGACTAATATTTGAATAAAACCTGAAAGCAAGTAAATACTTTCTTTGCTTCCTTATGGTAAACTTTGGTAATATTGATAAAGAACAACACTGGCTGATGATGAAATACAGTCAGCTGGCATGGTGACACTGCCAGTATTAACCTGCAGGGCTGGACGGTACAGAAAATCGGGCATTTTGACTAGAGACCGGCCCACCAGGTATTAAAGCCATAAAGCCTTTGAATGAAAACAAATGCTGTTGTGACAGTGATGTACAGTTTTGTTGGTATATGTATGATTTCTATACATTTTACGTCAGATAAAAACTTTGGTTGTAAGATTTAGATAATTATTTAATAAAAGCTAGATATTTTAAATGAGAATAAGAAAGAAAAGTATTTCTTTGTGCCCCCTTTCCCTGTTAATGCCCTACCTGCCCCCTGGCAACACTTTGCTAGATCCACCCCTGCACAGTTACCAGCTGTCAGCTACATAGAAAAGGATCCTGGTGTTATTTGTCTCTCAGAAACAGTTCATAACTTCAACTCATTCATGTCACCTAAAAGGTAAACCTGTTTCTCCATCACCTGTTCAGCTCTGATGGTTCAGTAAGGACATCTCCTGGTTTCATCTTCATGTTTCCCTCTCACCACATATACAAACCGACATCATGACCAGCAAAGTGGGCGATAAATAAATGAGAGAGAAAAGCCGATCAGCTGATCATTGATCAGTTTCATGATTGAAGTAGCAACAGGAGAGAGAGGGTGAGAGAATGAGAGAAGAAGAGGCAGCTGTGCAGCGTAAAGACAGAATAACTCCAGCTTTGTGTCTTTTTCCATTCTAGCTAAAGTCCGGGACAAACTGCGTCTCTTCTCAGCTCAATACGAAACGTGTAATATTTTCTCTGAATGAGGGACCATTCCATTTTTTTAAGGAGCCGTTGGCAACTCTACTAACTAACCTTATGAATAAAATAAAGTTCACTATCAGTAACATCATAGCACCCACCCAGCTGTATAAAAACTCCATCAAGCTGGCTAGAACGCAGTACAAGTTATTGCAACTGAGGGTAAAAAGTCAGCACAACGAAAATAAACTGCACCTAAACTTAGTTTATATCTGACCCAGATAGACTGCAGGTCATAACTTCTTACCTGAAGTTCAGTTCACCTGACACTCGGACTGGTGGCTGCCTCAGGGCTCTCCTCCTGCCTCCCCTTCCCTCATCCACCTGCTGGCCTCTGTGGAAGCCCTGCCATAGCCACCACCAAACAACTGAGTTATTTTTACACATCGACCTGCATCTTATAACTCATAACTCTTATGTTAGCTGCCCTCAGTAGCATACTGTCTGAAATATTCGACGGCTGCAAAAATTCTTTAAGTGTTATTTTTTTCCTTGGGATTCTAATTTCACTGAAGTTTACTAAACTCAACAAACTTAATATTACTTACCGGGACATTTATTCTGTCCTCATTTTCTTTCACCGAAAAATTGTTTCCTGCAGCGTTGTCCTTCGTGCTTGGCTCGCCTACCTTTGCTAACGTGATGCGCATAGCGCAGAAGCCGATGCTGCATTCACTTACACTCGGATATCTGAGCTTCACCGTGAAAACATAATCGTACATTTGATATTTGATTGAATTTTATTGTTTTACCTTTGGGGTGGCACCTGGGGTGGCCAGTGCCCCCCCAGGCCACCCCGCTGGACACGCCATTGATTTATGGATATAAAATAGCTAAAAGTATTAACATGCCTCAGAGAAATCACTAATAACACTAAGGGCTGGACGGATTTGATTTGCATTCTTCAAGAAGAGTGTGGTGTCATCAGCTAGCTGGCTGATGATGAGCTCCTTATCAGCTGTGCTGATTCCTTGTATAACAGGTCAAATCTCGGGGTGGAGTCTTAATCATTTTAATTGAGCTATTGCCATTCGTGTACAAGGTTTTGATAGCTTTACAGAAAAATGCCAAATTTTTCCAAAGAGTGGAAAATAAATTGATGTTCAATTGTATCAAAACCTTTTAAAAATCCAGGAAGAGAATGAAGCTATAGTCAGATACCAAATCAGAGTAATCAAGTAGATCTAAAACCTAGGGATGGGTATCGTTTAGGTTTTATCCGATACCGGTGCCAAATCGGTACTTTTGAAACGGTGCCGGTGCTGAAACGGTGCTCAAACCGGTGCTTAAAGAATGGAGAACACAAAATTGGTCCAAAAACCTCTCATATTCAGCTGGTTTTATGTAAAAAGATAACAATGTTAGACTTTTCTGCAGCTATGGGGCATATATGGTATCACTCTTAGCTGGAAACAGTGCTTAAACAATGGAAAAAATACAAACTTTGTCCAAAAACCTCTCATGTTTAGCTGTTTCCCTCTTTTTCTTTGGTCATTTTAGCCTTTTTGGCCAGGGTGAAGGGAGTATCTGCCATCAAACAAGAAGACAGCCGCATGTAGCTATGATGATGTTTGCTAGTTCACCTTACATACGGGGTGGCTGTAGCTCAGGTGGCAGAGCAGGTCAGCCACTAATCAGAAGGTCGGTGGTTTGATCCCAGGCTGCCTCCTGGCTGCATGCCAAATATCCTTGGGCAAGATACTAACCCCATGTTTGCCTACTGGTGGTGGTCAGAGGGCCCGGTGGCGCCAGTGTCAGGCAGCCTCGCCTCTGTCAGTGCGCCCTAGGGCAGCTGTGGCTACAATGTAGCTTGCTATCGCCAGTGTGTGAAAGTGTGCGTGAATGGGTGAATGACTGAATGTAGTGTAAAGCGCTATGGGGTCCTATGGACTAGAAAAGCGCTATACAAATGCAGGCCATTTAGGCGATTTACATGCATTAATGTAATAACGTGGTTAGCCTACTCAGCGTAAATTACACGCGAACAACAGAGAAGAACGGCTGCTCCTGCCATCAAATACGGCGCATTTCTCGGCTTTTAAAAAAAAAACGCTATGCGTCGCCAGGTGTTTCATCGGATTTGAGGTGTTACCTCGTTTGCACAGTATCAGCTTAAAGCCCTTGTTGCAGGCTGCTGAGTTTGCATATTTTGCTGTGAAGTACAGCCAGACTTTTGACCGCTTCGCCTTGGGCATTTCTAATCTGTAGCTCTGCTCTAACAGAACGTACGTACCTGGCCCCACCTACTATCCTCGGAAACGTAAAATGATTGGCTAGAAGTGTATCACAGCTCAGGAAAAAAAAGCACCGAAATAAAGCACCGAAATGTGCACTGCTTTTCGGTCTGGTTACTACCGTTTTTGTCAGATGGCACCGGACACCGGTACCCATCCCTACTAAAACCAGTCTCATGTTCTTAGAAAGGTGTCTGTTTCTCATAAAGCCTGATTGTGTCTCATCGATAATTGTGTCCAAGAACTCTTTCATTCTGTTAGCAAGTACTAAAGCCATAATCTCATAGTCATCATTGAGCAGACAGATGGGTCTCCAATTATCAATAAGAAGTAAGTCTTTGTTTGGCTTTGGAATAAGTGTTAAGAGACCCTGAGTAAGAGTAGGAGGGAGGATGTTATTCTCTACACTTCCTATGAAAAGCTGCAGTAAGAACGGAGCCAGGAGATTAGAAAATGATTCATAAAACTCTGCAGTTAAACCATTATGCACTACACACTGTACAGTAATGCCGCTGGTTTGTACATATTCATTCATGATTGACTATTTCAATGGAGAACCTAAATGACACGGACCCGTGTTTGTTATTACATATCTCTATTTTGAATGTGACAAGTCTATCATTCCCTGTTATTCATAGGTATTCACAGAGTTTTTGGCCTTTTTTTCCTCTATAACAGTTAATTGACTCTTTACAGTGGCCTGCTATGGTTAATAATAACATGTTCAGTCATGAGTGATATCAAAGCTTTTCTTCACTTTAGCATTTAACATTCCCAACAATATAATGTGATACCTTAATTAAAACACAGCTAATAAAACACAATTTTCTTAATGCAAACATCAGTGACTCAACATTAGCAACCAAAGGGTTCAGTCTGCAGCTCACACTCATGTGAAGCTACAGCCTCCCCCTTTAGTCTCTGTCATCCTTCTGCTCCTGCACAAACAAAGCAAGACAAAACCTCCACCCTTCTTCTACAGGCTGGGTGAATTGTTGTGGACATTCACTAATCCTAAAGTCGGCACCGTTTTTGTCTCAGTATCAAGTCAGTTAAACTTTTAGTCGTCAGTCCATCACAGTCCAGTCACATGCATACATCCACACACATTCATACCAGATATTGCTGATAATGGAGTCTCACGCGCAGCCTATTCGAGCCTCCATCACCAGCAAGATGACGTCATCATTTTAAAGGAAAACAGCTCCTTGTTTTTGGACTGGATTGACTCGCTGCAATCCTTTTAGGCTCAGGACTTCTCATGTGATCAATGTCACATATCAGTGAATTTCTCCCAAGCCCATTATAATCATGGAGAAAAACACTTTGCCACTGTTTCCAGTAAGAATATTTTATAGCGCTTTAAAGTTCAACCTCTCAGGTCTGGATTAAAGAGCTGATTTGTTAAATCGGGAACTCACAAAATACCAAAATATCCCCACCGGTGGATCACACCTCTCAGATGTTCTTATCTCAGTGCACTGTAACAAAAGCACAAACAAACGCAACCAATAAAATACTAATAAAGTAACAAATACTGGGGCCCATTGCAAACATGTCCAAGCATAAAACCATCTTTCTCTCTCTTAGAGAAAGAAAACAATCCAAACCTCACTGATAAAATCAACCTAGTGTCAAACAAAACCCAAAAATCAACCAAAACTTCACCAGAAAGTTTTTCTCCCTCCCGGGACAATATTGTGCAGGAATACAGGCACCGTAACTCCTTTTGCACCGACAAAAACATGTTGGATTTACTTGATTCAATAGTGGACACTGGTTGCACACAAAGGTTTTGCTTTGGCAGAAACTTAAACAACTGAGTTAAATCAACACAACCTTTTCATATTCAGTAAAGCTGCATGTTGTGTTCATAAAACACGATTGAAACATGTTCAGATGGAGTAAGTTGAGCTCCTGGATAGGGATGGGTATCGAAAACCGGTTCTTGTTGAGAACCGGTTCCCACTGTTTCAATTCCTTGGAATCGTTTGCCATTTTTGCAAACGATTCCCTTATCGATTCCAGTCGCCCCGAATGACGTCACCACGTTGCGGAGCGTCATTTACCTGGCAGGAAACACGGCGCCTAAGCGGCTCAAACGCTCAAAAGTTTGATTATACTTTATGAGAACCGATGACAACAGGGCAACTTGCAAAGTAGATATTTCATTTAAGGGAGGAAACACTACGAATATGCAAAAGCATTTGCTCACAAAACACGCGATGACACGCGTTTTTAATTCCGCTCCAGACTCGTGACTCTCAACCCAGCAGCAGCGCTAACGTTTGCACGCCCTCTCCCGTTAATGCGGCAGGTAAATAATCAACTAACAGTGCATATTATGTTAGCGCAATCTGCCTTATTACAAGACCTGCCATTACTGTACATGTAGGTGACCATGATGAGAGAGACAGACAGAGTCTGGCTGGCGCTCGCTGGCAGTTCTCGCTGCAGTCTACCGGTAGCGTCTCCTTTCAGGCCAGGATAGACAAATGTCACCGAGCAGTGTCTAAGTTTGTGGTCAAAGGCTTGCACCCATTTGCCACAGCAGATGCCCCCGATTTTTGGTAAGTGAATGTGTTTAATTGTAGGCAGGGACATTACTGGATATTCTTGTGTAATTGCTACAGAACAATTTATGTTATACTTTGTTATTGCTACAGAAGAATATTTATTTTATTATTTTACATTTCCAATCTTTTTTCCTGGGGACCCTGTGACACCCCATTGAAGAGCCATAGGCTGGATCTCTTAAGATCTCACTGTTGGGTTTGTAAGGCCATGTTACTCCTAAATTTCTATCTTGTTCAAAGAGAAGATATAAAACAAAGTTCTAAGCTAATCGACCTTAGTGTTCTCCTTTTTTAAAAATAAGAATCGATAAAGAATCGAATCGTTAAACAGAATCGAAAATGGAATCGGAATCGTTAAAATCTTATCAATACCCATCCCTACTCCTGGAACATTTTAATCCTTCAATTGAAATTGAATGGGTCTACAACAACTACCATCCTCCTATCTCTATCCTGGTTGCAGCAGGGCTGGGAAATAACCCTGAAGTGATAGGTTACCAGGCAGGGTACACCCTGGACAGCTCACCAGTCTATCAGATAGAAACACACAGCCGTTTACATTCATGGATAATTTAGCCCAGGACCTTCTTACTGTGGAGCAACAGCACTAACCAGCATGCCAACAATGGAGGAAATACAGGAAAGCTATGATTTCCTGTATTTGAGGCAGAATTCTTTTGTTCTTGCCCTTGACAGGTTAATCCACAATAAATAGCAACAGCATGCATGTGGTGTGTGTGTCGTTGTCTGCCTCTTATAACTCCAGTGATTTTCCTGTAGTTTGAAATCTTATGCGGTGTTGACACAATAATTTGTTGTAAACCAGGAAATTCCCAACTGTGGTAGAAAGCACAGCTTAGCCTTAGCAAATGTTCAAAGAAAAGTCGTCACTTCCTGATTTCTGCTTCACTGATAAATATTGTCACACTGGGGTTTTTGCAAATGATATCAGTGAGCACTGTGTGGCAGCTGGAGTCAGACAACTGAAGCTCCCACAATCAAGACCACAAACAGCTTTCAAAGGAGATTTGAAGCTTTTCTGGCAGCAAGCTTCATGATTTATGGGACTGGAACTGGAACAGAAACTACCTGATCACCAATGGTGAGCTGGCATGGAATTATTTTTATGACATTTTATCAAAGTTATAAATAAGCATGCCCATTAACACATAGTGAGTGAGCATGTTGTCTTCCCACGCAGTGAACAGCGGATGCTAATGTTTTTGTCACTTTTTACAGAGTCAAACTCAAAGTAAGGTCAGTGCTTCCACGCTTTAAACGCTGCACGCTCACACTCTCTCCACACTCGATAGATTATCCATTGTTCATCTGCACACAGCTGTGGTTTTAGTAACGCAGTAACGCAGCGTGCTTACGGGAAAGTAACAGTAATCTAATTACCTTTTTTGCAATAGTAATCCCTCACTTTACTCGTTTCTTGAAAAAAGTAATCGGATTACTGCCCATCTCTGGTTGGAGCTGTGCACTTGTGGGTTCCACCTTGTGTACACGTTTATCTTTGCTGTGTGTACTTGTACCTCTGAGTGGAAGCTGAACTCTTGAGTTCGAGTATCGAAGCATCAGCTGTGACGTTAAAGTCCAAACAGCTCGTTCATTTGACGTGCAAATGAACGAAGGTAACGCCGTTTTCATGTGGATGTGTCACTGAGACACTTTCCACATCCACAGCTCACAAAATGGGAAAACTATAGAAGTATAACAATGAAGAAGTTACTATGTTACGGGTCCCAAGGATGAAGAGCTCGATGACAAATATGTTACCTGTAAAAGCAGGTGAAGAGCAGAGTAAGGAAGACACGATGCGTCTCTGCTTTCCTCCAGAACGTGTCTGAGTCTGATTTATTTCACACAAATAAATGCTATAAAACACTAAACATGAGCTTTCAATATACTGTTCAGCTGCTTCCTCATTCACATCAATTACATTTACTTATTTCACAACATCAGTGAAATATACTCTTTTTAACTGGTTCAGTTTCTCAAGTTCACACTTCTTTCCATAACAGCTACATCCTTTTATCATATCAATAAACACATCACATTGTCTTCTGCAGTGTCTTACTGGCTAAACAGTTCTATTCAATAACAGCATTGGTAAATACATTACATTTGTTCCCTCCAGTAATTTACTGGCAAAATCACTATTTAGTGCATCATGAAACACAGCTTGTTTAATCAACCCATGAATGCCTCTGTTAGCTACACAGAGTTGCTCAGAGTGCTTGTGTTACACTAGCTAATCTACTCAGTCACTTTAACAGAACTATTAACATTCACATCTCACAGAACTGATTTGATTGGAGCATTACAACACGTTTGCACAGAGCATAGGAGCGCACTGACTCTGCTTCACGAGCGCTCCACCTAACGAGCGGGCTCGCGGTGCGGTCGCGCGGGACACTCCTCTGGTTTTCTCCCGTGTTTACATATAAATAACTTTGGCGGACCGCCTTAACTCTCCCATTCACATTAACGTGGGTAACCATGGTGACAATTGTTAGGTATTTTAGTACCATGGGAGCATTTACTGGATATTGTTTTATAGTGACATTATACAGGAAAACTCTGTCATTCAATAAGGCCCCTTTGTTTCAGTTATTTTTCTCTTTGACCCAAGAATTGATGTGTGAGAATCACAGGCTGGTACAAGGTTGAAATACCACAGAGATCAATCCCTCAGCTACATTAGTTTCTAAATCTCTTAGGAGACGCCTGTTGAAGGCCAAATGGTTTGTTTCAGAACTCTTTGTTTTGTGCCTTGAAAATATGTCGCTGAGATAATCACAATTGTAGCTGAACTGATAAACTACACAAAGGATGCTTCTTCACCCAAGGGCAGGAAGACGCTGCCTTATCTTGGTCTGTACTGGTTTAAACTGATAATCTGCTGTCTCATGAATTTTACCCTCTATATAAACTGTTGTACTTGTGAATAAAGTTGAGTCACTTTGGGAAGACAATCTGAAGCAGTCTGTTTTCTTGTTCTCCCAAGCTGCTCCCGAGCTCGTACTAACACGCTGAATGGCATGCTTGAATGTTACTTGAGAATATATTTGACTGTGTTACAGACTAAGGGACAATCTCTGCTGAAAGGTGAAGGTACAATCTCTGCTGATAGACGCCCACGCCTCGGAGGAAGTCGATCCACGGATTAGGCCCTGGAAACCGTTTCCTTCAATTTTGGTGTCAGAAGTGGGATCCTGACGAAGGTAGGCACGTGTCTTTTTATTTTATAAGACTGTGTTATGCCTTTCTCAGTGATCCACATAGAAACGGGATACGCTGACGAGGCCTTCTTCAGTGGCCCACATAGTAACAAGTGGGATACGCTGAGGAGCCTTCTTTAGTGGCCCACATAGTAACAAGTGGGATACGCTGAGGAGCCTTCGTTAGTGGCCCACATAGAAACACAGGAAGTTGCCTGTTGTTTTGTAAATTAAAGCAGAAAGGACACAGGAAGTTGCCTGCTGTCATAAACTAAGAAGTTGCTCACCAGCAGAAAGGACACAGGAAGTTGCCTGTGGTCATAAAACGAGAAGTTGCTCGTTAAAAAGTGAGAAGTTGCTCACTAAAAAGATAAAATTGCTAGCAAAAAAATCAAGTAACCTCAGGTGTGCCACAGCAAAAAAAAAAACTAACTTAAATCCTTCAAGCGGCTAAACCCCTCTGGAAATCACTGACCATGGGTCAGAATAATTCAAAGACCTTAGACGGGTCCGATAAAAAAATCAAAATTAACTGTAAAACCGAAAAAAATAAAATATAAAAATAGCGGCTCCGTACGACTCCCACTTCCGGTTACGTTTAACCCACGCTCGCGAATCAATGAAGACTTCCATGATTACGTATCCAGAACATGCGGAAGTGCTTACGTGACTGATTTCGTCTCGAACTTAAGAACTATAAGTTTAATGCATCCTAATGTATTTCCGGAGCCCTATCCCGAACGATTATCGCCAGAAAACAGGTCAGTAGAAATGTTAAATACTATTTGTGATAAGGAAAGTAGGCTGATTAAAAAGTCCTGTAAAAAATATATGATAGAATGTCGTGATGTGATCAATCGCATGCTACCACTATGGAAAAAAGGACCCGAGCCAGACGTAAATGCTTTAAATCAAGCCAGTGTAGGCTCTAGTAAATCCACTGCAGAAAAAACTAGCCTTATATGCCCATCCGTTCAACCTACGGCTCCGCCGCCTTATGATAAAAAGACAGAATTAATAGCTGCTGCGGCGGCTGCACGTCACCAGCGCGTATATCCTGATGTAACAGCAGAATCCCAAAGGAGTGAGGAAGGCACTGAAATGACATCTAAATCAGAAGAAGATGACTGGTTTAACCTAGATCAAAGACAGGAACGAGAATACACTGAACGAGAAAGAGAGTTACAGGAACATAAAAAGCAAACAAAACAGTTAATGGCAGAGTGTGAGGAAATCATGAAAGACCCTTTAACTGAACGTACGGAAGCTGAACTGCAGGAAGCCGTTTCCGTCATAGATAATCATGTTCAGCGCCACACTAGAGTAGCGAATGGTTTAACTGTGCCAAAAGCAATAACTAACACCAGAAATTTAATAAGGAACTACTTAAAGCAGAAAAAAGAGGAAAAAACTCAAGAGGGCCCCCACAAAAACACCCGTTATAAAGAAAAGCAGGGATCACAATTTAATGACGTCAGCCCCTCCCTTCCGTTCATGATAATAGGGGACATGTGTTGCATTCAACCCCCTAAAATTTCAGAGTTAGCAGCAACCATTAAAGAACTTCCCGATCCTCTACAAAATCCTACAGCCTTTGTTTCTGCATTACAGAGAAGTACCAGATACCACCACTTGGGTGGGCCTGACTATAGATATATATTATGTTAACGAATCCCAGGTGTGACTGAATCTCAGCTTATTGAAGAAGTAGAGGAACTAGACCCTAAAAATGACCAAGCAGCCAACACCACCTCGTTTTTGTGGATAAACGATGACAAAATCACAGCCTTTTTTCAAAATCTAAAGAAATTTCTGCTCACAATGTCTAGAGATAAAATTGATTTAAATGCAGTAACCATGTGTAAGCAAAAGCCAGATGAATCCATTCTAGTTTTTATGAAACGTTTCATGCACTGCTGGACTAATGAGGCATGTATGCCTGAAGGAGGAAATGACCAGATTTTCATAACAACATTCTTAAACAATATTCATCCAGAATGTTCACAACTATTGAAGCTGACTGCCACTGATAATCTCTATGACATGAAGATAAAGAACTTTATCACACTTGTCAAAACGAAAGCTGGTGCAGATCTTTTCCCCAACAGCACGAAGGCTAAAAGTGTTAAGATGATGTTGAATTTTGATGTTGAAGGCTCAGAGGAAAGTGAAAAAATGATGTATGCAGGGGCCCCGCCCCCTCAACATGCGCAGCAAGGAGATTTCAGAAGGAGAGATAGGAGTGGAGACGTATGTTTTTATTGTGGAAAAATAGGACACTGGAGGAGGGAATGCAAATCAGCAGCACGTAGGTCTCAAACACAAAACACAGGACCAGCTCCTGCCACTAGGCGTCAGCAGAGCTCTTACAGACAAGGTAACTGGCAACGCAGACAGGAATCACATCAAAATAATGGCCCTTTTGCACTTAGGCAGCAACCTTATAATCCACATTTTAATCCCCACCCATATGATAACGAAAGACTGGACCAACCATAGGGAGGCCCAGGTGATGATGAGGGACAGTGTGAAGCACTACACACGATGCTGCATTTGCAATTGTCCCGTAACACAGAAAGCTTGCCCATGTTAGATATAGAGATAGGTGAAAAGACTTATTCCTTTTTAGTTGACAGTGGAGCCACTAAAAGTTCACTGTCTGGAAAATTCTATAGTGGGCCTGTTTCCTCTGTGTGCATCAACACCATGGGAATAAACGGAACTCTAGTGCAATGCCCCAAAACTCATTCTCTAAAGACACGCTGGGGCCCAAAACCAGACGAAATTACATATCATCCATTCATTTAACACAAAGGGTGAAATGTTTGCAGATACTGATAACAGCTATGTTTTCTCTGCCCTATGCACCGACACCATGGAGAAGGAACAGCCTCCTTGTCAGCTGGACGCCTCAGCGGAGAATGAACTCAATATCCATCTGACTGGTACCCCACGTCACACACTGTGCCAAACACGTGTACAAACACCGTTACCAGGTAGCCCCATGCCTGGAAGCCACACATTTGTTTCTCTCACACTGTTCAACAACATGATAACTGCTCACACCAGTGAAGGCCGAACAGTGGTTTTGTCACATAGCTCAGACATAGGCTATGACATTACTGCACCATGTCGACACATAGATCTAACCTACCCCATACACTGTACTATCTCTGCTGTCACATTGCCAGCTGAATATCAGAACATGACATTATGGTCAAGAGGTGAGAATGATGTAGGATTTATTGACTGTACACCTTATCACGCTCAGCTGAAACACAACAAGCCGGTATATGTCAAGCAATATCCCATTTCCGCTGAAAAAGCCGCAGCCCTAGACATCATCATAGGAGATTTATTGACAGCTGGAGTAATAAAGCCCACAGTATCTCCATATAACACTCCTGTCAATCCTGTGCCAAAGCCTAACAAACCTGGCGTATGTCGTTTCACACAAGACTTAAGGCAAATTAATGCAGTCATTAAGCCTCTGCCTCCTCTAGTCCCAGATGTTCCCAGCATACTGACAGCTATTCCAGCAACAGCTACACATTTTACTGTGGTGGATTTGTGCTCCGCCTTTTTCTCAGTGCCTGTGCATGAAGACACACAGCTGTTATTTGCATTCACACATAGAAATAAGCAGTACACTTGGACCCGTTTGCCCCAAGGCATGATAGATAGCCCTGCTGCTTTCTCAATGGTGGTCCGTGCTTCCCTGGACAGCTTCACTCCTCCGGAGGGCTATACCTTGATCCAGTATGTGGATGACCTCCTCCTCTGTGCTCCCAGTGAGGAACTATGTCAAACTGCCACACACATGCTACTCCAGCACCTCCAACAGACTGGCCACAAAGCATCAGCAAAGAAAATGCAGTACTGTCAGACTTCTTTTCAATATTTGGGATTTACACTGTCTCACGGACAACGTTCCATGACTACAGACAGGGTCAAAACTGTGACCTCTGTCCCTAAGCCCACTACACAGAAGGAAATGCTGTCTTTCCTAGGCATGGTGAACTATTGCAGACAGTGTATACCAGACTGTTCTTTTCATGACCACATTCTGCGTGACTGTTGTAAAATAGACAAGCCTCCTCGAATACTGTGGTCCACAGAAATGACTGCCTCTTTCAATGCATTACAGGGAGCGCTGACCTCCGCCCCTTGTTTGGGTCTGCCTGACTACCACTTACCATTCCACCTGTACGTCACAGAGAACGACACAACCTGTGCAGGTGTATTGGCCCAAGAGCATGGCTGTGGCTACCGTCCAGTAGCCTTCTACTCAAAGGTGCTGCCAGCAGTAGTTCAGGGGATGCCGGCCTGCCTGAGAGCAGTAGCGGCTTGCTCTATCATAATAAGGGACTGCGAGAAGCTCACACTCTCACATGACACTATTCTACACACCAATCACCAGGTCACGACCATTCTAGCAAACATAACTACACAACATATGACCGCACAACGTCGCTCAGGTTATGAAGCTACACTGACTTCAACAGCAAATCTCACTATAAAAGCAAGCAGCACACCCAATTCGCCAGCACACTTACTTATTCGTATGCTGTGTTCCTCTGACCGACAGGATGGTTCAGACGACCCTGACGATCATAATTGTATGACACGTATACAGGAATCCACAGCACCACGCCCAGACTTAGAGCAGACACCAATCCCAGACTCAGTCATTGTTTATGTGGACGGGTCCTGTTCAAAACCAAATGACAACTTATTTCTTTGTGGCTATTCGGTGGTGACATTGCCTGACATCATACTAGAGGCTCACTCATTACCATTTCACTCAGCACAAAAAGCAGAGCTCATGGCTTTAATACGCGCCTGTGAGTTACATGTGGATAAGCGGGTAACAATTTACACTGATAGCCGTTATGCATTAGGTGTGGTGCACGACTTTGGCACATTGTGGAGACAAAGAGGATTTAGATCTGCTGATGGAAAACCGATCGCTAATTCTGATCTTGTTCAAAGACTTTTGCAGGCTATACAGCTGCCATCGGCAATTGCAGTTGTTAAAACGAAGGGGCACAGCACGGCTGACACAGACGAAGCAGTGGGAAATGCTCTTGCAGACGTAACCGCGAAAGCAGCTGCTGCCTCACAGCAACCACCCAGAAAGGAAGTATTATCTTTGCCTTTACAGCTGCCACTTGTCACACTCCCAGACTATTTAGAAACAAATGTTGACCTAAAATTCATACAAGAGCAGGCCTCTGCCTTAGATTACACTTACTGGAAAAATAATGATTGTACCTTAGATAACAGAGACGGCTTACACAAAAACCTTGAGGGTTTGATTGCCCTCCCATCTTCACTACTGCCAATCCTTGTCCGCCATTTTCACGGTGTGAGTCATGTCGGACAAAGAGGGGTAATAGGAGCAATAAAATCAAGATTTGTAATCGAGAAAACATCACACGCAGTAAAACGCATATTAGCAACCTGTCTAACATGTGCACGAACTAATGTAGGAAAACCAAAAGCAAAACATCAGCATTTACCACAACCAGATTTCCCATTTCATACATTACAAATTGATCTTACACACATGCTAGCACAAGGAAGCATCAAGTACTTACTGGTAATAGTGGACCAATTTAGTAAATGGGTAGAAGCTTACCCAACATCAAAAGAAACTGCAGAAGTAGTCTGTCAAAAGTTGTGCAATGAAATAATACCCAGATTTGGAATACCTCACCAAATTAACAGTGATAGAGGACCTTCATTCACATCAGAAGTAATTCAAAAGTGTGCTAAAACTCTAGCAATAGACTGGAAATATCATGTGCCATACCATCCTCAGAGTTCAGGAGTTGTAGAAAGAATGAATAGGACCATAAAAAATCGCCTGACTAAAGCAATGATAGAAACAGGAATGACCTGGATCAAACTACTTCCTCAAATCCTCTACGAGATTAGAATGACTCCATCCGCAGCAACCAAATTATCTCCATTTGAAATAATCATGGGAAGACCGTTTCCAACACCATGGTCAGCCTCCAGAGGGGCACCGCTATTGGAAGGGGACATAGATACTGCATTGTCTGACTATGTTCATAACCTGGTAGAAACACTGAATAATAACTATCAGAAAGTTTGTCTCTCTCAGCCTCTCCCTTCCATAGATCCAACCCATCCGTGGAAACCAGGAGATGCGGTGTTGGTAAAGTCACTAAAACCAAGGGCACTCGGGGAGGCCGCGTGTTCCAGCCCCCAGACTGTACTTGCAGTGACGAGAACCAGCATCCTAACAGACGGACAACCTCAGTGGATTCATGCCAGCAGGGTTAAGACCAGCCCCACCAAACCACCTAAGGCGTCGGATCAAGTAGATGACGACTCAGGCGAGCCAGCGCCCGGATTCAATACACCTATAGATGACGACTCAGGCGAGCCAGCGCCCGGATTCAATACACCTACACATACACAATCACTGATTAACACACAACGCCTGAAAGAGCAACAGCAAGGTACTCGAACATCCAGCAGGAATAAAAAGCCTAGAGTACCACACAATGTCTAACCTGATAAAGATAGACTCATTCCATCCTGATAATGGAGAAAATGAAATGCCCATTGTCATCACACGACGCTTATACGGGGTCTCTCGAACCTGGGACCAGGCCAGGAGACGACTGAAGAACTGTGTTTTTTATATATTTCGGTTATTAATCATATCGACTGCATTAACCTTAGGATTTTTATTTACTATTTTGTATTGTAAGCTGCAACCCTGTTCACATTTCTGCAAGCCACATTTTGCTGACAATACCTCATGCTCCACTTGGCAAGACACCCACCTAGTACAGCTACTTCAATGAATTTGCAATTAGCACAAATTGACCCTGAGGATGTGCCAGATGTTACCAATGATGTTCCTGATGTGTATATTGAACATTAGGTTGTGAACTATTACATTTTATGATTTGCTTTTTATATTATGTTATTACATTTGTGATTTTTCCTTTCTATTTGAGTTATTATTTTAAAAAATAATAAAAGAGGGGAACTGTTAGGTATTTTAGTACCATGGGAGCATTTACTGGATATTGTTTTATAGTGACATTATACAGGAAAACTCTGTCATTCAATAAGGTCCCTTTGTTTCAGTTATTTTTCTCTTTGACCCAAGAATTGATGTGTGAGAATCACAGGCTGGTACAAGGTTGAAATACTTCAACTGCTTCAGCAGTTGCTGTAAGAAACAGTATTACTGGCTTGGAGAAGAGATGTAATGTGAGTTAAGTATACATGTTAAGTGATGTTTAAGGAGTAATAGTAATTACTGTGCTTTAAAGTTGTAACAGTAAATGAAGATTAATATTCATTTGCTCCTCAACTAACAAATCAAATTTAAGCTGCTGCACCTTTACATTAAGGCTAAGTAAGATACACAAAAAACCCAAACCCCTCCAACAATGGCAGAGTTTGAGGCTAATCCAGAAGTCAGTGAAAAGGGTGATGTGGAACAACTTTCTGCAGATGAGCAACTACAAGCAGTTGAAGGCACAGCTGATGATGTTTCTACTACCTCACAAAGAGCACGACAGAGCCAACGAGTCCGTACATTGACGGAAAAGGGCAAAGAACTGTACGGTGAGCACATAAAGAAGGCTGCACATCGTTTCAGTGTGCGCTATGAGAAGTGGAAGGTTGTCATTAAGAATGCCAAAGGAGCTATAGATGGTCAATGCTCAAAGGATCTGCTACAAGAACATGTTTCCAAGGTTTTGAGTGCTTCTAAGAATGTGAATGCAGCCTATGATGACTTGAGACGTATTGAATCTCCAGATAGTGACACAAGACGAAGGATGGATACGTGTGAAGCCATAACAAAGACAATTATCGAATCTGTAAGAAAGTGTCCAAGCCCAAGTAATGCGGAGGTTCAAAGAGATGAAGAACTTTGGAAGGACACTGAGTCTTCATCTAAATACGTAGCCTCAGATGTGAAAAGTCAAAGGGATGAAAAATGGAAGGAGACTGAGTCTATGCCTAAGTTAGAAGCCTCAGACAGGATGAGTGTTAAGTCACACGACACTAAGCTCTCTTCTCATTCGAGGGTTTCCTCTAGACACTCCAGCCGGCTCTCGGCTAAAAGACAAGATGCAGCTGCTGAAGTTGCAGCAAATGAGGCTGCTCTCCAAGTTCTGCTTGAACAAGAAATCCATATGAAGGAAATTGAAAGGCAAGAAGCAGAAATAGCACAAAGACAAAAGGCTCTAGAAGCTAAGCGCAGAGAAGTAGAGCGACTTGAGACTGTAAAAAAGCTGAATGCAGCAAAGGCTCGACAGCGAGTGTATGAACAAAGTGAATGTTCAGATGAAGAAATATACAACCTACTTCACCACAGATCTGATAAAAATGAAGTCAAGTCTGAAAACAATGACCAGCATATGAAACGGTGTTCCTCGCCACAAAATGTGACACCGCACCAAGAGGTGAACACAGAAGATCTGGTCAAAGCATTTGCAGTGTCTCTTAATGCAAGTCGTCTTCCGGTACCAGAGCCAACAATATTCAGTGGCGACCCTATCAGATATAATGATTGGAAAATTTCCTTTCAGACTCTGATTGACAGGAAAAATATACCAACTGAAGAGAAGACTTATTATCTGAGGAAATATGTAAGTGGACCTGCAAGGAAGGCAATAGAAGGCTACTTCCCGCTTGGCACAGAGTCTGCATACTATGCAGCATGGACAGTTCTTGAAGAGAGGTATGGAAATCCCTTCCTCGTAGCAAAGGCCTTCAGAGACAAACTTGACGCATGGCCTAAGATAAGCTCTAAAGGCAGTATGGAACTTCAAGCATTTGCTGACTTCCTTTGCTGCTGTAAGACAGCCATGTCGCAAATGAAGGGGCTTGAAGTGCTCAATGACTGCAATGAAAACCAAAAAATGCTCGCAAAACTTCCAGATTGGCTTACTTCAAGGTGGAACAGAAAGGTTACAGAAGTGCAAGAAGAGACTCACACCTTTCCAAGCTTCAGCCAATTCGTAGATTTCATCTCACGGGAAGCCAAAATTGCCTGTAATCCCATAACATCTCTCTTTGCTCTGAAGCCAAGTGAAACTGAAGGGGCAAAAACAACAAGGAACAGAGGCAATGGAGCAAAGGTGCTAGCAACTAACTCAAATGAAAGGACTGTTAGTGCTAGTTGTGTGTACTGTGAAAGGTCGAGTCACAGCCTACTTAAGTGTAGAAGGTTCATAAATGAGAGCATTGTTGAGAGACTAAAGTTTGTTCAAGACAAGAAGTTATGTTTTGGCTGTCTGAACTCTGGTCATCGCTCCAAGGATTGCGAAGGGAGAGAAACCTGTGACACATGTAATAAAAGACATCCAACATGTCTTCATGACAATCGCACGAAGGAAGACAGAACAAGGAGAAATCCACACAAGAACAGTGACAGGACAAGACAAACGGACGCAGATGTCTCACAAGACAACAGTGTCACACCAACAACAAGTGAAGCGACTTCTAAAAGTCACACAGAATGTTGACGACACTCACACATCTTCCATTATTCCAGTATGGGTGTCAACCAAAGGTGAGCCAGCGCATGAAATTCTTGTGTACGCGCTCCTTGATACACAGAGCGATACGACCTTTATTCTTGAAGAAACGGCACAAGCTCTGCATATCAAAGGTGAATCGACTCAGCTAAAGCTCACTACTATGTCTTCAAGAAACACAGTTGTGTCCTGTCGCAAGTTCTCAGGTCTACAAGTCAGAGGGTTCTACTCAAATAAGACCATTTCCCTACCAGTGACGTATGCCAGAGACTTTATTCCCGCAAACCGAGATCACATTCCATCGCCTGCAACAGCTAAGGCATGGTCTCATCTTGACTGCATTGCAAGTGAGATCGCTCCACTACAAAGCTGTGATGTTGGTCTGCTGATTGGGTACAACTGCCCCCAAGCACTTTTTCCTCGTGAGGTTGTGTCTGGAAAGGAAAATCAGCCGTTTGTGCAAAGAACTGATCTGGGATGGAGTATTGTGGGTTATGGCAATCCATGTCTCGATTATGGAGACGCCTTCGGAATAAGTCACCAAGTCATTGTGAAGGAAGTGGTGCCTGACATTAATCCCTCTTTAAATCTCACCAACAAGGTTCACTATGTCTACAGAACTCAAATAAAGGAAATGATCTCTCCCACAGAGGTCCTAAAGATGTTGAAGTCTGACTTTGTTGAGAAAGCACCAGAAGACACAAAGGTCTCTCAAGAAGATCTCAAATTTTTAACAAAGATGAAGGCCGGCATTAGGCACAAGGAGGATGGTCATTTTGAAATGCCACTCCCATTTAAGAGTGAAAGGCCAAACCTGCCAAACAACAAGGTATGTGCTATTCATCACCTCAAATGTTTAGAAAAAAGGCTCAAGAGTAACAAGCAGTACTACATAGACTATAAGAAATTCATGAATGACATCTTAGCCCATGGAGATGCTGAAAAGGTCACAGAGCAAGACATTGACAAGACACCCGTTTGGTACATCCCACATCATGGTGTGTATCATCCACAAAAACCCGGAAAGATTCGTGTCGTCTTTGATGCCTCTGCCAAGTTCCAAGGCGCTTCCTTAAATGACCATCTCCTCACTGGTCCAGAGCTAACAAACACCTTGCTCGGAGTCTTGTGTCGCTTCCGAAGAGGCCCAGTGGCTTTCATGTGTGACATCGAACGCATGTTCCACCAATTCCATGTGCATGCTTGTGACCAAGATTACCTACGGTTCTTGTGGTGGGAGAACGGTGACCTTGAAACTCCATTCACTGTCTACAGGATGAAGGTACACCTATTTGGAGCAGCATCTTCTCCAGGTTGTGCCAACTATGGCCTCAAGCATCTTGCAGCTGAAGGGGAAGGAAGTTTTAATGAAGAAACCATCAAGTTCATCAAAACCAACTTCTATGTTGATGACGGACTAGCAAGTGTTGACACTGAAGATCAGGCAATACAGCTGGTTAATGAAGCACGCAAACTCTGCAGCATGGGCAAACTTCGGTTGCACAAGTTCATCTCAAACAGCACCAAAGTTCTAGCTTCGCTTCCGAAAGAAGAATGCGCTGCAGCTCCCAAAGAGCTAGATATGGCACTCGGTGAAGTACACATGGAAAGAGCACTTGGCGTACAATGGTGTGTGGCATCAGATCAATTTCAGTTCAGAGTAGTTGTTAAGGACAAACCACTCACCAGAAGAGGAGTATTGGCCACAGTCGCCTCTGTGTTCGATCCACTTGGGTTTGTGTCACCTTTCATTCTGCTGGGAAAGCAGATTTTGCAACAAATGTGTCGAGATAAACTCAGCCAGGATGATAACTTACCTGACAGACTTCGACCTCAGTGGGAGTATTGGTTGCGTGACCTGGGAAACCTTGCAGACGTAAAGGTTCACAGATGCTACATTCCTTCGACCTTCAAGGCACAGCACTACGAACTTCATCATTTTTCTGATGCAAGTGCATCTGGATATGGAATGTGCACTTACCTCAGAGCAGTAAGCACAACTGGTGAAGTCCACTGCTCATTGGTGATGGGAAGATCAAGAGTTCCACCAACCAAAGTCACAACTATACCTCGGCTTGAGTTGTCGGCGGCCGTTGTTGCTGTGCGCACTGGTGACATGCTGAAAAAGGAATTGGAAATGGAAATTTCAGAAGAAAGGTATTGGACTGACTCGAAGGTGGTACTCGGATACGTCAGCAATGAAGCCAGAAGATTTCATGTGTTTGTTTCAAACCGAGTGGAACGCATCAAACAAAGCACAGATTCAACCCAATGGAGGTATGTAACTTCCGAAGATAATCCGGCAGACCACGCCTCAAGAGGTCTCACAGCAGAACAACTTGTAGCATCAAACTGGTTCAAAGGCCCAGATCTCCTTTGGCAGAAGATCATACCCAGTGGGGAAATTAAGGTGGGAGAGTTATCAACCAGTGACCCGGAGGTTAAGAAGGTTCAAGTCCACAAGATACAAGGGGAGGAACAAAGGTCACTGTTAGATCGCTTACACAAGTTTTCCGACTGGTCGAGGATGATTAAGGCAGTTGCTAGACTCAAGCGCTATGTGAAAGAAGCAAAGGATCACAAGAGTAGATCACACAACATCAGTAGTGTAACAAGAGAGAAAGGAAGCAGAGTTAACAATCATAAAGATGGTTCAAGAAACAGCCTTTGCTCAGCAAATAAAAACCTTGCAACATCATGATGTGATGCAGATGAAAGACAAGGTTAGTAAGTTACACAAGTTATGTCCATTTCTTGATGACCAAGGCATTCTTCGGGTAGGCGGACGCTTAACACATGCAGCTTTGCACCCCAATGTCAAGCATCCCGCGATCCTGCCAAGAGACAGTCACGTGTCGGCATTACTGGTCAAACATTATCACAAGAAGACATACCATCAAGGACGAGGGATCACCATGAATGAACTTCGAGCTAACGGATTCTGGATTCTTGGATGCAGCAAGATCGTGTCATCTTACATCTATAAATGTGTAAAATGCAGAAGGTTCAGAAGGTGCACAGAGCAGCAGAAGATGGCAGACCTCCCAGAGGATCGGATGGAGACCACACCGCCATTCACCTACTGTGGGATGGACTGTTTTGGTCCTTTTTATGTCAAAGAAGGCCGCAAGGAGCTAAAGCGTTATGGCTTGCTAATCACTTGCATGTGCTCCAGAGCAGTGCATCTTGAAATGCTTGACGATCTCTCTACAGATTCCCTCATCAACTCATTACGTGCATTCATGGCCATCAGAGGTACAGTTCGTCAGATAAGATGTGATCAAGGCACGAATTTTGTCGGCACTAGAAATGAGTTTATTGGAGCATTTAAGGAAATGGATCAAGCCAAGCTAGGGAAACTGGACTGTGAGTTTCTCATGTACAGTGGGGCAAAAAAGTATTTAGTCAGCCACCGATTGTGCAAGTTCCCCCACTTAAAATGATGACATAGGTCAGTAATTTGCACCAGAGGTACACTTCAACTGTGAGAGACAGAATGTGAAAAAAAATCCATGAATCCACATGGTAGGATTTGTAAAGAATTTATTGGTAAATCAGGGTGGAAAATAAGTATTTGGTCACCTCAAACAAGGAAAATCTCTGGCTCTCACAGACCTGTAACGTCTTCTGTAAGAAGCTTTTCTGTCCCCCACTCGTTACCTGTATGAATGGCACCTGTTTGAACTCATCATCTGTATAAAAGACACCTGTCCACAGCCTCAAACAGTCAGACTCCAAACTCCGCCATGGCCAAGACCAAAGAGCTTTCGAAGGACACCAGGAAAAGTATTGTAGACGTGCACCAGACTGGGAAGAGTGAATCTACAATAGGCAAGCAGCTTGGTGTGAAAAAATCAACTGTGGGAGCAATCATCAGAAAATGGAAGACATACAAGACCACTGATAATCTCCCTCGATCTGGGGCTCCACGCAAGATCTCATCCCGTGGGGTCAAAATGATCATGAGAACGGTGAGCAAAGATCCCAGAACCACACGGGGGGACCTGGTGAATGACCTGCAGAGAGCTGGGACCAAAGTAACAAAGGTCACCATCAGTAACACACTACAACGGCAGGGAATCAAATCCCGCAGTGCCAGACGTGTTCCGCTGCTGAAGCCAGTGCATGTCCAGGCCCGTCTGAAGTTTGCCAGAGAGCACATGGATGATACAGCAGAGGATTGGGAGAATGTCATGTGGTCAGATGAAACCAAAGTAGAACTTTTTGGTATAAACTCAACTCGTCGTGTTTGGAGGAAGAAGAATACTGAGTTGCATCCCAAGAACACCATACCTACTGTGAAGCATGGGGGTGGAAACATCATGCTATGGGGCTGTTTTTCTGCCAAGGGGACAGGACGACTGATCCGTGTTAAGGACAGAATGAATGGGGCCATGTATCGTGAGATTTTGAGCCAAAACCTCCTTCCATCAGTGAGAACTTTGAAGATGAAACGAGGCTGGGTCTTCCAACATGACAATGATCCAAAACACACCGCCCGGGCAACAAAGGAGTGGCTCCGTAAGAAGCATTTGAAAGTCCTGGAGTGGCCTAGCCAGTCTCCAGACCTCAACCCCATAGAAAACCTGTGGCGGGAGTTGAAAGTCCGTGTTGCTCGGCGACAGCCCCAAAACATCACTGCTCTCGAGAAGATCTGCATGGAGGAATGGGCCAAAATACCAGCTACTGTGTGTGCAAACCTGGTAAAGACCTATAGTAAACGTTTGACCTCTGTTATTGCCAACAAAGGTTATGTTACAAAGTATTGAGTTGTATTTTTGTTATTGACCAAATACTTATTTTCCACCCTGATTTACGAATAAATTCTTTACAAATCCTACCATGTGGATTCATGGATTTTTTTTTCACATTCTGTCTCTCACAGTTGAAGTGTACCTCTGGTGCAAATTACTGACCTCTGTCATCATTTTAGGTGGGGGAACTTGCACAATCGGTGGCTGACTAAATACTTTTTTGCCCCACTGTACACCCCAGCATCTAGTCATATGGGTTGTGTCTGGGAAAGACAAATTCGCACCATAAGAAGTGTTCTCATGTCCATTCTGGAACAATCAGCCAAACAACTCGACAGCTCCTCTCTGAGGACATTCCTGTATGAAGTCATGGCAATGATTAATAGCAGACCATTGACTACTGACCAACTATGTGATCCATCAAACCCAGAACCTTTAACACCGAATCACATACTAACCATGAAGTCCACAATCATCTCTCCACCTCCAGGAAGGTTTGTGAAAGAAGATCTTTATCTCCGTAAGAGGTGGCGTCGTGTTCAACTACTTGCCAACACTTTCTGGACAAGGTGGAAAAAGGAGTATTTGTTAAATCTTCAAGGAAGACAGAAGTGGACCAAAGAGCACAGAAATGCTAAGATCAATGATGTTGTCCTCCTGAAGGATGAGATAACTCCACGCAACCAGTGGAAGTTGGCAAGGATCATTGAAGTGTATCCTGGAAAGGATGGAAAAGTGAGGAAGGTGAAATTGCTGCTGAGTGATCCAACCCCGGATAGAGCAGGAAAACGTACCTCCAAACCTGTGCACCTGGAAAGACCCATTCAGAAGACAGTCATTCTGATGGAAGCGGAAGACGATTCTCCACCACACTCTGCTTAAAGGATAATTCACGATAGTTCATTCAAAAGCCGTTCATTAGTTCATAGGCAATACTTTATTCTTTTTAATCACAAGTGATTGGTGGGAGTGTAACGGTCTTTTGCATTTGATGTTTGTTGCATTTGATGTTTGTTGCATTTGATATTTGTTAAGCTGTATGTCTGGATTTTGTTCCTTTGCACCCTCTGGTGGTGAACTGTGTAGGGTACAGCTTTGCTGTTTGGGTCTCCACCCAGCCACTTTTCTTTTGCTAGCACACATGGTGTCTGCATGCTGCAACTCACAGTTAGCTCAACACATGGAGAAAATATTGTTTAAAGAGTGAAAATAATTGACGAAGGAGATGGAAGATAAGGCAATAAGGCCATAAAGCTCTATTTAGCACCTCCTGGATGTCAGCTCACGAGGTTTGTGTATTTTAAATGGTTTATTTTCTGTAATTAAGGATTTTTTTGATTGATTGACACTATGTACAAGAGCGCATTTTGATGTGATGTTTTTGTTTTATTGTTTTGTCCGTGAGCAGTTCTCACGGGTTGCCAAGACCAGAATAAACCCTGTTTTATAACTACATTGTGCGTACGTCAATCCTTGAGGGTGCTACAGTGAGAACTCCGCTCTGCACGGGTAGATGAAGGACGCAGCCCCGCAGGAACACATTTTTTCCGGTCCGGAGCTGTAGGAGATCCAATGCAGTTTGCATACAGGCCCAACAGAGGAGTGGAGGACGCACTTTTGACTTTACTAAATCTGATTCTTAAACATGTAGAGAGTAAAGGGACTTTTGCAAGACTTCTTCTCATTGATTTTTCTTCGGCTTTTAATACAACACAGCCCCATATTTTAATTAAAAGACTTTTAGAACAGTTTGAAATCAGGAAAAACCTGCTGGGCTGGATTTTAGATTTTCTAACTGACAGGTCACAAAGAGTGAGAATAAATGGGGTTCTGTCTGACCCAGTGTTCTCCTCCACAGGTTCTCCTCAAGGCTGCGTCCTATCGCCCTTATTATTCACTCTCTATACAAACATGTGTCAGGGCAGACATGAAAACAGGGTCATTATTAAATATGCAGATGACTCTGTTATTGTCAGCTTACTGAAAGAGGCTGAAACTAACCACGGCCCAGTCATTGATGACTTTGTTCAGTGGTGGGAGGAGTCTTATCTCCAGCTGAACATATCTAAAACAAAAGACATGGTTGTTGATTTTAGGAAACAACAAAATGGGCACGGAGTCACTTTAATTAAAGGTCAGAAAATAGAGCAAGTACAATCATATAAATATCTTGGGACCATAATCAATGAAAAACTGAACTTTGATCAAAATTGCAAATCAGTTTGTAAAAAGTGTCACCAGCACCTTTATTGCCTTAGGAAACTTGTTCATTTCCACATTGACCAAAACATTTTAACTTTGTTTTCTCGTTCTTTTATTGAGTCTGTTTTATCCTTTTGTTTGGTGGCATGGTTCGGTCAGACCTCTGTCACAGAGAAAAACTCTCTGAATCAGATAGTGAGATGGTCCAGTCGTCTGATAGGTGAGCCACAGTCTTGTTTAGCCTCCCTGTACTCTGAGCAGGTACAGAGGATGGCTTTATCAATCCTTAAAAATGGTTCCCATCCTCTAAGGGGTGAATTTCAGCTTCTTCCCTCAGGACGGAGGTTTCTATTTCCGAGATGCAGGACAAAGCGTTATAAAAACAGCTTTGTCCCCGTTGCTGTCACTGAATTAAATAAGAACTGTTTTTGATTCGAAATATTAAAGTATGTGTCACAGTGAGTTTTATATATCTACTAGGTATGTGTGTTTTTAAAGGGATGTCAAATGCTGTCATTTTTCTGTAAAGCAAATTTACCTTGCCTTTGGGTATAAATAAAGTTACCTTACCTGCAGACGCTGTGCGCAGAGGTTCAGGAGCAGAAGTCCCGTTGTAAACATATCACGGCAGAGCCGACGATGTTTGCATGAACGCGCTTTTTTTAAAAGTCAGGTCAAGGCTCCAAAAGCCCAAAGGCGATATAACAGTTTGTGTTTGCTACATGGATCATTGTAGTTCAGCTTTCCTTTGTTATGTTTCTTTAAGAGCTCAAAATGTGTTCATTACATAAATCAAATGTAATTTTCTCTGTAGCACTTCATGGATTTCATAAGCAACACACTGTAGTTGTTCACACAAAGCATAAAGGTAAAAACAATACACACAGTGTTATCTTCATTTTAGATGTCACAAAGTATTTGCGGCTCCCAGTGTTTTCCCGAACCCTGACCCTTTGCGTGGAAACCAGGTCCAAAAGGCTCTTTGGGTGTTAAAGGTTGCTGACCCCTGCACTAGGCCCAGCTGACACATATATTTGATTCCAAATACAAACAATAATGTGTAACCTGCTGGAAGAATGTAGGAGGTTGAGACAGGATCTCAACACTTGGTGTCTGCAACAAAAGACAACAATATGTGGGGCGATCGTGGCTCAAGAGTTGGCAGCTCGTCTTGTAATCGGAAGGTTGCCGGTTCGAGCCCCGGCTTGGACAGTCTCGGTCGTTGTGTCCTTGGGCAAAAAAGCACTTTGGGGTCCTTAGGGACGAGTAAAGCGCTCTACAAATACAGGCCATGTAATGGCAGAAACGTTCTCTAGTGTAAATCCTGACTAGTTCATTAACTACAGATCAGTTTCAGTGAACATTATTCACAGAGGGATCTGAGTTCCTTATACCAGACTCTACAGAAACTGTAACACTGTGCAGCTCTGCGACTCAACAATATGACAACAATGTAACACACACTAGAATCATCAAATAAAGCCCCACTAACCACTAGAACTAGAACTAACTAACTAGCACTGGACACTTGCATATTAGAGATTTCTACCACCATAGGAGGCGAGATATCATCCTTGAACCAGAGCATCCAGCCCTCAATTTCGGACATAAAAAGCGACGTGGCCAGGCATGATAACACTTTGACTGAACTGCAGGACTGTGCCTCGAACCACTCTGACACCATCGCCACTCTCCAGGCCACTGTGGAGCGTTTGTCTGCGGAGGTAAAGAAGTTAGATGAGAGATGTGGAGCTCTTGAGGCGCTCCAGGAGGAATAATTTAAGAACTGCAGGAGAAGGCACAGAGGACCCAAGATGACTGAGTTGGTTCACACCTGTTGGCGGAGGCGCTATCTCTCGAGGAGAAGCCTCATCGATCGAGCACATAGAGCGAATCGCCAGCGTCCCAAACAAAGTCATCTTCCTCGGCCATCATCTTGAGATTGCACTACTACCACATTGGTGAGGAGATTCTGCTGAAAGCTGCAGAGAACAAGAACTTGATGTATAAGGGTTTTTAAAATAAACATCCTCCCAGATTTCCCTCCCTCTGTTGGAAACGCAGAGCCGCATTTGCAAATATGAGAGGAAGACTACGTGGGATGACCGGCGTCAGGTACAGACTGCTATACCCTGCAAAGCTGTTAGTGACCCATGGTGATGTGAGGAAAAGCTTTAGCGATCCCAAAGAGACCGTAGACTACGCGGAGAAGCACCTCTCCCACCCACCTTCAAATGTATTAAAAGCAAGGATATATCTATATGTCTAACGCTGACACAGCACTGTGTTTCTTCTTTTCCCTTTATGTTCCATGTAAAGGTGAATATGGAGCGTTTATGGAGCTCGTTTATTGACCAGCTGTCAGTTAGAAGGTAAGAGTTACTAGGTTAACAGAGGTTAGCAGTAACAGTACGGGGAAGTATATTGTGTTGTTCTTTTGTTGTTTTTGATTTTATCCTACTTTACTTTGTTATTTTGATTTTACCTGTTGTGAGTGCTTCCCGTAATTCTCCTTTTTCTTGCGCCGCTGCGGCCAGAGTTCACAACATTACATATTTTTGTATCTATAAACAGGAAGCTGACACTCTCCAGACTTTATCAAAGGTGTGAGCGTCACAGCAGAGGCCTTTGTGTCAACGTAGCTGAAGACAAAACACAGAAACACATGAAGGAGATTTTCCTGGCCTGGATTTTATACAAATATTCTGCAGTACATCAAAAATGAAAGAAAACCATTAGTCAACATATGAACATCACCTCTGAAGTTACAGAGCTTTGATTGGAGACACAGCTGAGCGTTTTGCATTTTGCATAATTAATTACATAATTAATGATGTAACCATAATTAAATGGTTACATCATCTTTAAAGTCCCCAGAGATCAGGAAAAGGGCCTGAGGGTGCTGTGTTTGGAGTCTGCTGGTTACAGTGTGCAGGACCTCACAGGCTGCTGCAGCGTTAGCAGAGGGCGGGACATACACAGCTATCATAATCACGTGTGTAAACTCTCGTGGTAGATAGTACGGTCTCATGCTAACCGCTAGCAGCTCAATGTCCTTACAGCATAGCGTCTCTTTGATAGAGAAATGCCCAGAGTTACACCATCTATCGTTCACAAACACAGCCAGACCCCCTCCTCCCTTCTTACCACTCTCCGCTGTTCTGTCATAAGAGGCTCAGCAGCTAAAGCAGCACACCTGGGTCTCCCAGCCTATTAAAAGCAGCTCTTTGCTTCACCTGCTTCACTAAACATTATTATTTTAAGCAGAGTGCTGTGATTTATGTAGGCATTGCTGTGTGACAGGATGACTTTTCTTGCACACCCACCAAATGAGGGCGCACATGCTTCCACGCCCACTGGTGACTGCACACATCCTTTCAAGGAAGCATTTCATTCATCCCTAACAAATGGAACAAAACACTGTGCAGCGTGTTCAGGTTTGAACGTGGCCCTGGCCTCTCTCTGCATCCACCTGGCACATGCAACACACATCCACTCCCTGCTGAGCTGCTTGTATTTGATGTATTGAAGTTTTGGTAAAGTTTGAATAAATTCCACTTTATTTATAGGAACATTTCATCTGTGGACTCCTGCTTCCCTTCTCCTTGAGCCACTTTGTGACGGGAACATGACATAAGAAAAGTAATTTATCCCTTTTTGATTCTGTGTATCTGGCGCTCATCCAGTGAGTTCACACTTGGCAGAAACAGACTGAATTTGTCTGGAGAACTTTGGCTTCAGCCAAGTTAGATAAACACACTGTGTCTCTGTCAAAACAGCAGTGTAGTTGTGGCACCCCTGTGAGGGAATGACCACATGAATATTATTTTGTGTAAAACACTCATGTAACGGGACATTTTTCATTGCTATATGTATTTATTTTCAGTTTCTTTAAGAGGATAGAAAATCCATGTAACAGGGATTCATTTTATGTTAGAAAGCAGTGAGGGCGGAACTTTGGTGCTTGCTCCGGGGTTTCGGGGAGCAGTAAGTGGAGCCCACCTTCCGCTGCTTCCTCAGACACGTTCTGGAGGAAAGCAGAGACGCATCGTGTCTTCCTTACTCTGCTCTTCACCTGCTTTTACAGGTCGGTACATGGTGCTCGCACCGAAAATGTTGTTTATTGTCACCATGGTTACCCAGGTTAATGTGAATGGGAGAGTTAAGGCGGTCCGCCAAAGTTATTTATATGTAAACACGGGAGAAAACCAGAGGAGTGTCCCGCGCGACCGCACCGCGAGCCCGCTCGTTAGGTGGAGCGCTCGTGAAGCAGAGTCAGTGCGCTCCTATGCTCTGTGCAAACGTGTTGTAATGCTCCAATCAAATCAGTTCTGTGAGATGTGAATGTTAATAGTTCTGTTAAAGTGACTGAGTAGATTAGCTAGTGTAACACAAGCACTCTGAGCAACTCTGTGTAGCTAACAGAGGCATTCATGGGTTGATTAAACAAGCTGTGTTTCATGATGCACTAAATAGTGATTTTGCCAGTAAATTACTGGAGGGAACAAATGTAATGTATTTACCAATGCTGTTATTGAATAGAACTGTTTAGCCAGTAAGACACTGCAGAAGACAATGTGATGTGTTTATTGATATGATAAAAGGATGTAGCTGTTATGGAAAGAAGTGTGAACTTGAGAAACTGAACCAGTTAAAAAGAGTATATTTCACTGATGTTGTGAAATAAGTAAATGTAATTGATGTGAATGAGGAAGCAGCTGAACAGTATATTGAAAGCTCATGTTTAGTGTTTTATAGCATTTATTTGTGTGAAATAAATCAGACTCAGACACGTTCTGGAGGAAAGCAGAGACGCATCGTGTCTTCCTTACTCTGCTCTTCACCTGCTTTTACAGGTAACATATTTGTCATCGAGCTCTTCATCCTTGGGACCCGTAACATAGTAACTTCTTCATTGTTATACTTCTATAGTTTTCCCATTTTGTGAGCTGTGGATGTGGAAAGTGTCTCAGTGACACATCCACATGAAAACGGCGTTACCTTCGTTCATTTGCACGTCAAATGAACGAGCTGTTTGGACTTTAACGTCACAGCTGATGCTTCGATACTCGAACTCAAGAGTTCAGCTTCCACTCAGAGGTACAAGTACACACAGCAAAGATAAACGTGTACACAAGGTGGAACCCACAAGTGCACAGCTCCAACCAGAGATGGGAAGTAATCCGATTACTTTTTTCAAGAAACGAGTAAAGTGAGGGATTACTATTGCAAAAAAGGTAATTAGATTACTGTTACTTTCCCGTAAGCACGCTGCGTTACTGCGTTACTAAAACCGCAGCTGTGTGCAGATGAACAATGGATAATCTATCGAGTGTGGAGAGAGTGTGAGCGTGCAGCGTTTAAAGCGTGGAAGCACTGACCTTACTTTGAGTTTGACTCTGTAAAAAGTGACAAAAACATTAGCATCCGCTGTTCACTGCGTGGGAAGACAACATGCTCACTCACTATGTGTTAATGGGCATGCTTATTTATAACTTTGATAAAATGTCATAAAAATAATTCCATGCCAGCTCACCATTGGTGATCAGGTAGTTTCTGTTCCAGTTACAGTCCCATAAATCATGAAGCTTGCTGCCAGAAAAGCTTCAAATCTCCTTTGAAAGCTGTTTGTGGTCTTGATTGTGGGAGCTTCAGTTGTCTGACTCCAGCTGCCACACAGTGCTCACTGATATCATTTGCAAAAACCCCAGTGTGACAATATTTATCAGTGAAGCAGAAATCAGGAAGTGACGACTTTTCTTTGAACATTTGCTAAGGCTAAGCTGTGCTTTCTACCACAGTTGGGAATTTCCTGGTTTACAACAAATTATTGTGTCAACACCGCATAAGATTTCAAACTACAGGAAAATCACTGGAGTTATAAGAGGCAGACAACGACACACACACCACATGCATGCTGTTGCTATTTATTGTGGATTAACCTGTCAAGGGCAAGAACAAAAGAATTCTGCCTCAAATACAGGAAATCATAGCTTTCCTGTATTTCCTCCATTGTTGGCATGCTGGTTAGTGCTGTTGCTCCACAGTAAGAAGGTCCTGGGCTAAATTATCCATGAATGTAAACGGCTGTGTGTTTCTATCTGATAGACTGGTGAGCTGTCCAGGGTGTACCCTGCCTGGTAACCTATCACTTCAGGGTTATTTCCCAGCCCTGCTGCAACCAGGATAGAGATAGGAGGATGGTAGTTGTTGTAGACCCATTCAATTTCAATTGAAGGATTAAAATGTTCCAGGAGCTCAACTTACTCCATCTGAACATGTTTCAATCGTGTTTTATGAACACAACATGCAGCTTTACTGAATATGAAAAGGTTGTGTTGATTTAACTCAGTTGTTTAAGTTTCTGCCAAAGCAAAACCTTTGTGTGCAACCAGTGTCCACTATTGAATCAAGTAAATCCAACATGTTTTTGTCAGTGCAAAAGGAGTTACGGTGCCTGTATTCCTGCACAATATTGTCCCGGGAGGGAGGAAAACTTTCTGGTGACGTTTTGGTTGATTTTTGGGTTTTGCTTGACACTAGGTTGATTTTATCAGTGAGGTTTGGATTGTTTTCTTTCTCTAAGAGAGAGAAAGATGGTTTTATGCTTGGACATGTTTGCAATGGGCCCCAGTATTTGTTAATTTATTAGTATTTTATTGGTTGCGTTTGTTTGTGCTTTTGTTACAGTGCACTGAGATAAGAACATCTGAGAGGTGTGATCCACCGGTGGTGATATTTTGGTATTTTGTGAGTTCCCGATTTAACAAATCAGCTCTTTAATCCAGACCTGAGAGGTTGAACTTTAAAGCGCTATAAAATATTCTTACTGGAAACAGTGGCAAAGTGTTTTTCTCCATGATTATAATGGGCTTGGGAGAAATTCACTTATATGTGACATTGATCACATGAGAAGTCCTGAGCCTAAAAGGATTGCAGCGAGTCAATCCAGTCCAAAAACAAGGAGCTGTTTTCCTTTAAAATGATGACGTCATCTTGCTGGTGATGGAGGCTCGAATAGGCTGCGCGTGAGACTCCATTATCAGCAATATCTGGTATGAATGTGTGTGGATGTATGCATGTGACTGGACTGTGATGGACTGACGACTAAAAGTTTAACTGACTTGATACTGAGACAAAAACGGTGCCGACTTTAGGATTAGTGAATGTCCACAACAATTCACCCAGCCTGTAGAAGAAGGGTGGAGGTTTTGTCTTGCTTTGTTTGTGCAGGAGCAGAAGGATGACAGAGACTAAAGGGGGAGGCTGTAGCTTCACATGAGTGTGAGCTGCAGACTGAACCCTTTGGTTGCTAATGTTGAGTCACTGATGTTTGCATTAAGAAAATTGTGTTTTATTAGCTGTGTTTTAATTAAGGTATCACATTATATTGTTGGGAATGTTAAATGCTAAAGTGAAGAAAAGCTTTGATTTCACTCATGACTGAACATGTTATTATTAACCATAGCAGGCCACTGTAAAGAGTCAATTATCTGTTATAGAGGAAAAAAAGGCCAAAAACTCTGTTAATACCTATGAATAACAGGCAATGATAGACTTGTCACATTCAAAATAGAGATATGTAATAACAAACACGGGTCCGTGTCATTTAGGTTCTCCATTGAAATAGTCAACCATTTAGAAAAGTAGAATATATATATATATATATATATATATATATATATATATATATATATATATATATATATCACTGTGACAGCCCTCTGACTGTGGAGGACGTTTGTAATCTTATTTCTGCACTTAAGGCCAACAAATCTCCCGGCACAGATGGTTTAACTGCAGAGTTTTATGAATCATTTTCTAATCTCCTGGCTCCGTTCTTACTGCAGCTTTTCATAGGAAGTGTAGAGAATAACATCCTCCCTCCTACTCTTACTCAGGGTCTCATAACACTTATTCCAAAGCCAAACAAAGACTTACTTCTTATTGATAATTGGAGACCCATCTGTCTGCTCAATGATGACTATGAGATTATGGCTTTAGTACTTGCTAACAGAATGAAAGAGTTCTTGGACACAATTATCGATGAGACACAATCAGGCTTTATGATGTAGCGTGGTATAAGCCACCAAGTAACCACTGTGGGCCTCCTTTATGACTAGTACGAACTGTCAGACCCAAAAAAAAAAACTCTCACAGGATCGAATCCAGAATAAACCGGACAAGAGGGTCAATATCAGTAAAAGATGTTCAACAATTTATTAACATGACAAAACACCAAAGTTTTGAGAAAAAGAAAAAAAACCTAAAACATCGCTACAACAAAAAAAAAAATAGTAGCGGTGCAACCTCGCGAGCAACGAAGCTATCACCTGAGGTTTTGTTCCTCCCTGGCGGTCCCAGGTGCTCGTCACTCTAAAAGAGACAAATCCACCTCAAACATAAAAAGGCCTAACCGAACACTTACAGCATGCACTAAGTGCAAGTTCAGGCAATAGACGGTGGTAATACAAAAGCACTCTTAACAAACCTTAATCACGGCAAATACACACACAGAGCACCACTAAAAAATCCTCATTCCCCTGAGATATGAGCCCCACTCAGGGATTGCACGTTGCCCGCTTAGTATTGCACCAACCCAATAAAAATAACCAAAACCCGAAATAAAACAACAAAAATAATTAAAAACGGTGACCTGCTAAAACCAAAAAAACACAACCATACAGAGAAGGAGGAAAAAACAGTGACAAGTTCGCATGTGCAGCCTGCCCTACAGGAGGGAATACAATATAAGTTGAATTATAGTGCATCAATAGACTTTTTTTCCCGTTTTTTAATGTCAAATATATTAAATTAACATACCTCGAGTAGGCAACTGCATTTGCTGCACACCTGATTTGTCTTGGCTCTTTCTTCAACAGAAATCACTACTAAAACATAAATTATAATCAACATCAAATACATTTCAACAAAATTTTAAGAAAGGGCACTAAAAGACAAACAGCCTGTACCTTGAACCTCATCTATAGAGGTTTAAAACAACAGTTTGCGTCGTAGGCAATCAACTTCTCGGCTCTTCACCTACTCACGCATCCATTACTCACAGCCGCTTGTCAGTGGGAATCATCAACACCTGTTACTACTCCCTCTTTTATGCCCTCCATTGAGTCCCCTGGGTCCTAAAGCCTTCCCCATTACAATGAGAAACAGACACCTTTCTAAGAACATGAGACTGGTTTTAGATCTACTTGATTACTCTGATTTGGTATCTGACTATAGCTTCATTCTCTTCCTGGATTTTTAAAAGGCTTTTGATACAATTGAACATCAATTTATTTTCCACTCTTTGGAAAATTTTGGCATTTTTCTGTAAAGCTATCAAAACCTTGTACACGAATGGCAATAGCTCAATTACAATGATTAAGACTCCACCCTGAGATTTGACCTGTTATACAAGGAATCAGCACAGCTGATAAGGAGCTCATCATCAGCCAGCTAGCTGATGACACCACACTCTTCTTGAAGAATGCAAATCAAATCCGTCCAGCCCTTAGTGTTATTAGTGATTTCTCTGAGGCATCTGCTTTATGTCGAAATCTAAAAAAAATGTGAATTACTAGCAATTAAAGGCGGCACTGCAAATGCTGTCTGTAACATTTCTGTTAAACAAGAAGTCACATATCCAGGACTGTTAATATCCAAAGACCAAAAGTCAAGATGCTCGTCAAACTTGTCAAACAGTGTTGGGGAATTCTCAATGGTGTTTGGTGCCATACCCTCAGGGACTTTAATGTTATATAAAAACACTGACAGCTCAATATCTGCCTCAGTCACTCTCCCTGAGCCAGCTGAGTCAGCAGTGGGAAAAATCTGCTTTTCACAGGAACTTGGTAACAGCAATAAGAGAATACGTAGTTTATTCTAAGAAGATATCATGTCTCTCCCATATATAGAATATCTTACTGGAACCGACATGTTCCAGATATCACCTGGAAGACAGTCTGGATGATCCCATAAATATCTAATTGTGAACAAGGTGAAGGAAATCTCATATAAAATTCTTCATAAATGTGACCCAGCCAGTCACTACATGGTAACATTTAAAAGAGACATAAATACTAATTGAACTTTATGTGGGGATCATCCAGAAACTGTGGCACATCTCTTTTGGTTCCTCTACACAGAGATTCTGGAAGAATTTAGCAGTTTTGTTATTGTCCATATTTTAAGGGAGTTTTCTTTACGATGGGAAAATGTTTTATTCTTTTTCTTTAAGTTCCCCAGGAAGAATGATAAATGTTTTTTATAAAATATTTGTTAATACTTTTAGCTATTTTATATCCATAAATGTAAGTTTATTAATAAAACACCATATTTCTGCCTTTTTATAAGGATATGAATTGTACATACAATCAATTTCAGACTCAACCAACAAAAAGCCTCTCAGAACAATATTTATATTGTAACAGTTGCTATTGTAATGCAGTGTATCACCACATGGCGGCGCCTCCTGTCTCACGACTGGTGTCACCCCCTTTTTGTTCTTCTTCGCACTCCTCCTGTAATGGATGCTCCCGTGTGTACGCGGACTAGTGTGCTCTTTAGTAATGTGTGGTAGAGGTAGCACTTTTATTTTTGATATTGTAAATAAATGAGTACTTTTTGGAAAGTCAGAAGCTGTTGCTCATTCGCTATCCACCTGCACACCTCCGCGGCTGGCTTCATCTCCACTGCACGTTACAATATGTTGATTTTTTTCGCCTACTCATATCATCATTTTTTACTCCTGGTTCTGTATGTTCATGTTCTGTTCTTTTGTAAACTTCATCTGTTTGTATGTTGTATACTCATTGTGTTTCAATAAAGTTCGATTTTAAAAAAGGTACGTTCTAAACGACGCTTCAGACGTCACTGATCACGTGACTGGCCAAACGAATCAAGCCTCGACACGGTGCTCCTGAAGCAGCGCGTTGATCTTTCTGACACACGCACCGGAGCGTCAGCTTCAAGCGGACCATCACTACGTCTCACATCTAAAGGTGTCAAGGTAACTTTGAACTGAGTTCAGTCAATCTGGAGTTTTTCCAAGTTTTCTGTTGCTCTCTGTGAGAGAAGTGCGTTAAAGGCGGGGCTCTCCAGAGTCCAGCAAAACAGGAAACCACAGCTGGGTGTGTGTAAGTGTGCAAACCAATAGAATGCATCGTGGTGGGGGGGGCATCACGGGCATTGGCAAGAAAAAACTAAAATATGTGTATGTCTTATCCCCATTGTGTGTTGATGGCACAGTTATATTGTGCTATAGTTATATTTTTTCTATTGGTGGCTTTTTCCTGTGAACATAATTCTACACTTTTATTTTTATGACTCTGATTATACTTGTGTTAATTTGTTCTATGTTAAGCACTTTGGCATGCCGTTGGTTTTTAAATGTGCTCTATCAATAAAGATTGTTGTTGTTGTTGTTGTTGTTGTTGTCCTGTAAGCACAGTCTGCCTGTGTCTTTTCTCTGCAAATGAACATTTTCAGCCAATATAGGTAATACATCAACATGGCTGCCGTGGCTAAGTTAGGAATATTTATAATGTCATTTCCAAAACTTGCATATGATCTGCAATAGGGCTGCCACAAACGATTATTTTGATAGTCGACTAGTCACCGATTATTTTTGCGATTAGTCGACTAACCAGATCATCATCGATTGGACGTACAGCATACAGCTTATTGCACCAGCAGCATCTGGTCTTATATAACTATCATTAGCTTACAGCTTGAAGTGTTTGTGCTAACTAAAAATAAAGACAAGATGGTAGTTTATTAATTTTTAATGAAATTTGCAGATTGTTTCGGTGAAGTTTAATAAACTCCTTGCTTTCTAAAATATAACAGGACACCGGAGTATATTCTCCAGCGTCTCACACTTCTGATAATCAGCTGTCTGCTTGACAGTTTTAGCTGTGCAAAAACTATAACTTTAATCTCAGCCAAACCGATTTACTCAGGAACAAATAAAATACTAAAGAAAGCCAAACAATAACATTTTTAAGTTATCTAAGTGACTTATATATATGTTTAACCTGACTAGTGAAAGACGGCGGTGGGTTTGAAAACGATTTGCCGGGAGTCCGGTGTTCTCACGGCTCTAGTTAGCCTTGCCCCCGCCTAGCTAACGAGCTAGTGGGTAACAGACGTCTCCGAAAACGTCGGAGCGCTTTTGAAAATATGTGGTGTCTTGATAAACTGAGCAGATATTTGAGGTTTACACAGCTACATTCTCCCTGAAAATATGTTAAACGTTTATTTTGTGACCCAGAAAGAATAATAAGAGTAAAGTTAAAACTAACTAGCTGCCGCCATTGTTGACAACTGCGCTGGGCTGCGCTATGAATTCTGGGACACAGCTTCTTCTTCTTCGGGGTTTAACGGCAGCTGGCATCCTTGTACATGCAGTGCTGCCATCTTCTGTTTCAGTCCGTTATTACACTCTTAAATCCTACTACTCATTCATGTGTCCTTTGTGATCTTACAAAGCATCAAACGATGCGTCGACTATTAAATTAGTCGTCGACGATTTTAATAGTCGACATAATCGTGACTAGTCGACTAATCGTGGCAGCCCTAATCTGCAATTTGTAGCAGATCTACTGACTGTCACAGAGCAGCTGGAGCAGTCTCAAATGCAGGTCAGTCCACTGCTGCCCCCTGTGGCCAAGTGCCATAGCTACTGCTGGATGAACTCGTGACACATGTGCACCTGTTTCTATGAACACATTGAGTCTGAGTGGCTGCACTTACACTGGTGCATTCAAACATATTGAAAGATGGCAGCAATGTGGATTGTCAAGACTCAAACCAATCCACATTGCTGGTGTTGCATCTTTCAATGCCAGCAATGGCAGGTATCAGTGCTCAAACCTTTTGTGTTTGTTTCCAACAAGTTGCCCACCTCGGGAAACAAAAATGTGTTCTTTTACTTGTCAGATGAACATATGAGACACTTTGACTCTTCAGTGCAGTGTGGAGCCTAACAAAGATCTGTTTTGTGTCCCAGCTGATCAGCAGGAGGAGGAGAGTCTGACGGAGCAGCAGAGGAACATTTTCAGCTACTTGGACTCAGCTCAGCCACTACAGAGGAAACAATGAGCTCAACACAGAAGGTGACAGACAGAGCAGGACCATATGACCAAAGATATTTATCACCATATACATTTGAACATTTGCCATAACGATGTAGCTGACGATAGAATTGACACCAGACAAAATACTTTACAGCTGCACAACTTTATTAAAAAGCCATCAATGTATTTTCACTGAAACAAGCAGCTGTTGTTTATGTGCATTAAAGTTATATAAAAATGTAACAGTGCAAATGCAAATTCCTCGCTGACAGTTTAACCAAAAGGCGTTTCCAGTGGAAACTGGCCGACACATCCTGAGCATAACCATGTATAATATCCACTAAACTTCAGAAGAGGTTATACAGTCGTGGCCAAAAGGTTTGAGAATTGCATAAATATTGGAACCTGGAGAAGTTGCTGCTGAAGTTTTTATAATAGCATTTTGCCTGCACTCCAGAATGTTATGAGGAGTGATCAGATGAACTGCATCGTCCTTCTTTGCCATGAAAACGAACTTAATCCCCAAAAAGCCTTACCACTGCATTTCATTGCTGTCATCAAAGGACCTGCTGAGACCATTTCAGTGATCGTCTTCTTAACTCAGGTGAGAATGTTGGCAAGCACGAGGCTGGAGATCATCATGGCTGTATCCCGATTCAGGTTCTGCAGCTTTAAAGTCCTCAAGGGCCGCGTACTCAAAGACCGCTAAGGCCGAAGTGCGAGGCTCGTAGGCTCGTGAAATGGGACGTCTAGCCTCCGTCGCGCTGCCCAGGTTGCCTAGCAACCATGATACTAACAGCTGGAAACGTTTCATACAGCTTTGTTTGACAGAAATGAAGGAGAACATATTTAGTTCATTTGTTTCTACATGAGCTCTGTGTGATTTGATGAGTATCTGAGGCTGAGACCACAGGACTGTGAAACATGATTGTTGGGCTTCATTTCTGTGCTGAACAGTCGTTTAAGATTAGCTGTAAATAACAATTAGCTGATGTTGTTCATGAGACTAAAGTTAGTGTAAATATAATATGGCCAATATTATAGTTATCATATTAATCACTTCACTCACAGACAAGTATCTGTGATAGTGTGTATACAGATGTATCATATATAAGAGACAAATATTGTTTATTTAATATGTTGGTACTAAATGTGACTCAATGCTTACATATATGTGTAAAAAGCAAATGTAGGAGCTGTGATAACTGTGTCTGATAGAATGAAGAGTAGACTGATATATGAAATATTCCTTTATTGGGTGAGAAAATCAGACCATGTCATAACTGCTTTAAGTCACACAGAATAGATATCAGAGCCTTAAACAGGCTGACGTCTGCTAAATGGGTCAAACTGGGCAGAAAGTCTACAAACACATAACATCCTTATAGAATATGATGTAACACTATAGATCAACTTAGCTCAGAATATATAAAGCATATAAACAGTTACAGCAATATGATGCAACAAACACAGCAGCTACTGATCCAAAATACTCAAAGCTTCATAGTCTAAGGAGCTTGCAAAGAAAAGCGTCTGGACTTCTTTAAGTTACTTGAAGACGTTTCACCTCTCATCCGAGAAGCTTCTTCAGTTCTAAGGTCAAATGGTGGAGAGTCCCAGATATAAACCTAGTGGGAGTGTCCCCCCACAGAGGGACAAAAGGACCCCCTGATGATCCTCTAATCGCCTGAGCCAAGGTGTGAAACTGGGTGTGGGCCCCAATCAGCCAGAGTTTCGGGTGTGTTCATTGTGAAACCTGGCCCCACCTTATCATGTGAATTCCTGAGGTCAGCTGGCCCAGGATGTGAGTGGGCGTTAAGGCGTCTGGGAAGGGATCTCAAAACTGGATTATAGATGGCAGAGAGTTGGTGTCGTAAACCCCCGCCTCTGTTCAAAGATGGTCGCTCACAGTGGACATAGATGCTTCTTTCACTCCTCTTTCAAACCATCTGTCCTCTGTCCAAAATGTGAACATTGGCATCCTCGAAAGAGTGACCTTTATACTTAAGATGCAGATGGACTGCTGAGTCTTGTCCTGTGGAGGTGGCTCTTCTGTGTTGTGCCATGCGCTTGTGAAGTGGCTGTTTGGTCTCTCCAATGTAGAGGTCTGAGCATTCCTCGCTGCACTGTACAGCATACACCACATTGTTAAGTTTGTGTTTTGGCGTTTTATCTTTCGGGTGAACCAGTTTCTGTCTGAGCGTGTTGCTGGGTCTGAAATGCACCGGGATGTCATGCTTGGAGAAAACTCTCCTGAGTTTCTCTGATACACCGGCTACATAGGGGAAGTTAAAAGTAACGTTTTGTAAAACTGTTACATTTAGAGCAACTTTTAAGTGGAATAAGTTGCCTTAAAAAATTAGAGAATTATTCAAAACTTCAATGAACACTTAAAAGTCGATTTACAGAGCTTTAAGTTGTTGTAAATATTGTAAGACATGATTTGTTTTTGAAATTTGTGTAATGTGCCTCAATGTTATTGATATTATTATTATTATTATTATTGATTGCTTATGTTTGAACAATTGTGAAACCTCACTGTGGATGTAAGAGTGAAATTATGTGGATATCTTGAATCCACTTTATTGTGTAATATTTTATGTGAGTATTTGACGGAAGACGAGCAACATCTGTTGTGGAAGCTAACGGGGTTCCTTTAGAATAAACAAACATAGGATTTATTATCACTGAATAATTCTGTATAAATCTATACTGTCACAACCCGGCTCATAGGAAGTGACAAACAAATGGGAGACCACACACAGGCTTTTAAAGACTGTAAGACATATTTAATGAAAATAAGGTAGAGCAACTTAAACACAAGTTAAAGGACATAACTGAAACTTCCAAATAAACATAACACGTGCCAGAGGGAGCCAAAAGCCAGCCACCCTGGTTCAGTCAAGGTGTCTTTATATACACTGGGACTGGCCTCTCAGGTGTGCTGCATCAATAATTGGGTCAGCTCCACCTACCTGCAAGAAACAGGTAAAAGAAAAAGAAAAACACAAGGCCAGCCCACTGGCCGTCACACTTCCCCCCCAAAGAACAGGGTCTCACCCTGAATTGGCAAACACATTTACATTATGAATTTGCAACTAGAAGAACTAACATATTTTAAATTCATAACATATACACACACACATGCACCCTCACTTTCAACACCTTTTGTATGCTCAAAAATCATCTTCAGCTCAACTCCAACCTCAGCAACCTTGGTACCTAGGAGCAATTTAAGAGGAAGGAAAACGATACTGGAGAGGACATACTTCAAGCATATGAGGAGTGAAGCTGCTGGTTACAAAGGGGCACGGGACAAAGCATCTGCCAAGACATTATCTTTGCCCTTAATGTGCTGGATATCCAAATTGTAAGGCTGCAGAAAGAGAGCCCACCGCATGAGCCTTTGATTTGGGTTCTGCAAGGTGTTCAAGAAAGTGAGAGGGTTATGGTCAGAAAATACCTCAATTGGCCGAGCAGAATCTAAATATACCCTAAAATGCTGCAAGGCCAAGACTAATGCCAAAGCTTCCTTCTCAATGACCGAATAATTCAGCTGATGGGAGTTGAACTTCTTGGAATAGAAACTAACTGGATGTTCCGTACCTTGCTTGTCAGCTTGGACTAGAACAACACCTGCACCAATGTGGCTTGCATCCACATACAGCTTGAAGGGCTGATCCAGACGAGGGGCTTGGCCCTCAACAAATCAGTCAGAGGAGCAACCACTGTTGAGAAGTTTCGACAAAAACAGCGATAATAACCGACCCGACCCAAAAATCTCATGAGTTCTTTTTTGGTTACCGGAACAGGGAACTCTTTGATGGCCAACACCTTTGCATCAACTGGCCTCACATAACCTTGGCCCACAACCTTACCAAGATAGGTCACAGTTGCTTTTGCAAATTCACATTTTGCCAGGTTGATAGTCAGATTTCCCAGAACTAATCGTTCAAACAGAGTGCGAATGCGATCCAGATGATCCTCCCAGGTGTTACTATATACCACCACGTCATCTAGGTAAACAGCACAGCCTTCCAGCCCATTAACAACCATATTCATGAGTCGCTGAAATGTAGCTGGAGCATTGCGTAAACCAAAACCCATGACTGTATATGAATAAAGACCAGATGGCGTGATGAAAGCAGATATTTCCTGAGCTCTGGGAGTCAGCGCCACCTGCCAATATCCCTTCAACAGATCAAACTTTCTCACATATTCTGCTGCACCAACTTGGTCAATAAATTGTCGTCAATATGAGGCAAGGGGTAGAAATCGGGTTTGGTCACTGCATTTACCTTACGAAAGTCTGTGCAACAACGTGGTGATTTATCAGCTTTTTCAACCAACAAGCATGGGGAAGCCCAGCTTGATGACGGACACTGTCACCTCCTATATCCACTTCTGTGAGGACAGCATTGTGCCATCACGCACCAGGGTGAGTTATAACAATGACAAACCCTGGTTTACTCCTAAACTCAAAAAGCTGTGGCTGGAAAAGAGAAAGGCGTTCAGAAGCGGAGACAGGGACTGCTACAGAGAGGCCAAGTACAGGTTCACTAAAGAAGTGGACATTGCCAAACATCAGCACTCTGAGAAGATGCAGCAGCAGATCTCAGAGAATGACTCGGCCTCTGTGTGGAAAGGTTTTAGGAATATCACAAACTACAAGCCTAAAACCCCCCACTCCACTGATGACTTGCTCTTAGCCAACACCCTTAACGACTTCTACTGCCGTTTTGACGAGCCATCAGGCAGCCTTCACACCTCCAACGACCCCAACAATAGAGGCACTTTGGACACTCATTCCCCCACCTCTCCCCCCTCCATAGAGCCATCACCGCCTTCAAACTGTTCACCTGCAACACCCGCCCCCTCACCCCACACAAAAGAGGATTTCACACCACCTCCTCCGACCACAACTCTTCATATTCATGAAGCAGATGTGAGGAAGCAGTTTAGGAGTCTGAATGCTCGAAAAGCTCCCGGCCCAGACGGTGTGTCTCCTGCCACCCTCAGACACTGTGCAAACGAGCTGGCCCCAGTGTTTTCTGGCATCTTCAACTCCTCACTGCAGGCATGTCATGTGCCTGCCTGCTTCAAGTCCTCTACCATAATCCCTGTCCCCAAGAAACCTAGGATCACTGGACTAAATGACTACAGACCCGTGGCTCTGACATCTGTGGTCATGAAGTCATTTGAGCGTCTGGTTCTCTCCCATCTCAAGACCCTCACCGCCCCCCTCCTGGACCCCCTGCAGTTTGCATATAGAGCCAACAGGTCTGTAGACGACGCCATCAACATGGCCCTACACTTCATCCTGCAGCATCTGGACTCCCCAGGAACCTACGCCAGGATCCTGTTTGTGGACTTCAGCTCTGCCTTCAACACCATCCTTCCAGACCATCTCCGAGGCAAGCTTTCCCAGATGAATGTGCCTGATCCCATCTGCCGGTGGATCACTGACTTCCTGACGGACAGGAAGCAGCACGTGAGGCTGGGAAAGAATGTCTCGGACTCCCGGACCATCAGCACCGGCTCCCCTCAGGGCTGTGTTCTTTCTCCTCTGCTCTTCTCCCTGTACACCAACTGCTGCACCTCCACCCACCAGTCTGTCAAGCTAATTAAGTTCGCAGATGACACCACCGTCATTGGGCTCATCTCGGACGGGGATGAGTCTGCCTACAGGAGGGAGGTTGAACGTCTGGTGTCCTGGTGCAGCCACAACAACCTGGTGCTGAATGCCCAGAAGACAGTGGAGATCATTGTGGACTTCAGGAAGCACACAGCCCCACTCCCCCCCATCATCCTGACTGACACCCCCATCACCTCTGTGGACTCATTCCGCTTCCTGGGTACCACCATCACCCAGGACCTGAAGTGGGAGCCCACCATCACCTCCGTCATCAAGAAAGCCCAGCAGAGGATGTACTTCCTGAGGCAGCTGAAGAAATTCAACCTGCCAACACGGACGATGATGCAGTTCTACACTGCAATCATCGAGTCCATCCTCACCTCCTCCATCACCGTGTGGTACGCTGGAGCCACTATCAGGGACAAACAGAGACTGCAGCGTGTTGTGCGCTCTGCTGAGAAGGTGATTGGCTGCAAACTCCCATCTCTGCAGGACCTGTACACCTCCAGGACACTGCGGCGTGCAGCCCGGATCTCAGCTGACCCTTCTCACCCTGGACACAGTCTGTTTGACCTTCTCCCCTCAGGCAGGAGGCTCCGGTCCATTCGCACCAGAACCTCTCGCCATAAGAACAGTTTCTTCCCCTCTGCTGTTGGACACATGAACAATAACCACATGACTGTCCCCGCCACTAACACATGACCCTACGCTGTGTCACTGCATCATTCCATGTTTGGCACTGATCACCACCTGCACTCATGTATATATCTTTCTACGTAGCACTCATAATTCTTATTCTCATGTATATATCTCATGTATATCTCATGCACATATCTTTCTTTCTACATAGCACTTTAATTCTTATTGTTTGCACTGAAGCACCGCAGCAATTTCCTAATGTTGTAAACCTCAACATCTGGCAATAAACCCCATTCTGATTCTGATTCTGATTCTGATGACGACGGCACTGCAATGTTGTTTTCCAACATGTAATGAACTTCCTTATCGATTATTTTCCTCTTTTCCTCAGAGACCCCGTAGAACCTCTGCCGAATTGGTTTTGTATCACCCACATCAATATCATTCTCTATCAAAGTTGTTTTAGAAGGTGTGTCTCCAAACAAGGTTGGATACCTTTTAATTAATGCAGACAGTTCTGCACATTTGTCAGCAGGCAAATGGCCCAACAGCACATCCAAGTTCTGAAGAGTTTCTGAATTCTTCAGACGGCCAAGCAATAAAGGATCATCAGGTGCTGCCACATCCTCCCCCCCACAAACTGACTTCGCCACTGTACAAGCCGACAACCCTGGACTCGATGTGGAAGGAGAAACGAAAGAGCCCGACAGACCGACGGATAAGGGACGAACATGATAGGGTTTCAACAAATTAATATGGCAAAGTTGATTTCTTTTCCGGCGATCCGGGGTAGCAATCAGATAATTCTGTTCAGACAGTTTTTGTACCACGGTGTAAGGCCCAGGAAACCGTGCCTGGAACGGTGACCCTGCAATCAGCAGTAAAGCCAAAACCTGGTCACCTGTACTAAACTGCTGCTCTTCAGAATGCCGGTCATAAAAATACTTCATCTTGACCTGAGCCTTTTCAAGGTTCTGTTTGGCCAACTGACCTGCCACATACAGTCTGTGCCGAAAACCATTAACATAATCTATCAAGTTCACTGGTGGTTCACCTGACAACCACTTATCGCACAGCACTGTCAATGGTCCCCGAACTTTGTGGCCAAAGACCAAGACATTTGGGCTAAACCCAGAAATCCAAAAAGTTCAGTAAATCAAGCACACTAGTGACCAACCACAAAACTGGAGAGCTATGGCCACACAATGATCACATCACGGGTGGCTCAGCACCCCACAGTGTTATTGCCATCACCTGGCCAACAACACTCACAAGTGATCCAACAAAATAGCCATATTCCCCACAGCACTAAAAGGTCACATCACAAAACACTCACCTCACAAGGATCTCATTAGCATCCATCAACACTGACATATGCACACACATGGTGTACACACAATGCCAACTTAAAAACAGCCTACCTGCCTCAACTACAGACCATAATCATGAATGGTCTCAAACCTCCTACCAAGTTTGGTGCCACTGATTTACTATGTGCAACTCCCAGCCTAAAACACTAAAAACAACAAAACCCTTACTTTTCCTACCCTAGTCTTCAGTGGTGTACCAGGCTCGAGGCAACTTTAAACACGAACTCGAGAGCAGGCAGCAGACCAGAGATATAGTCTCCTACCAAACTCTGAAGCGTACCCCCACCCAGGATAGCCACCAAACACAATAAACTAAAACAATAAAGCAAAACAACAAACAAGTGCTTCGATGGAAGGGCAGCACAGCCACCCAGCTGAAACACACTTACTAAAGGGAGTTTGCTCAATTACAGTGAACACCATCACTGACCCACTTAAAAGCAAAACAAAAAACTGATATTCAATCTCCACTAAAATGTCCAAATATCCCGGACGAGCCCCCATTTGTCACAACCCGGCTCATAGGAAGTGACAAACAAATGGGAGACCACACACAGGCTTTTAAAGACTGTAAGACATATTTAATGAAAATAAGGTAGAGCAACTTAAACACAAGTTAAAGGACATAACAGCCATAACTGAAACTTCCAAATAAACATTACACGTGCCAGAGGGAGCCAAAAGCCAGCCACCCTGGTTCAGTCAAGGTGTCTTTATATACACTGGGACTGGCCTCTCAGGTGTGCTGCATCAATAATTGGGTCAGCTCCACCTACCTGCAAGAAACAGGTAAAAGAAAAAGAAAAACACAAGGCCAGCCCACTGGCCGTCACAATACAAATTATAGAAATATGTAATAGGAAACAACAAAATAATCTAAATTATAAAATAATGTGTGTGTGTGTGTGTGTGTGTGTGTGTGTGTGTGTGTGTGTGTGTGTGTGTGTGTGTGCGCATGATTTTAGTGTTTGAACAGTCATGAATTATCTTTAACAGCAGGTTGGATGTAATGTGTTAGAACTACCAGCAGGTGGGGATAAGAGACCTTTAAGGTGTTTGGTGCCACGCTCCACCTTCAGGTTTAAAACTAGTGTTAATGGAGTTTGAAGGTTGAGTTTGTTCCACGACTGCATTTCACTCACTGCCTCTGTTTGTATCTCTGTCACTGCAGGACCAACATGGAGCCAGAAGTCAGCGCTCTCAGGAGGCCGACAAACCTCATAGAAGAAAGGGAGAGAAAAAACACACCTGTGACGAGTGTGGGAAGGGTTTTACTGTGAGGGCTTCACTAAAACAGCATCAGGTCATCCACACTGGAGAGAGACCGTTCAGCTGTGACTTGTGTGGAAAGTCTTTTTCCTTGAAGGGTTCCCTAAAAAAACACCAACTCATCCACAGTGGAGTTAAAGCGTACAGCTGTGATCAGTGTGGCAGAGCTTTTACTCACAGTAGCCACTTACAGAGGCATCTAGTTACCCACTCTGGAATTAAGCCATACAGCTGTGATCAGTGTGGCAGAGCTTTTACTCACAGTAGCCACTTACAGAGTCATCTAGTTACCCACTCTGGAATTAAGCCATACAGCTGTGATCAGTGTGGGATGGAGTTTACTCTGAAGGCTTCACTAAAACGGCATCAGGTCATCCACACTGGAGAGAGACCGTTCAGCTGTGACTTGTGTGGAAAGTCTTTTTCCTGGAAGGTTTCCCTTAAAAAACACCAACTCATCCACAGTGGAGTTAAAGCGTACAGCTGTGATCAGTGTGGCAGAGCTTTTACTCACAGTAGCCACTTAGAGAGGCATCTAGTTACCCACTCTGGAATTAAGGCATACAGCTGTGACATCTGTGGAAAAACTTTCAGCCAGAGAGGGAGCCGAAATACACACCTACGCATTCACACCAGACATGATGTGTACTGCTGTGAACAGTGTGACAAATACTTTACAACAGACGCACAGTTACAACAACACATATTTACCCACACTGAGGAGAGACCTTATCGATGTGACCTGTGTGAGAAGACTTTTAAATCTCCACATCACCTGAGACGACACCAACAGATCCACACCAGAAAGAGACTCTACAAGTGCAGACACTGTGAGAGAAGCTTCTCACATTCACATAGTCGTAACATTCATGAACGTGCACACATGGAAGGAAACTACAGCTGTGACCAGTGTGACAAGAGCTTCAGGAATCTCAGTTCATACTCTGCACACAAACGATCCCACGTTACTAATAAACTGTTTCACTGTTACCAATGTGCCCAAACATTCACCTCATTGTCTGCTCTGTGCAAACATCAGCGCGATCACTCAGGGCTGAAATCACTCCCATCACTGGATCACAGTGAATCTGAAGACACAGAAAGATCCTCTGGTTTCTGTGTCAGACTCAAAAAGCTTGAGATCAGGCTCCACAGAGTTCAGATAGAATCATTTAAACTTGTGTTGAACTGAACTGGTTGCTGGGCTGAACTTCTACATAATACAGATCTACATGGGATCTTCTTTTCTGTTGTTTTACTGAGTCAGTTTTGTCCTTTTTTCTCTGTCCTGGTTTTGCTCGTCTGTAAATGATTGAAACTCAGTCAAATAGTTCATTGTTCTCCAGCAAAACGTTTTGGAAACTCATGTTTAACCTTTAAAACTCTGACATGTTTTAGCACACAAGGCTTCATCGGGGAGTTCACTCATGATTGGACCATGAGAACAAAGGTTTTTAGTTCTTTCAAAGAGAGTCTTGGAGATGTTTGATGTTTCTGTTTTTCTGAAACCACCTGAAAGAAAAACTATTTTTCTTGCTTTATGTAGTGTGGAAGTTTTTAATGTTTCTTCATCTGTGATGTTCTTGAATGTGTTCACGTGAAGATGGTACAAATAAACTGTCCTTTCAGCTTTAGCTCCTAATTTATTCATTATTTATGGATGTAGCACAGCAGCCGTCTCTTGATTAACACATGGAGGGCTCGGGATCTGATGGTGTCGTCTCCCTAATTTGCCCACTCAGTAAATCTCACTCATGGCCAAGAAATTGAAATAAACCTTGTTTCCCTGCTGGATAGTGATCCACTGTAACTCTGCTCCTCCTTCCTGTTTAGGATTTCTGTGGCTGAAGTAAAATTCCCTCCATCCATCACTTATCCCAGCTAACCCAAAGTGAAATAAAGTTTTGCTCGTCTTAAAAAAGCATTACAATAATGGGCATTACCAATGCAAACTGAATGATACAGAAGATGAAAGAAGAGACTTTGATCAGTTAATAAAGCTCATGATCTGGATTCATTGTGGCTGCTACACAGATACTTCTGGGTCACTTCTCTCAGTTAGGAACCTTCCTCACCAAACTGACTGTTGGACCACACCCCTGGTTTCATGAGAAATTGTTTCAGCCATGATTTCTCTTCCTGTATTTCAGAGTAAAGACTGAAGTGACTAAATACCACAGGGTCTTATTATGAAGTTATTGAGCTGCACATACTTTACGACCTGCTTAAGTTCGAGGTCACAGCGTCTGTAGAGCAGCTGGAACATAATGAAGTCTACAAGGTTAAAGTTTTCTCTTCAGTTATTGTTCTTTCTGCTGCTTGGTTTGATGGATCTGAGAGCTTTTGTTTTTATTATTGTTATTATAATTATCATTAATATTTTACTCTCTAGAAGCTTTAAAATAGTGTTTGTGTTTGAAAAAATTGATTTAAGAATTGAACAGAAACATCTGTCCTTCTGAAAATCGCCCAAAGGCACGGAGACAAAGTCAAAGGATGCAACCTGTAACTTTCTGTTCCTTCATGTCAGGACCATCATCCATGATTTATATAAAATGAATATAGCAACAGTAACACTTTAGTTTGTGAAGGAAATCTCTGTCATAGATCGAGTTTCCTCCTAAGGCGTGGGCACCAATAAGCAGAGTTCATCCTTTAACATATAACAAAATTAAAATATTCTCATGCATGATCAACGGGCAATCACGGTACCGGCCGGAGTACCGGGAGCAGTTCAGAAGAACAAGAAGACACGGAGACCGTTCTAGGTGTCATTCCAAACTGACTCAGAGGTTTATTTATCAGACAACAGTTTATATAGAGGAAAAAGGTTCGTGTGTCAGCAGATTCTCAGTTCAAACCGGTACAGACCAAATAAGGAAACGTCTTCCTGCCTTGTGAGCAAAGAAGTATCCTTTGTGTAGTTTATCAGTTCAGCTACAATTTATGGTCATCCCAGCAAAATACACTCCTAGACATAGAATACAGAGTTCTTTCATTAGTGAATTCTGAAACAAACCACCTGGCCTTTAACAAGCTCTTTTCTAAAAGATAAGGAAGGGAGGATGGGAGTAAGGAAGTGGTCTCGTCTCTGTGGTATTTTCGACCTTGGGGTACCAGCCTGTGAGTCTTACACATCAATTCTTGGGTCAGAGAGAAAGAGAAAAACAACTAGTAAATGGGCCTTATTGAGTAACAGTTTTCCTGTATAACAAAACAATATCCTGTAAATGCTAACCGTAGTGCTAAAATTCCCAACAGTTCCCTTCTTTTATTATCACACAATAATAACACAATATAAAAGGCAAAATGTAATAACATAATCTAAAGGAAAATCATAAAAAAGAAAACTTCATTCCCTTCTTTGATAGACAACCTAATGCTTAATATATACATATCAGGATCATCATTGGCGACATCTGGCACATCATCTGGGTCAATTTGTGCCAATTGCAAATACATTGAGGTAGAAAAACCCTAAAAGTAATGCAATAGATATAATGAATAACCCAAATATATAAGAAAAACACAGTTCTTCAGTCGTCTCCTGGCCTGGTCCCAGGTTCGACAGACATTGAATAAGCGTCGTATGATGACAATGGGCATTTCATTTCCTCCATGATCAGGATGAAATGAGTCTAGCTTTATCAGATTAGACATCATGTGGTACTTTTGGCTTTGTGTTCCTGTTGAATGCTCGAGTACCTTGTTGTTTTTGTTCACGTGAAGGATCAAAGAGCTCTCAGCCTTGGCTCTTTCAGGCGTTGTGTGTTAATAAGTAATTGCATGTGTGTATGTGTATTGGATCCTGGCGCTGGCTCGCCGGAGATGTCGTCTGCTTGATCCGTTGCCTGAGATGGTCCGATTGGGCTGGTCTTAACCCTGCTGGCATGAATCCACTGAGGTTGTCCGTCCGTAAGGATGCTGGTTCTTCGTCACTGCCAGTACAGTCTGGGGGCTGGAAAACGCACGGCCTCCCAGAGTGTCCTTGGTTTTAGCAACTTCACCAACACTGCATCTCCTTGTCTCCACTGGTGGAACTGTGGAGGGGAGAGGCTGAGAAAGACAAACTTTCTGATAGTTATTATTCAGTGTTTCTACCAAATTGTGAACATAGTCGGACAATCGCCTTCAGTAACGCTGTTCCCCTCTGGATCTTTGTGTGTGTATGTGTGTGTGTGTGTGTGTGTGTGTGTGTGTGTGTGTGTGTGTGTGTGTGTGTGTGTGTGTGTGCGTGCGTGTGTGTGTGTGTGTGTGTGTGTGTGTGTGTGTGTGTGTGTGTGTGTGTGGTCAGAGTGTGACCCCATAAATAACTTCCCCAAACCTGCCAAGAGTTCGCCTAAGCAAATGGCACTTACGTCCTACCATAAAACAATAAAACAAGGCACGAACTCCCTCATGCTCCAGAGTGCTCTCTGATACACACAAAGTTTGCAGACTATCAAGGGTGATCAAACCTTTACCAATCTATAACTAATTATAAACCCTAAGCATATATAGATATTTCTAAGCATAAATGACAATAAACAGTACAAAACCTAACATTCCTCTCACTTATAGGCCATCAAAGCCTCATCTGAACCTGGATGCACCACTTGCATAGGTTTAATACCTGTAAATAAACAGCTAATCACACAAATCACTGCAAAAATAATAGTAAACATTGTTTAATATTAATTCTGGACCCCACCTCTTGACGCATGGACAACCATGCGTCAACTCACCAAACCTGGATCCCTGTCTTAAAAACTGGCTCCACCTGCATACACAAGATCTGGAAATAAAATCAAACTTCACACGTATAAACAATTATCTCAAAAAAGTAATAAGCATTCAGCACGGGCAAGACAAGTGTCATGTGCAGGTTTTTTTCAAATCATTAAATCACTATTATTACCATAATTCGCCTCAAACATGGATCATCCCATGTGCTCAGTTAACATTAATGTAATCGGTGACTTCTCTTAAGCAAAGTCACTCCACTTACATATTATTATTATGGGCTCAAAGTGGCCAGCTAAGAGCCCACAATAAACTATTCCATAAACACGTAATCCCTTATTTGTTTTACTCATGTCACTTGTCCGTTTCAGCTGAATCTTCCACAGCATTCTCAAAGAAACTAACATTAGCAATACACATTAACTGTGGTCAGACGGAGGTCAGACACCGGTCAACAGGTTCCAGAGGTGCCATAAAAACACCATAAAGTCAACCCTAGCTGTGGAAAGAATGTCAGTCACATGTAATCCCAAAAATCCTATAGTAGGATTAACTAATCATCTTATAAACCACATAATCAAACACATTAACTGTAATGCTGTAGAAAAGAAAATACAAATGTTAGCGCTGCGTAGTGTGTACACACTTTTTCACAGTAACTTCTGTGCAACAAAAGGTAGGGAATAGCACCCTTGGTAAATGCACAGACACAGAAAGTGGCATTTCACAGGTTAAATCATCATGCACCCTCGAATGTTGCTGTCATCTTACTGCTCCTGTAACAAAAAACACATATAGATTCATCCACCCTTTTGTCCTGTCTAGGTGGAGGTTAACTTTGAGTCGTGATCAAGTCTCGTCAGCTTTTACCAGTGGTCAGTCAGTTTGTTTGTTTGTATTTCCATTCATTCACTCATTCATTCCTTGTTTCTTTGTTTGTTTCTTTGTTTGCTGATAGTGGAACCTGTAGTCGCATTTTAGTTTCCACTTCCAGCAAAATGACGTCATCTCAAAAAAGAAAAAAGAACTTTAGATAGGATTACATCGCTGAATCCAGTTTTAGGCTGGGACACTTATAATAAGTGGCCTTCTCCAAAACCCAATTTAATGTGGAGAAAACTCACTTGTCACAATTTTCTCGACGACGTGCAGCACTTTTAATTCCCGACGTGCAGATCTGCTTAAAGAAAAGAAATAGACAAACAAAATCAGTGCCTGTTTAAAAGATAAAAATGAAAAATAACAGAGATTATCAAACAAAACTCAGTGCACTGTGAAAGTATCAAAATAAAAAGGCCTTGTTAAGTCATGACACAAACTCCTCATCAACTTCACAACAGAAGAAGAATCATCAGCTAGATTCACTCCAAACCAACCATCAGCTGCACAAAACAACATAACCCTAATGTCTTATTAGCTATGAGTTTAATTACCAGGTCTGTGCTCTTCACTCATTTAAGGCCACAGATCTATTTTATTCAATTTTCCTTTTCCCTTCATCATAAAACATGTGACATGCTGTCATGCACTTCATAAAAAAGTTTGTTATGACGTATTCAAAATTGTGTATCTAGATACAGAATTCACTCGCACATCAAAGCAGGAAACTCAGTGTTTTAGAGTTTCCACTTAACACACAAACTCCAACACATCTCATTCACTCGTGCTAGAATTCAGTCACCTTTCATTAATCTAAAACCGATCAACTAATTTGCATATCAGCTATTAACCCACTAAGTTGACAGGACGACAGAAAAGCATGTTCAAAATAGTATCACAAAAGACAATTCCCCTCATACAGTAAATCACTTGCTGCATCAATCAAGCAGGAAGCTTCTCCCAATTTACCATTTTAACACTAAATTTATTGCCTGATCACTGATTTATCAAACCAGGATTTTTTTTTTTTTTTCACAAAAGTTAAATTGTTGTCCTGCAACTTGGAGAGTCAATTTTTTTTTTTTTAGGATAAATTCAGTATTTGATAACAAGTGTCTGCTAAATTGACACTATTTTAACACTGATGAAAGATAACAAGCTAATTTTCATTGCAATGGTGTTGAGCTGCATATCCAGCAGAGCATGTAATGTGCTATGAGTTTCACTGGTCTTTGCATCACACGAGGTGACTTGGACAAAATAATAAACAGACTCACACACTTAAAATGTTGTCTAATCTTCATGAGTTCTCTTGTGTTTGGAGTGTTAGTATAGTTAATGCATGTTTTGTTTTTGTGTGATTTTGTATATGTTCCTATTCTCGCAGTGTTTAAAACTCCGTCTCAATTTTCCACTTAAGCAGTCAGTTTTCTTTTCCCCAGGTTTGCTAACCCAAAGTTTGATAACCCACATTTAATAACAAAATTTGTGTTATCACCACTCTCATTCTATTGTCCTCTGATGCGGTTGCTGAAGTGCTGCTGCTGCTGCTTTCTTGGGCGATTTCTAGCAGGTCCTGCCGGTTTCTTGGCTTTTTGGCCGCGACGGGCGTCTTGGCGTTGGTCTCGGTAGCCTTGTTCATCTTGAAAGATCCGAAGGCCCCTGGTCTGTACCAGAGTGCCCTTCGCGACCAGGCTTTTGAAGGCGGTCTTGACACGGGCTTTGTTCTTGTCCACATCCAGAGCCTGCTTGAGAGCGGCCGCGGACATGCCGTTGCGCCTTGAAAGCGGCCACAGCTTTCACAATCAACTCGCCCACGCTGGGGCCGACCCTCGGCTTGGACCTCTGCACAGGGCGTGTTTATGATGGAGCTTTTCCGACCACAGCCACATGCTAGCCGCATGTGGCCTGCCGAGTCACTCAGTCCTTGTCACTACCCGATCCGTACCGGAAACCCGATCGGTACCCCGCATGCGCGAAAGGTGTCTACTTCCGGTCGAAGCATTTTACGATAGTTACAGGTCAGAGTATCTGTTAAGAGGTTAAGAATAACAAGTATCTCTTAACATGTTTCCGATAATGAAGCATTTAATATAATGTAGACAAAAATAAAAAAATTAAAAGATAGTGACAAATCGGGACTCCCGATCCTTACTGCGCATGTGCAAAGTCAGACCGTACAAATCGGGTCTACCCGATCCGTACCGCGCATGTGCAGGGGTTTTCTTCTTCTTCTGTTCGTTTAATGGCAGTGTACTCCCCAGTGTACGAGGATACCGCCACCTGCTGACTGAGCGAATAAACCCTATTGTAAACTGAATTAGCGTCATTACAAACGTGTGTTAAATTTGATTTAGTGATAATCGAGTGTGTTTATGCTTGTCTGTGTGGAGAGGATTGTTGGAAAAGTGATGATAATGTCCGCTATCACTGTCAATTGCCAGTAAACACTTCATCTGGCTGCTGAATCTTCACGTGACATATTATAAAGTCTGTATTATTAACTCTGTCATTAGGCACCATTCTTCTTATTTTACGGCGCTGTTGTTCAATCGGGGAACGCTTTCTGTTGAGGAGAAAAGCAAAAATTTGTTGCAGATACGGATTATTCATTGTTTAAATGTCCTGGTAGTCGAAAAGGAGGCAGAGCTGCTGAGAAATGCTAGGAGCTAACTGGGCGCTAACCGTATTGTCACTACCCGATCCGTACCGGAAACCCGATCGGTACCCCGCATGCGCAAATCTTACGTCACTTCCTCTCTTTGCCAACATTGCGACATTTAATATATTTGACTGATACGGTTAGCGCCCAGTTAGCTCCAAGCATTTCTCAACAGCTCTGCCTCCTTTTCGACTGCCTGGGACATTTAAACAATGGATAATCCGTATACAAAGAAATGCATGCTTTTCTCCTCAACAGAGAGCGTCCCCCGATTGAGCAACAGCGCCGTAAAATAAGAAGAATGGCGCCTAATTATAGAGTTAATAATGCAGACTTTGTAATATCTCACGTGTAGATTCATCAGCCAGATGAAGTGTTTACTGACAATTGACAGTGATAGCGCACATCATCATCACTATTCCAACAATCCTCTCCTCACAGACAAACATAAACACACTCGACTATCGCTAAATCAGATTTAACACACGTTTGTAATGATGCTAATTCAGTTTATAATAGGGTTTATTCGCTCGGTCAGCAGGTGGCGGTATCCTCGTACACTGGGGAGTAAACTGCCATTAAACGAACAGAAGAAGAAGAAAACATCTGCACATGCGCGGTACGGATCGGGTAGACCCGATTTGTACGGTCAGACTTTACACATGCGCAGTAAGGATCGGAGAGTCCTGATCCGTAACTTTCTTTTTATTTTTCGTTTTTGTCCACATTGTACTGAAATGCTTCATTATTGCAAACATTTTAAGATATACTTGTTATTCTTAACATCTTAACAGATACTCTGACCCATAACTATCGTAAAACGCTACGACCGCGCATGTGGGGTACCGATCGGGTTTCCGGTACGGATCGGGTAGTGACACGTATCATTCAAATGTATTGAATGTCGCAATGTTGGCCAAGAGAGGAAGTGACGTAAGATTTGCGCATGCGGGGTACCGATCGGGTTTCCGGTACGGATCGGGTAGTGACAGTCCTTTCTGAACATGTTGACATGCTGCCAGAATCAGAATCAGAATCAGAATCAGAATGGGGTTTATTGCCAGATGTTGAGGTTTACAACATTAGGAAATTGCTGCGGTGCTTCAGTGCAAACAATAAGAATTAAAGTGCTATGTAGAAAGAAAGATATGTGCATGAGATATACATGAGATATATACATGAGAGTAAGAATTAAGAGTGCTACGTAGAAAGATATATACATGAGTGCAGGTGGTGATCGGTGCCAAACATGAAATGATGCAGTGACACAGCGTAGGGTCATGTGTTAGTGGCGGGGACAGTCATGTGGTTATTGTTCATGTGTCCAACAGCAGAGGGGAAGAAACTGTTCTTATGGCGAGAAGTTCTGGTGCGAATGGACCAGAACCTCTCGCCATAACCTCCTGCCTGAGGGGAGCAGGTCAAACAGACTGTGTCCAGGGTGAGAAGGGTCAGCTGAGATCCGAGCTGCACGCCGCAGTGTCCTGGAGGTGTACAGGTCCTGCAGAGATGGGAGTCTGCAGCCAATCACCTTCTCAGCAGAGCGCACAACACGCTGCAGTCTCTGTTTGTCCCTGATAGTGGCTCCAGCGTACCACACAGTGATAGAGGAGGTGAGGATGGACTCAATGATTGCAGTGTAGAACTGCATCATCGTCCGTGTTGGCAGGTTGAATTTCTTCAGCTGCCTCAGGAAGTACATCCTCTGCTGGGCTTTCTTGATGACGGAGGTGATGGTGGGCTCCCACTTCAGGTCCTGGGTGATGGTGGTACCCAGGAAGCGGAATGAGTCCACAGAGGTGATGGGGGTGTCAGTCAGGATGATGGGGGGGAGTGGGGCTGTGTGCTTCCTGAAGTCCACAATGATCTCCACTGTCTTCTGGGCATTGTCGAGGAGGGAAATTATTTTACTGCTATTGTTAAATAATTGTTATTGCATTAATAATATAATTTGCAGCATGGATATTGCATTCCAAGGTTTAGACAGTGTCTCTTTCAGAAAGACTGAGTTGCAGGCTGACAGGAAGTTGTATGCAGAAGTGAAACCAGGAAGTTATTTTGAGCCGCAGGCTAAGACGAGGCTTTAACAATGTAACAGATAGCTTTAAGAAGGCCTTAAGATCAGATCATTTTATATTAAGGTTTTAGTAGAGGTTCTTGATTAAAACATTTATTTAGTAGAAGACATACACATAGTCTCAGTGAGCTTCTGGTCTGGTAAAAGGTCAGAAGTGCAACAGGTGAATTGAGAAAGAGCATGTGAGGTCAACACACACACACACACACTTTAAATTAGATTTATTTAGAGGAAGAGGTTAGTTATGTTTGGCTGTAACTACAAAATTGTCTCGGTAAAAGAGGAACCGTTTCTTGTTGTCTCGACAAGAAAGAGGAACAATTCATTTTAAGATAAGAACGGAAAGTACCAAGCCATGAAAATAGGAGATGATTTTCTGGGTGAAAAGTCATGATGATGTTGATCTGATCTATGTATAAAATGTGTCTGTGACGTATGAAGGGGCGTCAGTAAACAAACCCTGATGCTATAAAATATCTGTTCATGCTTTGATTAAGTTGAAGACTACTTCCTGTCTGCGTACAGAGTTCTCTTCCCACGCGTGTATTCATTAAAATCTTCGTTTGACTTCACCCGGCCGGATCGGTGTGGTTATTCTTCGATCACCTCTTGTACCCTTCCTCAATAATGAATCTTAACATTTGGGGGCTTCGTCCGGTTATTGAGGAAGGTGAGTTGGAGGTTTAGATGGAGAAATTTGGTGGTCTTAGGTGGTCTGACGGGCAGACATGAATTCCAGTGGTCTAAGTGAGTGGGCATAAGCCGGCTTATCCAAAAGGTAAGGCACTACCTGTTGAATTATTTCCAAAGTGTGCCAAATTGGACATGATAAAATTTAAGTCTACTCACTGAAGTTACTGGTGGATGTCTGTTTTGATTTTGATGAAAATCTCATGAGTTGAAGCAGTTAGAGTTCTGCTAAGAAGAAATGAAAGTAGTTAAGAGTCTGATAAGAAAAGTTTAAATAATGGGTTGAAGTCCCAAAGAAATTGAGTTAGAGTCTCAAGTAGTTGGTAGGGAATTGGTTATTGTGTTGGTTAGAGTCCAAATTTGGTCATAAGAGTGGACCTGAGCGGTCAAATTGGCCACTAGGTTGCACCTGCCTCAGTTATACACTTGTTTCGGGTGTTGATTGTTGTTTCAAAGTATTATAAATTATTCTAGAACGGCAGTTCGAGTCTGCTAGGAAGCGCAGTGCTCAGAGGTAACGCTTGCCAATGTCAAGGACGCTTAGACATTGTCCTCGAAGAGGGATAGTCAGTTGGTCACTGTGGAGTTTGGGGCACTCCAGAATAACTAGGAGTTAGAATCTCCTTACCGTTTGCAACGGTATCTGCGCTTTTTTGGACAGGAGAAGTTGGTCTTCGGGCGTGTAACTTTAACTTAACACTTCGAGGTAAGCCTTGGCTGTGAAATGCCAAAAATAGAGCTTCAGGCAAAGTTTGGGTTGGTTGACGCTTTTAAATTGAGTTAGGGATTTTAGAAATGAGGCCAGAAACAGTTAAAGTCTTGATACTGGTTAATTGGTGGGCGGTTATGTTAAATTTGTCTAAATTGGTTAGGCGCTAAAGCTGACAGATCTGACAGTGGCTGTAAATATAAGACGTCGTTGTAATATAGAATAAGAAAATTTGGTGTGAGAGATCTTTGTGTGTCGAGTCAGTAATGCACTGACTGCCTGCTGCTATTTTTGGAGGTGTGTGTGTGAGTGAAAATGCAAATGAGTAAGCAGTGAACTGTTTAAGCCACAGTTGGTTTTACAAATACGGCTGCAAACATTGTTGAGTGTGTGTTTAAAATGCCATTTATGTTTATTAGAGGACTATAAATAAAGTTTTGAGTTGCCGTAGTGGATGTATAGTAATTGACTGAGTTTGGATGCAGATATATAAATATATTGAGTGCACTGTGTATACTTAAGACTAACACATCACTTTCAGTAGTAACTTTTCTCCAGCATTAGTTGCTGGTGTGTTTTATTTTTTCAATTTCTTGTGTGTGCGGTGAGAATTAATGGAGGTTTCAATTTTTTGTTTGTTTGTTTTTTACTTGCTTTTTTGATTATGACAAGCATGTCTAAAATACTCTTAGGAAATTGTGTTTTGAGTTATATTCTTCAACTCTAGTCACAGTTTAAGTGTGAATGCGGTGACTAGAAGCTTTGACATGATGAATAAAGGTGTGAGAGGTATTTCTTGGGTGATGTAAAGTAGGACGTTTTAAACTTTGAAAGTGTTTTTAATTTGAGAGAGGCATGAGTGATGTTATAAGAGTTTAGTTTATTTAAAAGGTGTGTGTGAGAGGATTATGAAATCATTGTGTGAATGATGCTACATTTTAGGTCAAAAGTTAGTAGAATTACAGAGGGTTTGTAGATTGTAAATACAAAATAAGTTTGATTAGCCTGGAGAAACAGCAAAGCAGTTTGAGCTGCTCTGAGCAGCTGCGGGCGGTGTGTGTGTAACAGGAAATGGTGTGGGTGACAGGAAGTTTGCATGCTCATATAAGGTGATGTGTGAACAGGGGAAGTCTGAGAGAGAAGTGTGTGTGTAGGCAAAATGCAGAGTGTGTGCATGAAATAAGGGAGTATTGTTTTTACATCAAGGTTTAGTAGAGCTAAAGTAGAATGTCACAAACAAACAAAAGAAGGTAAAATGAAGAGAGAAAATAATGTGGTTCCCTGACCGGGAGAGAAAATAACTGACAATTACATTAATGAATAGAAAACACACATACACAAAGTGCCATATGTGAAATTATTCTAGGAAGGAGTCAGAATTGAGATAGCTTATTATAGAGATAGTTTAACATAAGATGCAATGAAGGAAGCAGCTTACATTCCTTTAATTCCCAGAGCCAGTGTGTTCCCTCCCCTGCCCACTTGGGCCCCGTATCAGGCGAGTATGGAAGGCTGGATAGCCCATGACGGGTAAGATCCCACCTCGAAACCCTGGGACAACCTAAGGCAGGCACAGTCACGAATACTCTCGGACCTGACGGGTAAGACCGCTGGGCTAGGGTGGAGGTGGAAAGTGGCAAGTGGAGCCCTACCTTCTGGCTGAGGACAAGGAATGCTGCTATTTAAGGTAGGAAATCAGAATTTGGGTTAGTAAATTTGGGGAGGAGAAAATTGACTGTTTAAAGGCAAAATTATGAAGGAGTCTGACACACTGTAAAAGCACCATATGCAAATTCACACACACAAACAGAAAATGCATTAAACTTATAAAGACAAGACAAGCTCATGGAGTTTAATGCATAGACACTGATTAAACCTAGCTAAGAACACAAACATAGGCAATGAAGAACAGCTTGCTATTTTGTATGAATGATACAAGGGTGTGAATGCTTAATAAAATACATTTGAGTTTGTAATTGAGGAATAGAATAAGCCATATGACAAAGGGAGTTATGAAAACGAAAAAGGGATTAAAGTAGTTTTAAAAAAGAGTGACTTAGGAGTGCTCTCGTACTGAGTGATCAACACTAGTGATCACTGTTGGAAGAAATAAAATGATTTAATGAGTTGGGAATGTTTAAACATATGTTTCTGTTGTTACAGCTTCTTGAGAGATGATTCAGTATGCAAATTAGCTGGAGTGTGTGGTGACGAAAGAACTTCCTGAGTGTGTGTGTGACTGTGACTTTCAGGAAGAGGAAGCATAGCAGAGACGAGAAGTGCAGATTGGGGTAGGAAATTTATAGTTTAGTGATTATATGATGTCGTAAGGGGTCTTATGCTGAATTTAAGAGTATAAGGGGGTGATTTTTGTGTGCAAATTGAGTGGTTTTAATGAGACTTTTGGTGTATTGAGGAGGTGAAATTATGTGGTGGCAAGATTTGTGTGTTTAAGGTTGTTGTGGTGATGGGTTGATTCTGTCAGGTAGGTTGTTGTTGTTTTTGTTTTAAATAGAGGGAGTTTTAGGAAACATGGACATGTCTAAAATTGGGCCCATTATTTTGTAACAGTGCACTTAAAGAAAACCTGTCAGGTGATTTTGTTTTGTTTTTATGAGCTAACAATCAGCTCTATTTTTTTTTTCATTTCTGTTTTAAGCAGGCCTGCAACAGTGAATAACGGCGCTGAAAATTCTCGGGGAGAGCAAATATAAGGGGGCTTTCCAGATTACAATTGGCTGAGGAGAGCTACCTGGGGACTATTCAGGTCGTAAGTCCCTGTAAAAAGGATTTTATGCGAGTCAATCCAGTCCAAAAGTATAAAGAAATATTTTCCTATGGAAAATAAAAAATGACGGAGCTCATTTTGCTGAGGGTGGAGTATCTGATCGTGCGGGAGGCTCCACTATCAGCAAATACATGGGGTGACTGCATGTGAGTGAATGTGTGACTGGATGGAGGTGAGGATGAATAAATGTGGATAAACAATTTGCTTTTACCAGAAAAATTTTTGTTTTGTTGACTGGGGTTAGATTATGGGATTATAGTATATTGTTGGGAGAATGCCAAATGCTAAAGGGGAAATATTTTTTGATGTAACTCAGTTATCATTGTTTGAAGAAGCACATGACTGATAACTGTTCTGTTTTAAGTTTATTTTTATGACATAGATTGGATCATGAGTGGGGAAAACTGAGCAGTTTTAAGTTTTGTATAGTATCTTGACACATGAAATGTATCAAGATAAAGGGGGGTTTAGGGTTTAATAATTTAGGATCATTTTAGGACCTTTTGGGTTTTTGATCATTTGGATATGGTAAAACTGAAACTGGTATTTTTAAGTTAAGGTTAAAGGATTAAAAGTGAACTTGTCACGGTTTGCGAGGCAAGCCGTGTGGAGTTGTAGAAAAGGACCCAAAAGGCGGCAGCTCTGGTGCAGGTGAATATTTATTTACAACGGTGGGCACAAAACAGCACTGGTGGAAAAACAAGAAACCGGAAAACTGGGTAAGCTAATAACACAAACCAGAAACGAGGATGCAGGGAGGTCCGGGGAAATACACAAGAGACGCAGGGAGACCGAGGGGAAACAATATAGACGAACCAGGAACTACAATATCAGAAGACACAACTTAAATACACCCAGAGCACGGGGAGAACACAGACATAACAGGCTGGGGGAAACATGGAATAAACACAAAGAGAGACGAGAGCTCATAAATACACAGAGGGGCACAAGGGGGTAAGAGTCACAAAGGAAAAACACTTAGGGAACACCACAACAGGACACCTCAGAAAACCTGGCCTAAATAAGGAGCGAAAATACAAGGAACCAAGAATACTGGGCCAACATGGCCCAGGACCATGAATCCTGTTTAGAAGATACAATGCCGGTTTTTCAAAGCTGTGAATAATTCTTAGAGGGAAAATTAGTGAGGGTTGAAGGGGTAGAACAGCTTTGATTTCTTTTTGATTTCTAGAAGTAGTGGTTATAATGTAGGCTTACACATACAGATATTATATAGGAGGTATTTTTAGGATAAAAGGGGGAGCTTATAAATAGAAATGATTTTTATACATATTGCATTTTGTGCTTTTAAAGGAGTTGTGGCTCAAATTTGTCTCTGGAGGGTCACGAGCCTTTGGCTAGCGCTATGATTAGCCAATCTACTGTGAGGATAATATGAGTTCATGAAGGATTGCACACGCTTACAGACACAGAGTTAAGAAACACACATGACAGTATTGATTCCAGGCAAAAGGCCTTAAATTCATTTAGCTTTTAACTGAACTTAAAGAAGGACCAAAGAGGAAGGAAAGCATATGTTTTGGTTAAGTCTGATACATTAGAATTAGAAGGTATTGTTACATTAAAAGGAGCAAAATGAAATAAAAAGGCTATACCGAAACAGGTGATAACATAGGAAATGTGAGGTTTTAAAATGAAGTTAGTGTTAACACATAGGAGTTGTTTCAAGGCAGCATTTAGTTATGATGAAATGTATACAGGAGTAATTGCTTATATGCTTGAACTTAATTGATTAAAGTGGTTGTTTTCTTTTGGAGTAGATTAACTTGCAGCAGCGACAACTTGTGCACAGGATGTTGATGATCAGATAAGGGAAAATAGAGCGAGCAACTGGACGTGAAAGCAGGGCTCAAAGAGTTTAAAGTGATGAGTAACGTTGAAGAGTATACATAAATATAAGTCAATAAGTTAAGAAGATAATTAGGATCATGCTTTTGATTAAAGAGTCCCAGATAGGATAAGTTAGGGAGATGCAAGAAAAGGTGTTTTGTTTCCTTTGCAGAAGACCGATCTCGGCGACCACAGGAGGGGCGAGGATCCTGGAGATCTCGAGGTTCGAGACCACCAGAGAAGGGTCTGCTGAGGACACAATGTATTGTGACCTCTGGTTTTCCAGAGGTCAAAAGGGGGAGTGTCGAGGAGGGAAATTATTTTACTGCTATTGTTAAATAATTGTTATTGCATTAATAATATAATTTGCAGCATGGATATTGCATTCCAAGGTTTAGACAGTGTCTCTTTCAGAAAGACTGAGTTGCAGGCTGACAGGAAGTTGTATGCAGAAGTGAAACCAGGAAGTTATTTTGAGCCGCAGGCTAAGACGAGGCTTTAACAATGTAACAGATAGCTTTAAGAAGGCCTTAAGATCAGATCATTTTATATTAAGGTTTTAGTAGAGGTTCTTGATTAAAACATTTATTTAGTAGAAGACATACACATAGTCTCAGTGAGCTTCTGGTCTGGTAAAAGGTCAGAAGTGCAACAGGTGAATTGAGAAAGAGCATGTGAGGTCAACACACACACACACACACTTTAAATTAGATTTATTTAGAGGAAGAGGTTAGTTATGTTTGGCTGTAACTACAAAATTGTCTCGGTAAAAGAGGAACCGTTTCTTGTTGTCTCGACAAGAAAGAGGAACAATTCATTTTAAGATAAGAACGGAAAGTACCAAGCCATGAAAATAGGAGATGATTTTCTGGGTGAAAAGTCATGATGATGTTGATCTGATCTATGTATAAAATGTGTCTGTGACGTATGAAGGGGCGTCAGTAAACAAACCCTGATGCTATAAAATATCTGTTCATGCTTTGATTAAGTTGAAGACTACTTCCTGTCTGCGTACAGAGTTCTCTTCCCACGCGTGTATTCATTAAAATCTTCGTTTGACTTCACCCGGCCGGATCGGTGTGGTTATTCTTCGATCACCTCTTGTACCCTTCCTCAATAATGAATCTTAACAGCATTCAGCACCAGGTTGTTGTGGCTGCACCAGGTCACCAGACGTCCAACCTCCCTCCTGTAGGCAGACTCATCCCCGTCCGAGATGAGCCCAATAACGGTGGTGTCATCTGCGAACTTGATTAGCTTGACAGACTGGTGGGTGGAGGTGCAGCAGTTGGTGTACAGGGAGAAGAGCAGAGGAGAAAGAACACAGCCCTGAGGGGAGCCGGTGCTGATGGTCCGGGAGTCCGAGACATTCTTTCCCAGCCTCACATGCTGCTTCCTGTCCGTCAGGAAGTCAGTGATCCACCGGCAGATGGGATGAGGCACATTCATCTGGGAAAGCTTGCCTCGGAGATGGTCTGGAAGGATGGTGTTGAAGGCAGAGCTGAAGTCCACAAACAGGATCCTGGCGTAGGTTCCTGGGGAGTCCAGATGCTGCAGGATGAAGTGTAGGGCCATGTTGATGGCGTCGTCTACAGACCTGTTGGCTCTATATGCAAACTGCAGGGGGTCCAGGAGGGGGGCCGTGAGGGTCTTGAGATGGTAGAGAACTAGGCGCTCAAATGACTTCATGACCACAGATGTCAGAGCCACGGGTCTGTAGTCATTTAGTCCAGTGATCCTAGGTTTCTTGGGGACAGGGATTATGGTAGAGGACTTGAAGCAGGCAGGCACATGACATGCCTGCAGTGAGGAGTTGAAAATGCCAGAAAACACTGGGGCCAGCTCGTTTGCACAGTGTCTGAGGGTGGCAGGAGACACACCGTCTGGGCCGGGAGCTTTTCGAGCATTCAGACTCTTAAACTGCTTCCTCACATCTGCTTCATGAATATGAAGAGTTGTGGTGGGAGGAGGTGGTGTGAAATCCTCTTTTGTGTGGGGTGAGGAGGGGGGTGTTGTAGGTGAACGGTTTGAAGGTGGTGATGGCTCTATGGAGGGGGGAGAGGTGGGGGAATGAGTGTCCAAAGTGTCTCTATTGTTGGGGCCGTTGGAGGTGTGAAGGCTGCCTGATGGCTCGTCAAAACGACAGTAGAAGTCGTTGAGGGTGTTGGCCAAGAGCAAGTCGTCAGTGGAGTGGGGGGTTTTAGGCTTGTAGTTGGTGATATTCCTAAAACCTTTCCACACAGAGGCCGAGTCATTCTCTGAGATCTGCTGCTGCATCATCTCAGAGTGCTGATGTTTAGCAACGTCCACTTCTTCAACCTGTACTTGGCCTCTCTGTAGCAGTCCCTGTCTCCGCTTCTGAACGCCTTTCTCTTTTCCAGCCACAGCTTTTTGAGTTTAGGAGTAAACCAGGGTTTGTCATTGTTATAACTCACCCTGGTGCGTGATGGCACAATGCTGTCCTCACAGAAGTGGATATAGGAGGTGACAGTGTCCGTAAACTCGTCCAAGCTGTTAGAAGCATCCTTCATTGTGTCCCAGTCTGTGGTCTCCAAACATGTGCGAAGCTCCTCCACAGCCTCGTTGCTCCACAGTTTTTTAGTCCTCACGACAGGTTTGGAGAGCTTCAGCCTCTGTCTGTACGCGGGGATCAGGTGGATCATAACGTGATCAGAAAGTCCGAGTGAAGCGCGGGGCACCACGCGATAGGCCCCGCTGATCATGCTGTAGCAGTGGTCCAATGTCCTCTCCTCTCTGGTTGGGCATTTAATATACTGCTTGTATTTCGGAAGCTCATGGCTCATGGCTGCTGCCGCCGAACCTGGCCTCAGATCCAGCAAGCTCAGCGCGCTGATCTCCAAAAGGTCCCGAAAGCCAGAAAGACGTCAAATAAATGTCTCGTTCTAAGAGCTCGGACAAAAACTGCTCTTCACGCCGCCATCTTGCTCGGCCCTCCGTGGAATTCATCCAATCAGATAGAAAGATGGGTTTTGCTTTTCTTCTTCTCTGGTGCTTTTTTAAGGTCGCTGCTGCTCCGATACTGCCGCTGCTGATCAGTTTTTTTTTTTCAGGTAAAAGTGAGAGTTTTGAGACAGATCGTGCTATAAATAAGTCAGCCAGAAACTTGGCTTGAACGTTTCCAATTATTAAACTATTGTTTAACAACTATTATTTAAATTTTCGTCCGACCGCTGCATGTGGAAAATTGATTCGGATCTGCTTTTCACCTGAAAGTGACAAACTAAAGACATGTTCATTATTATCATCACTGCTTAATCAACACACATCTCTCTCTCTGTTTGTATTTTTTTTTTTTTTAAATAGCTGGTGATCTGCAGTATCACAGCTCTCACAATCAAAACAATTATTTTTTACACAGCGCACAAAAACACCGTGACGTCAGACACACTCACACTCACTCCTTCCTCTATGTAGAGTTTACACACTTGAAAGATGGCACATCTAAGGTTAATTTAATTATTTGCTAGCTTTCTCTGAGTGAGCAACTTCTCACTTAACGAGCAACTTCTCGCAAAACAACAGGCAACTTCCTGTGTCTTTCTGCTTTTAATTTACTTTATTCGGGGACTAAGGAAGTCGTTAGTGTATCTCTCTGGATCACTAAGTGAAACTTCGTCAGCATATCCCGTTTGGGCCACTAAAGAAACTTCGTCGGCGATCACTGAGAAAGGTTTAATACAGTCTCATATAAATAAATATAAAAGACATATATTTACCTTTGTCAGCAATCCCACTTCTGACACCAAATTGAAGGAAATCTCTGTCATAGATCGAGTTTCCTCCTAAGGCGTGGGCACCAATAAGCAGAGTTCATCCTTTAATATATAACAAAATTAAAATATTCTTATGCATGATCAACGGGCAATCACGGTACCGGCCGAAGTACCGGGAGCAGTTCAGAAGAACAAGAAGACACGGAGACCGTTCTAGGTGTCATTCCAAACTGACTCAGAGGTTTATTTATCAGACAACAGTTTATATAGAGGAAAAAGGTTCGTGTGTCAGTTTTCCCAGTTCAAACCGGTACAGACCAAATAAGGAAACGTCTTCCTGCCTTGTGAGCAAAGTGTCACGGTTCTGGGTCCCTTGGACCCAGTATTTTTGAGTTTATTGTATTTTGGTTTTAGTTTACTTCTGGGATTGTTTTCTTGTTGTTTATGATGATGATTATGATGTTTATTATTTGAGTTTCATGTTTCTGTTTATGTTTAGGATGCGCTCTTCAGTTGTGTAGGCTTAGTATTTGTCCAGTTCCGTGTGTCATTTTCTGTCTGTCTCTCTATGTCGAGTCTGCGCCTTTGTGTGATGGTTTCTTGTTCCTGTTTTATTGTGAAGGTCTGCGTCTCATGTGAGTGTGTTCAGTTTTACCTTTGTCTCGTCTTGTTGATCACTCCCAGCTGCGTCCACCACCTGTGTGTTATTCCCCTGTGATTCTCGGTGTATTTAAGTCATGTCTTCCGTCATTGTAGTTGCTGGTCCGTCTGTGTATTCCACCCTGCGTCATCCGTGTGTTTCCCTGCTGTCATCCGCCTAGTGTTTCCGCTCGTTCTCGTTCAGGTTTGTGTCTCGTAGTTTTAGTTGTTTCCCAGTATAGTTTAGTTTTCCTTGTTGCCGTTTGCCTTTCTTTTTGTGTTTAATAAACCACCTTCACACCCTCACGACTGCCTGCACTTGGATCCTTCATTTCCTCCTCCACACGGCTCACCTCACTCGCCGTGACAGTACGGACCAGCCAGAAATGGATCCAGCGACATTCACCCCACCCACGGAGCTTCGGGACCGCATAACGAACTCCGCTTCAAAATTAATCAACCTGTGGCTAGAGCATGAGGGAGAAGCATTTCTCTACCTTCTGGAAGCCAGGCTACAACAGCTTCTTTCCGATTATCCCTGGCTATTGGACTCACTGCACCCTCTGGTACAAAACTTCATTCTCCACGAACTTCACCTCCACCCTCCAGCCGCTACCGCTTCCCAACCCGGCCCGCCGGAGGTTTTTCCCGGCCCGCCGGAGGTTTTGCCCGGCCCGCCGGAGGTTTTGCCCGGCCCGCCGGAGCAGTCGGCAGGGAGGAAGCGGCGTTTGCGTCACCGGCGTGGCGCCCCGCAGCCAGACTTCAGGACGTCTAAACGGTCGGCTGTGGTTACCGATGGGCCTGCAGTGCAGCTATCAGTTCGATTAGCAGCCGCGCTGCCTTCAGTTCAGTCAGCAGCCGCGCTGCCTTCAGTTCAGTCAGCAGCCGCGCTGCCTTCAGTTCAGTCAGCAGCCGCGCTGCCTTCAGTTCAGTCAGCAGCCGCGCTGCCTTCAGTTCAGTCAGCAGCCGCGCTGCCTTCAGTTCAGTCAGCCACTCCACCACTCATTACACCTCCACCTCAACCGTCTCCACTACTGGCAGGTCAGTCTGTAACCGCTTCGCTGCCTATTGCTCTGTTGTCACCGGTTCAGCTGTCTGCCCACTCATTTACCCAGCCATCATCCTCACAGCCCCATTACAAGCAGGGAACACACTTCACACAAACTGTAGCTGGTTCATTTAAGCTGGCCGTCTCAGAGACAGTTGCTCCCTCTAGGGCCTCCCCAGAGGCTGGGTGCCAATCACCAGCCGACTCTGGACCCCTAGAGGTCGAGATGCCAGCGCCAGCAGCTTCGTTAGAGGACTTTACTGAGCAATCTCGGCCATCATCCGCTGCTGAGAGCTCCAGTGAGTCCGCCCCTCTGCCCCTGTCCTCTGCTGGAGGACCAGAGGGACCCATTCAGCCGTCGATCTCAGCTGGAGGGCCCGAGGAGCCCGTCCAGCCTCATGCCTCGTCTGCTGGGGGTTCCGGAGAACCCAGCCAGCCTCAAGTCTCGTCTGCTGGGGGTTCCGGAGAACCCAGCCAGCCTCAAGCCACGTCTGTTGGGGGTTCCGGAGAACCCAGCCAGCCTCAAGCCACGTCTGCTGGGGGTTCCGGAGAACCCAGCCAGCCTCAAGCCTCGTCTGCTGGGGGTTCCGGAGAACCCAGCCAGCCTCAAGTCTCGTCTGCTGGGGGTTCCGGAGAACCCAGCCAGCCTCAAGTCTCGTCTGCTGGGGGTTCCGGAGAACCCAGCCAGCCTCAAGTCTCGTCTGCTGGGGGGCCAGAGGAGCCCGTCCAGCCTCAAGCCACGTCTGCTGGCGGGCCAGAGGAGCCCGTCCAGCCTCAAGCCACGTCTGCTGGCGGGCCAGAGGAGCCCGTCCAGCCTCAAGCCACGTCTGCTGGAGGGCCCGAGGAGCCCGTCCAGCCTCAAGCCACGTCTGCTGGCGGGCCAGGGGAGCCCGTCCAGCCTCAAGCCACGTCTGCTGGCGGGCCAGGGGAGCCCGTCCAGCCTCAAGCCACGTCTGCTGGCGGGCCAAGGGAGCCCGTCCAGCCTCAAGCCACGTCTGCTGGAGGGCCCGAGGAGCCCGTCCAGCACCACGCCTCGTCAGCTGAGGGTCCTGGAGGACCCAGCCAGCATGCCCTCACGTCTGCTGGCGGTCCGGGGAGGTTTGCTCAGCTACCATCTGCTGAATCACCCCCTGTGACTCCTACATCATCACCATCCACATCACCGCCTGCAGCCTCCACGCTACTGCCTACAGCATTCACATCATCATCAACATCCACTTCACCGCCTGCCGTCCCGCTGCCGTCAGGTTCCGCAGCCGTCCCGCTGCCGTCAGGTTCCGCAGCCGTCCCGCTGCCGTCAGGTTCCGCAGCCGTCCCGCTGCCATCATCCACGCCTGATCCGGCCTCAGCTCCGCCCACGCCGTCGTCTGGCCCAGCCTTCGCTTCAGCCTCAGCTCCGCCTGGTCCAGCCTCCGCTTCTTCATCCACGCCTGGTCCAGCCTCCGCGCCTTCATCCTCGCCTGGTCCGGCTTCATCAGGGTCTTCGTCCTCGCCTGGTCCGGCTTCATCAGGGTCGTCGTCCTCGCCTGGTCCGGCCTCGTCCGTGTCTTCGTCCTCGTCTGGTCCAGCCTCCGCTTCAGCCTCGTCTGGTCCAGCCTCCGCTTCAGCTTCAGCTCCGCCCACGCCATCGCCTGGTCCAGCATCGTCTTCGTCTGGTCCAACCTCCGCCTCAGCTTTGGCCTCGTCTGGTTCAGCCTCTGTCTCGTCAGGTCCAGCTTCATCAGGGTCTTCATCCTCGCCTGGTCCAGCGTCATCAGGGTCTTCATCCTCGCCTGGTCCAGCGTCATCAGAGTCTTCAGCATCGCCTGGTCCAGCCTCCGTGTCTTCAGCATCGCCTGGTCCAGCCTCCGTGTCTTCATCCTCGCCTGGTCCAGCGTCATCAGAGTCTTCAGCATCGCCTGGTCCAGCCTCCGTGTCTTCAGCATCGCCTGGTCCAGCCTCCGTGTCTTCAGCATCGCCTGGTCCAGCCTCCGTGTCTTCAGCATCGCCTGGTCCAGCCTCCGTGTCTTCGTCCTCGTCTGGTCCAGCCACTGCTTCGTCCTCGTCTGGTCCTGCCTCTGCTTCGTCCTCGTCTGGTCCTGCCTCGTCTGGTCCTGCCTCGTCTGGTCTTGCCGTTGCCACGCCGCCGTCGGTGCCAGCTCGACCCGTTATGCTTCGCCTCTGCCGGCCGTTTTCCGGGCCTCTAAGATGGCGCCATGGCCTTCGGGGACGGCCTCCGGAAGGTGTTCGTCGCCGCCGCTGGCATCGCGGCCGTCCTCCGGACCTACTCGGTGGCCGCCACTGCCTTCCACGTGGTCGGCCTCCGGAGCTGTTTGCCCGCCGTTGCCGTGTGCACGGTCGGCCTCCTGAACTGTTTGCCCGTCGCCGCCGTTGCCGTGTGCACGGTCGGCCTCCGGAACTGTTTGCCCGTCACCGCCGTTGCCGTGTGCACGGTCGGCCTCTGGAACTGTTTGCCCGTCGCCGCCGTTGCCGTGTGCATGGTTGGCCTCCTGACTGTGTTGTGGACTGGGGAACGGTCGTGTTTTGGTTCTGGACTCTGTGCTCCTTGTTTTTTTTTGTTTCGGACCCTCCTTCCTGGACCCCCTCCGCCCGCCCTGGCTTGGTGCTTTGTGCTTTTTCGTTTGGGGCTGTCGGGAGCCAGCCCTTTGAGGGGGGGTACTGTCACGGTTCTGGGTCCCTTGGACCCAGTATTTTTGAGTTTATTGTATTTTGGTTTTAGTTTACTTCTGGGATTGTTTTCTTGTTGTTTATGATGATGATTATGATGTTTATTATTTGAGTTTCATGTTTCTGTTTATGTTTAGGATGCGCTCTTCAGTTGTGTAGGCTTAGTATTTGTCCAGTTCCGTGTGTCATTTTCTGTCTGTCTCTCTATGTCGAGTCTGCGCCTTTGTGTGATGGTTTCTTGTTCCTGTTTTATTGTGAAGGTCTGCGTCTCATGTGAGTGTGTTCAGTTTTACCTTTGTCTCGTCTTGTTGATCACTCCCAGCTGCGTCCACCACCTGTGTGTTATTCCCCTGTGATTCTCGGTGTATTTAAGTCATGTCTTCCGTCACTGTAGTTGCTGGTCCGTCTGTGTATTCCACCCTGCGTCATCCGTGTGTTTCCCTGCTGTCATCCGCCTAGTGTTTCCGCTCGTTCTCGTTCAGGTTTGTGTCTCGTAGTTTTAGTTGTTTCCCAGTATAGTTTAGTTTTCCTTGTTGCCGTTTGCCTTTCTTTTTGTGTTTAATAAACCACCTTCACACCCTCACGACTGCCTGCACTTGGATCCTTCATTTCCTCCTCCACACGGCTCACCTCACTCGCCGTGACACAAAGAAGTATCCTTTGTGTAGTTTATCTCTTCAGCTACAATTTATGGTCATCCCAGCAAAATACACTCCTAGACATAGAATACAGAGTTCTTTCATTAGTGAATTCTGAAACAAACCACCTGGCCTTTAACAAGCTCTTTTCTAAAAGATAAGGAAGGGAGGATGGGAGTAAGGAAGTGGTCTCGTCTCTGTGGTATTTTCGACCTTGGGGTACCAGCCTGTGAGTCTTACACATTAATTCTTGGGTCAGAGAGAAAGAGAAAAACAACTAGTAAATGGGCCTTATTGAGTAACAGTTTTCCTGTATAACAAAACAATATCCTGTAAATGCTAACCGTAGTGCTAAAATTCCCAACACTGGTCGTTCAGCTTTATTGACCAAAGATAAGCTCACATGTCACCTCATGACACAGACACTTATTTCCACAGCATGCACGAGGACTGACAATAAGTGTCTATAAAGCCACTTCTATCTGCCACACCTGTGCTTCTGTCATGGTTGCTCTCCTCTCACTCTGTCATTTATCCACAGTCTGCCTCCCTCTGCTCCGTCAGCTGACGTCCTCTCTACACCACCTGCTGTGTTTTATCCTGCAAAAACACATTTAAGAAGCGTTGCACCGAGTAACGGGAGGAACTGCTATAAATCCATTTAAAGGAGGTGGTGCTGAGTGCTGTGACTGGGGTCCCACCACTGACATCACGGGTGGAGGACATGTTGGAAAACTGCTACAAAGTGCTGTGCAGCCAGCAGCGCTTACAGTCTGTCCTGTGTGTCATACAGGCTCTCACACTTAGTGTTTCTGTGACACATTGAAGAGAAGTTTGTGTTGTTCACAGTTGTACTGAGTGACAGCTGACATGACCTAACAGGAATAATGTGTCTGTGCTGAATGAGAAGTAACACACAATGAAGTCTTGATGCATCTCAATCATCCAGGAAAGTGAGTCTGTTGCTTCTGTTCATCTGGACGCAGCGTTTTGTGGGAGAAACGTGTCGTCATCATCAGGTGACGTCTTCAGTCTCAGCTGCAGGTTTCAGTCTTACAAACAGGACATTTGCATAAAGACTGAAACCTGCAGCTGCAGGAACGATGGGCTGGGAGCTCCGTTCCTTCATCTTAATTATGCAGATTCTCAGGACCATTGATCAACAACCACTGATCCATGTCCATGAGTCCCATTCACAGAGATGTGGGAATGGCTGCAGTCACAGCATGTAAGATGGAAATAAATGAGAAGGATTTAGCTGAAGTGGATTTGATTTATGTTAGTTCTTTTTTAACTTGTAGTTCTACATTGGAAGATTATTGTGATATTGAAATATAAAAATACATTTATATTCTATTATTTTCTCAAAATAAGCGTCACACTGGTGGAAGCCGGTGTAGCCGCCGAAACGCCTGCATTTATGGAGACTTTCAGCCCCAGGTAGGCCAGTTATGGATCTTCGGATCCACATTATGTCAGCAGCTCCACCGTGAACTGTGTTCAAACAAACACGCTCACGCCTCACAGACGACAGCTTACAGTCCTGTAGAGATAAAGTGACTTCGTACAGCCCCGACCTGCAGACGCTGTGCGCAGAGGTTCAGGAGCAGAAGTCCCGTTGTAAACATATCACGGCAGACCCGACGATGTTTGCATGAACGCGCTTTTCAGCATCTCTTTATTGACCACTTTACAGAGAGCACAGACGTTAAGGCGTGATTGCGGGTGCCGCTCAGGTGCGTCCGCCTCCCCTACAGCGGCGCTGCAGACCACGCCCACCACACGCAGTAACCAGGTAAAATACATACTTGGGCAGAATTTTGCAAATATCTATTTTTCATTTTGTAGCAGCATAGAGCTTTTTTCCAATTATTTTTTAAAAGTCAGGTCAAGGCTCCAAAAGCCCAAAGGCGATATAACAGTTTGTGTTTGCTACATGGATCATTGTAGTTCAGCTTTCCTTTGTTATGTTTCTTTAAGAGCTCAAAATGTGTTCATTACATAAATCAAATGTAATTTCCTCTGTAGCACTTCATGGATTTCATAAGCAACACACTGTAGTTGTTCACACAAAGCATAAAGGTAAAAACAATATACACAGTGTTATCTTCATTTTAGATGTCACAAAGTATTTGCGGCTCCCAGTGTTTTCCCGAACCCTGACCCTTTGCGTGGAAACCGGGTCCAAAAGGCTCTTTGGGTGTTAAAGGTTGCTGACCCCTGCACTAGGCCCAACTGACACATATATTTGATTCCAAATACAAAAAATAATGTGTAACCTGCTGGAAGAATGTAGGAGGTTGAGACAGGATCTCAACACTTGGTGTCTGCAACAAAAGACAACAATATGTGGGCCGATCGTGGCTCAAGAGTTGGCAGCTCGTCTTGTAATCGGAAGGTTGCCGGTTCGAGCCCCGGCTCGGACAGTCTCGGTCGTTGTGTCCTTGGGCAAAAAAGCACTTTGGGGTCCTTAGGGACGAGTAAAGCGCTCTACAAATACAGGCCATGTAATGGCAGAAACATTCTCTAGTGTAAATCCTGACTAGTTCATTAACTACAGATCAGTTTCAGTGAACATTATTCACAGAGGGATCTGAGTTCCTTATACCAGACTCTACAGAAACTGTAACACTGTGCAGCTCTGCGACTCAACAATATGACAACAATGTAACACACACTAGAATCATCAAATAAAGCCCCACTAACCACTAGAACTAGAACTAACTAACTAGCACTGGACACTTGCATATTAGAGATTTCTACCACCATAGGAGGCGAGATATCATCCTTGAACCAGAGCATCCAGCCCTCAATTTCGGACATAAAAAGCGACGTGGCCAGGCATGATAACACTTTGACTGAACTGCAGGACTGTGCCTCGAACCACTCTGACACCATCGCCACTCTCCAGGCCACTGTGGAGCGTTTGACTGCGGAGGTAAAGAAGTTAGATGAGAGATGTGGAGCTCTTGAGGCGCTCCAGGAGGAATCATTTAAGAACTGCAGGAGAAGGCACAGAGGGACCCAAGATGACTGAGCTGGTTCACACCTGTTGGCGGAGGCGCTATCTCTCGAGGAGAAGCCTCATCGATCGAGCACATAGAGCGAATCGCCAGCGTCCCAAACAAAGTCATCTTCCTCGGCCCATCATCTTGAGATTGCACTACTACCACATTGGTGAGGAGATTCTGCTGAAAGCTGCAGAGAACAAGAACTTGATGTATAAGGGTTTTTAAAATAAACATCCTCCCAGATTTCCCTCCCTCTGTTGGAAACGCAGAGCCGCATTTGCAAATATGAGAGGAAGACTACGTGGGATGACCGGCGTCAGGTACAGACTGCTATACCCTGCAAAGCTGTTAGTGACCCATGGTGATGTGAGGAAAAGCTTTAGCGATCCCAAAGAGACCGTAGACTACGCGGAGAAGCACCTCTCCCACCCACCTTCAAATGTATTAAAAGCAAGGATATATCTATATGTCTAACGCTGACACAGCACTGTGTTTCTTCTTTTCCCTTTATGTTCCATGTAAAGGTGAATATGGAGCGTTTATGGAGCTCGTTTATTGACCAGCTGTCAGTTAGAAGGTAAGAGTTACTAGGTTAACAGAGGTTAGCAGTAACAGTACGGGGAAGTATATTGTGTTGTTCTTTTGTTGTTTTTTATTTTATCCTACTTTACTTTGTTATTTTGATTTTACCTGTTGTGAGTGCTTCCCGTAATTCTCCTTTTTCTTGCGCCGCTGCGGCCAGAGTTCACAACATTACATATTTTTGTATCTATAAACAGGAAGCTGACACTCTCCAGACTTTATCAAAGGTGTGAGCGTCACAGCAGAGGCCTTTGTGTCAACGTAGCTGAAGACAAAACACAGAAACACATGAAGGAGATTTTCCTGGCCTGGATTTTATACAAATATTCTGCAGTACATCAAAAATGAAAGAAAACCATTAGTCAACATATGAACATCACCTCTGAAGTTACAGAGCTTTGATTGGAGACACAGCTGAGCGTTTTGCATTTTGCATAATTAATTACATAATTAATGATGTAACCATAATTAAATGGTTACATCATCTTTAAAGTCCCCAGAGATCAGGAAAAGGGCCTGAGGGTGCTGTGTTTGGAGTCTGCTGGTTACAGTGTGCAGGACCTCACAGGCTGCTGCAGCGTTAGCAGAGGGCGGGACATACACAGCTATCATAATCACGTGTGTAAACTCTCGTGGTAGATAGTACGGTCTCATGCTAACCGCTAGCAGCTCAATGTCCTTACAGCATAGCGTCTCTTTGATAGAGAAATGCCCAGAGTTACACCATCTATCGTTCACAAACACAGCCAGACCCCCTCCTCCCTTCTTACCACTCTCCGCTGTTCTGTCATAAGAGGCTCAGCAGCTAAAGCAGCACACCTGGGTCTCCCAGCCTATTAAAAGCAGCCCTTTGCTTCACCTGCTTCACTAAACATTATTATTTTAAGCAGAGTGGTGTGATTTATGTAGGCATTGCTGTGTGACAGGATGACTTTTCTTGCACACCCACCAAATGAGGGCGCACATGCTTCCACGCCCACTGGTGACTGCACACATCCTTTCAAGGAAGCATTTCATTCATCCCTAACAAATGGAACAAAACACTGTGCAGCGTGTTCAGGTTTGAACGTGGCCCTGGCCTCTCTCTGCATCCACCTGGCACATGCAACACACATCCACTCCCTGCTGAACTGCTTGTATTTGATGTGTTGAAGTTTTGGTAAAGTTTGAATAAATTCCACTTTATTTATAGGAACATTTCATCTGTGGACTCCTGCTTCCCCTCTCCTTGAGCCAGTTTGTGACGGGAACATGACATAAGAAAAGTAATTTATCCCTTTTTGATTCTGTGTATCTGGCGCTCATCCAGTGAGTTCACACTTGGCAGAAACAGACTGAATTTGTCTGGAGAACTTTGGCTTCAGCCAAGTTAGATAAACACACTGTGTCTCTGTCAAAACAGCAGTGTAGTTGTGGCACCCCTGTGAGGGAATGACCACATGAATATTATTTTGTGTAAAACACTCATGTAACGGGACATTTTTCATTGCTATATGTATTTATTTTCAGTTTCTTTAAGAGGATAGAAAATCCATGTAACAGGGATTCATTTTATGTTAGAAAGCAGTGAGGGCGGAACTTTGGTGCTTGCTCCGGGGTTTCGGGGAGCAGTAAGTGGAGCCCACCTTCCGCTGCTTCCTCAGACACGTTCTGGAGGAAAGCAGAGACGCATCGTGTCTTCCTTACTCTGCTCTTCACCTGCTTTTACAGGTCGGTACATGGTGCTCGCACCGAAAATGTTGTTTATTGTCACCATGGTTACCCAGGTTAATGTGAATGGGAGAGTTAAGGCGGTCCGCCAAAGTTATTTATATGTAAACACGGGAGAAAACCAGAGGAGTGTCCCGCGCGACCGCACCGCGAGCCCGCTCGTTAGGTGGAGCGCTCGTGAAGCAGAGTCAGTGCGCTCCTATGCTCTGTGCAAACGTGTTGTAATGCTCCAATCAAATCAGTTCTGTGAGATGTGAATGTTAATAGTTCTGTTAAAGTGACTGAGTAGATTAGCTAGTGTAACACAAGCACTCTGAGCAACTCTGTGTAGCTAACAGAGGCATTCATGGGTTGATTAAACAAGCTGTGTTTCATGATGCACTAACGGTGTGTTCACACCGAACGCGATAGAGGCAGGCGGAGCGTCAGGCTTACATGTAAAGTCAATGGAAAGGCGCGCTGACCCGCGATTGCGGCTCCCGCGAAAATTCGGAAGCAGATTTGCGTCGCCAAAACGCCAGAAACGCGCGTGAGTGTAGCGCGTTTCAGGCGTTTGACTCGCGAAAAAAACCACGCGCGTGAGTTTATGTGTTGCATTTTGTGCATACACGCGTTTCGCGTCCCCCGCTCGAGTTGGAAAAATCTCAACTCCAGCGTAAAATCGCGCCGCGACAACCAATCAGGAGCCTGGTGACGTGGCTGTTACCTAGGTCAAAGGGGCAGATCCAGCCAAAGCCCTTTATTCTTCAATAGAAGGAAGGCTAATCAATGCCATAGCAAACAACCCGGAGCCGTACGACACCAGCTGCTTTCTGGACCGAGACAGGAATATAAAGGACCGAGCTTGGAGGAAGATATGTGAAGAGATCGGGCAACCTGGTAAGTTCATTCATTTCTCTTAAGTTTTCTCTCAAGTTTTCACTGACCCGGGGAAGCCGCACAAAAGCTAGCAAGCCACCGCTATTTTCCCACTGACGTACAAATACCATTCTGCTTTTAGGCATGTTGTCATTTAGGAATATATTTTATTGTTTATTAATAAACAGCACACAGTGGTCCCGCTGTTCATCCGTCACTGCCTCTTTTTTATTTTATTTTTTCTGCACAGTACAGCATTGCATTCTGCAGCCTGATTGACAAATCTCCTCCGTGTCGTGTCTCCTGCGCTTGCCAAATTTATCATGTTTGGTTTTGATAACCATCACGTCCAATAAAGAAAACAGCACAAAAACACCCATAACTATGAGCCTCATTCGGAAATAGACACCTGCACCGCGAGGGGAAAAGGCGCACGAAAGTGGCGGGCAGATGAAGACAAACCGCGGCATAATAATACTTTTACGTTTTGCAATCTACAAAGGTTTGCACTTTGAGAATCAATTGTGAGAACTGTGACCAATGTTCATGTGTGTGTGTGTGTGGAAAAAAAGTGTATAAAGTGCGTGGCCAGGGGCTAGTTATTCTGAGAACCCCTGATTATATCCTGTCTTTGTTTTTTTTTCAATGTTGAAATTAAAATCTAGTAGCAGCCTTCTCATTTCTTTGTGTTTTGTGCTGTTTTACAGGCCCACAGGGGAGGACGGCTCCGAGGCACCGATTATTTTTGTGATTAGTCGACTAATCAGATCATCATCCATTGGACGTAAAACTACAGCTTATTGCACCAGCAGCATCTGCTCTTATATAACTATCATTAGCTTACAGCTTTAAGTGTTTCAGGTCTGTGCAAACTAAAAATAAAGACAAGATGATCGTTTATTAAATTTTAATGAAATTTGCAGATTGTTTCGGTGAAGTTTAATAAACTCCTTGCTATCTAAAATATAACAGGACACCGGAGTAAATTCTGGAGCATCTCACACTTCTGATAATCAGCTGTCTGCTTGACATTTATTCAGCTGTGTAAAAACTATAACTTTAATCTCAGACAAACCGATTTACTCAGGAAATAAAATACTAAAAAAAATGCCAACCAATAACATTTTAAGTTATCTAAGTGACTCGTATATATTTAACCTGAGTAGCGAAAGACGGCGGTGGGTTTGAAAACGATTTGCGGGGAGTCCGGTGTTCTCACTGCGCTAGTGACCTAGCCCCCGGCTAGCTATCGAGCTAGTGGGTAACAGATGTCTCCGAAAACGTCGGAGCGCTTTTGAAAATATGTGGTGTCCTGATAAACTGAGCAGATATTTGAGGTTTACACAGCTACATTCTCGCCTGAAAATATGTTAAACATTTATTTTGTGACCCAGAAAGAATAATAAGAGTAACATTAAAACTAACTAGCTCCGCCATTGTTGGAAACTGCGCTGGGCCGCGCTATGAATTCTGGGACACAGCTGCTGCTTCTTCTTCTTCGGGGTTTAACGGCAGCTGACACATTTCCAGTTCACGCGCGTTAAAATATGATATTTTGGGGCGCGGGGGATTTTTCTTGGACACGCGTAGAGGTTGCGAATGTGCAGGCGTCAAGTTAGGGGCGTTTTGGGATTTTTTCACGCGCCCATCGCGTTCAGTGTGAACACACGGTTAATAGTGATTTTGCCAGTAAATTACTGGAGGGAACAAATGTAATGTATTTACCAATGCTGTTATTGAATAGAACTGTTTAGCCAGTAAGACACTGCAGAAGACAATGTGATGTGTTTATTGATATGATAAAA